>NC_061112.1:148561164-148605599 GCF_002878395.1 Capsicum annuum | reverse complement strand
CCCCCCCCCCCCCCCCCCCCCCCCTTTTTGAGCTTACAGGTTTGAGGGCGTACGAGGCTTCTACTGAAGTATCACAGTAAATTTGCTGAAAAATGACCCTGCTGCATCGATTACGTTCATTTTCTCTGAGAATACCCTAAACCTGCTAAAATTTTCTAGGAGAGTATTAGTTATTTTTGACATTTCTTTTTGCCTCCCATTCTTATTGTAGTATTTAGATAGTGAAACTATTTTTTGTAAAAAGTATACCCAGATTCGACGGGAGAGCAAATAGCATCTCGGTGCCACTTAGTAGGACAAAAGGCTGCCGTGGTGCAACTGTTCAAATTTTCTAGTTTTTATAATTTATCAGAAAAGAAATAACTTTTTGAGTCTTTGTTCAAGTACTCACGAAACATCTGTTGTAGCAAGAATAATTGATGAAACCTATGCTTTGACATCTAATAAATCTGTATGTCAACCTTGTTCCTTAAATGCATGTTCTTGGTTGCTTGAAAGGTTGACTAGAAGAGACTTGTCAATGTTTTTGCAGGGTGATTTCAGTTAAGCTTCAAATATATAATTGCCAATTATAATGTTCATTTTGCTGGATTCTGACAGAAGGAGCGATGCATGTTTAGCAACTTGAACAAATTAATGTGAAGCAATGGCGGAACTAGAATTTTCAGTAAGGGGGTTTAGAAGTAAATATACGGACTAGTTGAAAGGGTATACATAAAAATATTTTTGACCATGTAAAAATAGTATAATTTTCCGACGAAGGGGGTTCGGTGCAGCGGTGGCATTCTTGTATCATTTTGTTGTTTTTCTATTTAGTATCAGTAAATATGTTCGAAAATTCAGATCCTCTATTTGTTCTTTCTGAAATGGAGCGAATTGTATCACTTCTCTTGCCATAGGCAGATGTTTAGCATATGTTTTTAGACTTTTGAAAAATTAAGTCTTTATTTGGCACAGTGCTACTACTCCGATGCTGCAATTGCAGATGGCTACTTCAGTGTGCTAGCTGAAGTCTATATGCGTCAAGAGATTTCAAAATGTGAAATACAGTGACTCTTAAGTCTGATCCTCTACAAGGTGGGGATCCTTCCAGACAGATCCGTGATGATGCCCTCCAAATGCTTGAGACGTTTTCTGTCCGTGAATGGGCTGATGATGGGATGGAGGGGTCTGGAAGCTGCAGAGCTGCTGTAGTTGGGAACCTTCCAGATTCATATCAACAGTTCCAATGTAATCTTTCTTGTAAACATGCTAAAGATCATCCTGAACTGAGCCAGTTGCGTTGCGAAGAAATTATGCAGAGGCACTTGATGCTGTTGATACAATTGCACAGCATCAAGTCCTCCCCTGCATGGCTCTATGGATTGAGAATCTCAATTTCGGGAAACTCAAGGACTCTGACTGGAGTGAGAGATTATTGAAAAGTTTTATTATATGACATGGAGACATGGTGATTAGTTTCCTTATGAAATTGAAAAGCTTTGGAGCACAATGGCTAGCAAACCCCGGAACATAAGTCCAGTTTTAGATTTTTTGATTGCAAAAGGGATTGAGGATTGTCATTCAAATGCTTCAGCAGTAATAAGTGGTGCATTTGCTACATATTTCTCTGTTGCTAAAAGGGTTGGTTTATACTTGGCTCGTATCTGCCCCCAACGTACTATTGATTACCTGGTTTATCAACTGGCTCAGCGTATGCTTGAAGATAACATGGAACCTCTGTGGCCTAGTGCAAACAGAGATGGTAATGGGAACTTCATATTGGAATTCTCTCAGGGGCCGTCTGTAACTCAAGTTTCATCAATTGTAGAGAGCCAACCTCACGTCACCTTTGTTAGTTTGTGGATCTCTTGATGGTCCTCTAAGAAACATCAGTGGTCGGAGGCAGAATTGCTTCGGGCCTCTTGAGTCCTATGCCTCCTGAGTTGAATATTGTTTCTCTAACTGCTGTCGGTCTGGCCAACTTCTTCCATCACTGGTGAACATGTCAGGGCCATTAATGGGAGTACTAACTTCAACAGGAAGTCTGCAAAGTCGCCATGTCTCTCCAGACAGTGGAGATTATCACATTGATACCCCAAATATAGGGGAAGAAAGGTTGCACTTGGCGTCTGGAACACATGTTGTTAATGCAAAAGAACTTCAATCAGCATTGCAAGGTCATCAGCAGCACCTACTCACTTATGCAGACATAGCCTTGATTTTACTTACTGAAATTGCCCATGAGAATGATTGAAGTTTTCTGATAGCATTTACCTTTGTTCTTTCATGTCACTTTCGTCTCCATGGATAGTTCAGAGGATATTGTCTTTGAGCATTGTCAGCACCTTCTTGTTAATCTGTTGTATTCCCTTGCTGCGCATCACTTGGAATTGTATGATGTTGAAAAATAGTGATGGAGAGAACAAACAGCGAGTAGTGAGCTTGATAAAGTATGTTCAATCTAAGCAATAGATAAATTGCCTACTATTTTCATGGCTTACTCCCTTGGTGGGATCTCAAGTATAGAGCACTTTCTAGCATGTGTTTCACCATTACTATGCAATGAATGGTTCCCCAAGCACTCGGCTCTAGCATTTGGGCACCTCCTATGTCTTCTTGAGAAGGGGCCAGTTGAATATCATCGTGTTAAACTTTTTATGCTGAAGGCATTGCTTCAGCATACTCCGATGGATGCTGCTCAAAGTCCACACATGTATGGCAATTGTATCTCAGTTGGTAGAGAGCACTTTGTGTTGGGACACACTTTAGTGTATCAGAAGCCCCTCTTGCAGAGCTGTAGCTTACCTGGATCACATCTGCATCAGCTCGGACAATTTGAGAGTGGACTTGCTGCCGTTGAAGAGAAGATTCTTGCTCCTCAGACCTCGTTTAAGGCTCGGAGTGTGCCATTGCCGTTTGCAATGGGAATCCATAGAAGTCTATATTTATTTTTTCGGTTGAAACCCACCCGGTGTCCCGGTACCCACTTTTTAAGAGTCCGACTATATCTGGATTCGTCCCGGGATGGGCCCCATTTAGGGGGGAAGAGCTCCCAACAGAGTGTTTGTCCTTACCCAGGGTCGAACCCTCGACCTCTGGGTAAGGTTGGAGCAGCCCCTTACCACTGCGCCACAAGTCTATTTTGCACTTTATTTAAGCAGCCCAATGTTTGAACACTTACTATTTAATGTTTATAAAGTGATTTTAAACACTTGAATTCAACACTAATTTTGTATCAAACATCAGAATTACAATTGAATGACACTTCCCTTGTTTTCCATACTTCATGATTGTGAGATATCACTCGCTGTTGCGAATCTTAAAAGAGAATCTACTCAAAAGTTCTCTATGATTAGTTAATCAATATACTTACAATGCATGTTCTTGGTTGTTTGAAAGGTTGACTAGAAGAGAATTGTCAATGATTTGCTGGGTGATTTCAGTTAAGCTTCAAATATATAATTGCCAATTATAACGTTCATTTTGCTGGATTCTGATTGAAGTGAACTGTTATTATATTGAAATTGACAGAAGGAGCGATGCATGTTTAGCAACTTGAACAAATTAATGAGAAGCAGTGGCGGAACTAGAATTTTCGGTAAGCGGATTCAGAAGCAAATATACGGACTAGTCGAAGGGGGTTCAACATCTACTATATGTATATATAAATATTTTTGACCATATAAAAATAGTATAATTTTCCACCGAAAGGGGGTCGGATGTAGCTCCGCCACTGTGTGAAAGGGTCTGGGAGATGTGTTATCATTTAAAATGTGGAAAAGAATAGACGTCAAGCCAACTTATTACGAAGCAAAAAGGAGTAGACATCAAACTAATCATGTCATTTGCTTAGAGATTCGTATGCTTGCAAGCACAAGTGAAAAAAGAAGATTAAACAATTCAGATTTCAGTGGTACGTACCCATCAAAATACGTGCAAAAGTGATCATTATTCTCTTGATAAATTTAGTTACAACAAAACGAGTGGAAGTTAATGGCGAAAATTTTGCAACAAGGAAGAAAATACATACAAAATGAAATTAAATGTATGTCTGATGTAACCAAATGTTCTTTAATGTTGATCACGTTGAAATTAAAGGATGCAAAGAAAAAATATTTAAAAAAAAAATAGATTAACAAAATTAAGTCAAATAAATTGAAATCGAAAGAATAATATTTTCTTTATTGCCTAAAAAGTTAATCATTGTCACTTGTCACTATTTTTCAAATTGAATTTTTATTTGTACAAGTAATTTTTTCTATTTTACCCTTAACATTAAATATTTATTATTCAAATTATTTTTATGACATTAAACATCAATTAATATGAATACTACAATAAAATATTCAGATCACTAATTATTTTTAAATAAATATACTATATGAAAAAGTGACAAGTAAAAATAAACAAACAAAATGCTATTTATTTTGAATAATATAAACTTAATACTCCTAAGGGATTGAAATTGTGTGTTGTTATCCTTTTGTCACGTTAATACGGACTAAATGTGTGTTTGAATAAATTAAAACGAGGCATGAATAACGTTTTTATAACCTAAGGGATCAAAAGTGTGTGTTGTTATCCTTTTGTTAAGACATAGAAGTAACTTTCGGCAGCTCCTATACCCCAACTAAGAAATACGCAGTCTGCGGAAAGTGTATTTATGGCCCCTTTGTGTGTGAGCATATGTGCCTCTCTTCATCTCCTCCTATTTTGATCTTTTTTTTTTCTTTTGTTCTTTTCTACACTATACTTCTTTATTTTAATTTCTCTACAAATTTATTTATTATTTTTCATTTTTTAATGGTTAAATAGTTTAAATTTAATCATAAATTTGAGCACATAATTTTTAAGTTTTTAGGTAAAATTTATATATTTGAAAACTAAGTAAAAATTACTATAAATCACAATTATTGACCAATTCAAAATATTTTTAAAATATATGAAAGAATTGCTAGCTAAATAAATTTAGTTGAATCTCGAAATCGAAACTAACACATAAATTGAAACAGAGAAAATATATTTCAATCTTTCTCGATCTCTTTTGTTTTTTTTGGTTAATTAGTATCTCTCTCTCACTTATATGTTCTTTTTTATTTCAACAGTTTTCTTTTGTTTTAATCTATTTTAAATCAATTTTATTACTCCCTCAATTTTATTTATTCGGCCCGCTGAAAATAACTTTTCTCCTTATTTATTTATTTTAACAAATAAAAATTTCATGTTATTTCTTTAGTATTTATTATAAAATAACTATATAAAGTATTAATAGTTAAATTTAAATTTTCAAAACATAATCAATAGGATTAATTTAGTAAAATAATTTTTTAATATAATCACAATTTAATTTATGTATAAAAAATAAACTCATAACAAAATTATGAAAGACCTTCATGTGTTATTAAATAACATAAATATTATAAACATGAGTTGTGGTGCAATGATGGGGCTGCTCCACCTTTAACCAGATATTGAGGGCTCGACACTGGTATGGAGAAAACTCTATTGGGAGCGCTGTCATCTTAATGGGCCCTGCAACGCGCAATTCAGATTAATCGGGACTGGGACTTCAATACAAACACCGTACACCGAATAGGAAATTAAAAAAAAAATTTAGAGTTTATGGACAAACCATGAGTTATTTTTATTATCGTTAAATTAACTTGAACCCAGTTACGAATTTTTAAAATTTCATTTTAGTTCATTTTATCTAGTTTTCTCATTTTGAATTTTTTTTATTGGAAGTTTTCTAGGAAAAAAAAATTCCCCAATTTTCTCACATTGAATTGCTATCTTATGTATTTTTTTTAAGTCAGGGGTCTATCGGAAACAACTTCGATACTTTATTTGAGGTAATGATATGATCTGCTTACAATCTACCCTCCCCAGACCCATTATGTGAGAATATACTACGTATATTATTATCATCACAATATTTTATATATTTATTTAAATATGATAGTAGTATTAAAAATAACATTTAATTTTTACTTTGTTATCAAATACAAAAGAAATTTGGATCTTTAAGAACCAAATAAAATAAAATTAAAGAAATAGTCAAATTAATTTTAATAAATTTAGAAAGTGTGAAAAAAAGAGAGGAGTAAGGAGGAAAGATAAATAAAAGAAAAAAGATAAATTGGGGAGAAAGAGGGCAAGTTAATTAAATTGATACAATGGTCCATAAGAGATTATTTTGTCAATTTAAAAATCCCTCACACAAGTATCAATAGGTGTGCCTTGCTATGTTAAAATTTTCCCGCCGTCTGCCTCTGCCTTAATAGTAATAGGTATTAGCTATCCGCCGTCTGCAGCCTTACTACTCTAATACCCTAGTTTTTTTTCATATGGATTCTAAAAAAGTATTAATCTTTGATCCTTGTATCGAAGGTGATTTCGATGAGTTATATTATCAGTGCAGGAAAATTATTTGGTTGATGAGAATTCGATGTCATGATGATACTCAAGTAGATATTACTGGATTTACTCTTGGCAAAGAAGGATACATTATCACCACACAACACTCTTTACCAAAAAATATTAAAGAAATCGAAGCGCGTCCGCTACACGAAGATGGATTCAATTATCTGGTTGAAGTTGTTCTTCAAAAGCCATCATGGAATGTTGTCTGGCTTAAAATTATGGAAATTAAGGACAACGATACCGAAATCAAGAACTTAAATGATATCTCGGTTGGTCAACTTGCAAGTGATTCATCCTTGTCCCTAGGTGAAGTGTTACTACACATTATTGGTGCGGATGGTCACAAGAAATTTGCTGATGGTTCGGATGCATGGTACGTAGGGTCTTTTTCTGTTGGTAGGGTATCTTTTCCATGTTTGGATAAGGTGGATTTGCCAAAAGACAATGTTTGTTGCAAAGACTATGTGTTCGATTACTCCAGTCGCATGCCTCGGTATCGAATTCTTGGTCATTTGTGTAATTCACAGACACATTCGAATTATGATTTCGGAGAGCTGGTTCACCCTCAACTCCCTCTAATACAAATTAGTGACTTGAATGATTGTTCCTACCGTACTTCAGGTAGCCCAGTATTTAATGACAAAGGACAAGTTGTGGGCATGATGTTGTTCGCTGATGCAAATAGGTTTTGCTTTGCTATTCATGCTTCCATTTTGAGAGAGTCATTAAAGGAATTGGGGACACTTGCAGATGAAGACATGTCCTAATTTGGTGCAGGGTGGTGATTACCGGAAGAAAGCACATGTTTTAAATGTAGTGAGCTCCATCAAAGTTCAGTTTAGTCTTAACCTCAGCATTAGTTTTTGTTTGAGTCATGCTCTGTATTTTTCCATTTGGTTGTTTTTGTTTGTCGTTGTTCAATATATTTTAGTTTCTACTGTTCAAGTTGATTCACTCTATTTTAAGTAACCTAAAGTTGTTTCTAGTTCCTTTTTTGTGGCTTACTTATTTGCAATAGTCATGTGGAGACATTATGTAGGAAAGCTAAGCAGCGGACTGAACAGTCATTCCAAGCACTTTATACTCTCTGTACAGGAAAGCTGAACAGCGGGATGTGTTATTGATAACTTTAGTTTGAAAGAGGGTGAAAGAACTAAACAGTGAGGAAATCATTGAAACATCTACCCTGGATGATGAGTTGAATGGATTGCAACTTAAGCATCTGAGCCTGATTTCTAACCCGCAATAAACATTATATCTACTCAGTCATTTGATTTTGGGCGTAACTATTGTTTTAATCATTCTTGCAGGTTGGCATGATTTCTGCTAATGATGGAATACTTCTTGTGGATTTTTGTTTCGCTTATTTTTGAATTCCGAGTGGTATTTGCTCATTTAATTTAAGATGTTGTATTTGGTACCAGTTCAAATCTATATGCTGTAGTTTCAAAAGTTTATATATGTCCCAATATCGACCCATTAGCTTGTGTAATACGATATACAAACTTATTAGTAAAATTATCACGAATAGGTAGAAACCCACTTGGAAAAATTGATACATCCGTCCAGTCTGCTTTTGTCCCTATTTGATAACGCTATAATTGTTCAAGAAATTTTGAATTACTTTCGAACTTCTAAAGTGAAAAAGAATATTATTTTGCTTTATGATCGACCTCGAAGTTTGATCGCTTGGAGTGGTCCACTCTACTACGTCAACTTCCCTAAAAATACGAGGGAATCTCTTTATTTGGTCATAAGGCTTGTTGAAATTACCTATTTAGTAATATTAGTCATCAAAAAAACAATACCTATTTAGTAATATTTAAGAGGGGATCTCGTTAAATCGTTGTTTGCTGTCAAACTGTACCTCAAGTTTATTCTAATGTGAGATGGTTTTCCCTTCCTGCTTGTTGACCAAGTTTGTTTTTTTATCATTCTTTTCTCCGTAGAGCATGCAAGCATTCTTACGTTTTGGTTTTGGGGTCGTACTCTTCATTGATGTTGCTGTCTCTTTCCTCTACTTTTAGCAGATATTTTAGATCCTTTGGGCCTAGAATGCCAATTAAGGTGCCTAGAGGATACTTGTATTAAATCTTCTATTGTAATACTCTGGTATTTGGCAAGAAAAAATTGGAATCCAGGGAATAGCAGGAATTTGCTATACTTGGCTTCCTTCCTTCAGCTCAGGGGACTATACAACTTGCCATCTGAAGGACAGGGTATAGTGCTTACCAAGTTTATATGCTAGCCTGGAAAAAGTTACAATGGACAATGACCACTCAGCTTGTCTTGAGCTTCATGGATTTAGTACATGAATAGGCCGTGGCATCTCAAAATGTGAGAACAACAAGAACATGCTGAATAGTCCTTCCTCTCTTAAATGCTAATGTTGCATTTACAGCCCCACCCCCACCCCGCACCCCACCCCAATTGTTGTAATCACTTATTTCTTTGTTCTTGGGTTGTTGTTAATTTGTCTAATTTGTTCTGCAACTCTAGGTTGGCTATCCTTTAGTGACGCTTCTTCTGTGTCTTGGTGATCCACGTGTTTTTGTTAGTAACTTTGGTCCTCACATGGAGCAACTGTATAAGCTTCTGAAGGTAAGCTGTAATTATAGTCTTTATTGGCAAAAAAGTATTTACTTTGTTGTGGGCTTGTGGCTTCCTTTTTGAAGATTTTTCAGCACACATATAATATCGATCCTTTTCATAGGATAAGAACCATCGATTCATGGCCTTAGACTGCTTACATCGTGTACGGAGATTCTACTTGAGTGTTCACGGTGATTCTCAGCCTCCAAATCGTGTGTGGGATTACCTAGACAGTGTAACAAGACAGCTCCTTACATTTCTCAGAATGGGCATGCTTACACAGGATGTACAACATGATAAGCTCATCGAATTCTGTGTGACTATTGCTTAACATAACATTGAATTTGCTATGAATGATGTGATATTGGAGTTAATGAAGCAACACGGTCCAAGTGAATCAAAAGTTATTCGTCTTCGTGCTTTGCTTGCCATTGTCATGTCTCCTACCGGCCAGCATTTTGGCTTGGAAATTCTCCATGGTAATAATTATATAGTTGGGTCTCATTGGTGTTTTTTATTCATTTGGCCTTGCTATTCTGAACTCATGACTTTCTTTATCACATATGCGGCAGTTTGTGGTGTTGGCCACTTCATCCCAAAAGTGAAGGCTGCAATTGACTCAATTTTGAGATCTTTTCATAGGACATATAGCCAGGCTCTTCTTAATTCTTCAAGGACCGCTATGGGTAATTATCTACACTACAAATAACACTTTCAATTTTGAGATCTTTTCATAGGACATATAGCCAGGTGCTTCTTAATTCTTCAAGGACCGCTATGGGTAATTATCTACACTACAAATAACACTTATACTCTTGAAGATTGATGGGATTTAACTTGTATATTGTTATGGTAGGTTAGCTGAAATCTGGAATTTAATTCAAGTATTTTGTACTTTATTTTGTTTATGACTGTTACGTCCTTAAGATGCTTTTCTTAACTGCTTTCCTGTTGAAAATGTGTTATTTGTATCGAGTGATAATCCATCATGGATGTGCATACCTTTTATCCGATTAGTGTATTGAAAGTATGCCCCTTAAAGCATGAACGACAGAACTATGTGTGGTGGTTGCATCTAATTGCATTAATCTGTCTCGGTAAGCATGTGTGGATGTTCAAGCTTCATTTTCATTCAATGCTGCAAGTTTGACATATTAAACTTTGATTGTTCATGTCATATTCTTACAACTTTGAAGTCTTTCATTCACCGGTCAATCTTTTGTCTCTGCTAAATGCTGCTTGTCTTTATACTGCTTTGTGTTATGTTTATGGTTTACGATGTAAAATCATCACACTAAATCTTGATTCATCATCCACATTTTTGAGGTTTGATACCAATAAACTAGCCACAATTAACATTCTATTCATCTCCTAAAAAGTATTTTTTGGTTTGGTAGATTGAACTGCCCCTCTACATTGTGTGAAGTATTGCTTTTATATACAATACTCTTTTGTTGTGCCCAGATGCTGCAACAAAAGAGAAGTCTTAGGGATATCTACTCCGCTCAGTTCTGAAGTGCATACCATATCTGATTGAAGAAGTTGGCCGTAGTGCTAAATTACTGAGATAATACCTCAACATGGCATCAGTATTGATCCTGGTGCATGTGAGGAAGTGGTACAATTACTCAATCGGATCGTGGGTACCTGCCGCATCCTCGTTTTTCAGTTATGAGAGGGATGTCAAACTTAATTCTACGCCTTCCAGATGAGTTCCCTCTTCTCATTCAGACTTCGCTGGGGCACCTTCTGTAGCTCATGCATTATTGGAGAGCTTGTCTAACTGATAATAAGGTGGAGTATGATGTTTCTGATGCAAAGCGTGTGCAGAGAATGGAGGGATTCAAGAAATCCTCTTCCATCACTCTCAAGAAACAGAACTTCGTGCTTCTGAGAGAGATGCAGTTGGTCTTATATTCCTTAGTTCAGTGGATAGTCAGATCCGGCACATAGCCGTGGAGTTAGTGCGCTGTGTTCGTGCTTTAGGAAATTATACAAGGGAACTCTTATTGCATGAACAATCAGATCATAATTTGAAAGATGAAGCTGAAACCATATTCATAATTGATGTTTTAGAAGAGCATGGGGCGGGTAGCATTCTCTTTCCCTTTTAATGCATCCTGACATTCTCTTATTTTTGGTTAGGTAATTCTAGAGCATATCTAATAAGGATCTTTTCTTCTGCAGGATGATATTGTTCGAAGTTTTACTGGGATTCGGGGCGTCCATTTGATCTGAGGCGAGAGTCTGAATGGGTACCCCCTGAGCTTACTCTCCAGTCTATATATACTCTTTGAGAGCCCGGATAAGAACAGATGGGCCCGCTGTCTTAGCTAGCTTGTCAAGCATGCAGTGGAGTTGTGTCCAAGTTCTGTTCAGGAAGCAAAGTAAGCAATTTGTGAAATTATTGACATCTGAAACATGTGAAAATGTCCTCAGCATCATGCTTTAGTGTGTCATTTATCTTTCATGAGTACTTTTTGGTATACTTGGGGAAGCCAAAACAACCCCGCCGTGGAATTATTTGTGTGAAATGGTAGTCCACCTACAAAATCACAAATAGCTTAATGTAAAACACTTAAAGGTAGTAAATGTAATTCTTTGCTTACCATTACTCACGAGTAGTTTTTCCTCCTAGGAAAAATAGACGAATGCCCGTTCCATCATGCTGTGCATTGCTGCTTGTTTGATGGATTTCAGAGTTCTTCCATGAAGCATGCCTTCTATGAGAACATTTTATTCATTGTTAAAGTGATTGAATATTTGAAGTTCCATTCGTTAAATCATTCATGCAGTTCCTTATTTTAAAATTCAAACTTGAGTAATTCAGTGCAGAAAGTTTGAAGTTTCATATAATGTTGATGCTACATGCAGATTGGAAGTTATTCAGTGGCTTGCTCACATAAAGCCTGCTGAGTTGGGAGGAAAGGTATATATATATAAAGTGATTGAATATTTGAAGTTCCATTCCTTAAATCATTCATGCAGTTCCTTATTTTAAAATTCAAACTTGAGTAATTCTGTGCAGAAAGTTTGAAGTTTCATATAATGTTGATGCTACATGCAGATTGGAAGTTATTCAGTGGCTTGCTCACATAAAGCCTGCTGAGTTGGGAGGAAAGGTGTATATATATATATATATATATATATATATATATATATATATATGCAGGACAACAAGAAGCTAGAGCAATGGCTGATGTATGTCGCATGTTCATGTCCATCTGATATTAGAGAAGGTGGTGATTTGGAAGCAATAAAAGAACTTTTCCACCTCATCTTCCCATCCCTAGTCTGGTTCTGAAGCAAATATAGTGAGTAGCTACTACCTACAATCATTCTTATGGTAGCAGAATGGGCTGACCTATGTTATCATTATTAATACATTTATAGGTCGGAGTAACAAAAGTATATAAATAGTCTCATGATAACATGTAGGAAATTTTATAATGGTGGAAATACTAACATGACATTAGTGTAATTAACTTGGGTTTAGCATCCAAGCTCCACCGGTGTATATGGTTTTAGAAGTTGTTAAGCCACTATCTAAATTATTTTCTGATATCTGGTAGAAATGCAAGGTAAGGCTGCGTACGATACACCCTTGTAGTGGGGACCTTCTCCGGACACCGCGCATAGCGGTAACTTTAGTGCACCGGGCTGCCCTTTTTTTAGGCATTAGCCACTAGTGACTCGCTTAAGAAAAAAATACCTCAAAGGTTGTTACAACCAAGATCTAATTGTGTAATCACTGGAAGAATTTCTGTAGGATTGATGGGCTAAGAATGTTATATCTTGGGTTTGCTTACATTTGATAGTCATGCTGCTAAACATCATGTGGACATTAAATGCAGTTCTATTGGTACATATTGAGATAAGTATCTTTGGATTTTTTTATTGTCAAAAACTTTTATATCCTAAATATAAGCAACCAAAAAATTAGGTTATGTATAAGTGTTTTTTTTTTTCCATCCAAAAAGAAGTATTTGCATGGTTGAAAAGAGTAAAAGGAGCGAATAAAACTGTTCATTCAGTTGGCATCATCTTGAGTTACTTTTTCTTTCTGCTTGTTTTAGCATGCAGCTACAATGGCTCTGGGGCACTCCCATCTTGAAATATGCGAAGTCATGTTTAGTGAGCTTGCATCTGTCATTGACGAGGTCTCCCTGGAGGCAGAAGGGAAACCAAAATGGAAGGTAATTTTTTCAAACTTTCTTGTCATCGTAGTTCTCCTTTTATGTTCACTTGCTCTATATGTAATGTCAGTAAATGAGTGATCTTTGTTTCTTTGGATGGAATGAGCAATATGATGTTTTATCCATTTTATATATTACTATGTAGGCTAGGAGTTTTTTCAATGTGCGCATGTGCTGTAATGAGACATATAAAAGTTAAATACTTAGGGATCGTTTGGTACATAGACTAAATTATCCCAGGATTATAATCTTGGGATAATAATCCCTAGACTATTTTATACCATTTGGGAGGTGATACAAAATAGTCCCACTGTTGATGGGATAAGATGGGTTATACCAAGACTAAATTTGGTATTTGTATTTTATCCATGGGATATCTCAAACTTATCCATGAGATATCCCACCTTATACCTCTACCAAATGACTACTTATGGTTCTAATTCCACAGGAAGTAACCGATATGGCATAAAGTGTAGGAGGCAAACTTGAAGCAGTCAGCAAGGAGATGAACCTAAGGAACAAAAAAACACCTGAAAAAGAAAAACAAAATGACTACACCTTAATCCCAAGCTAGTTGGGCTCGGCTTATTCATTTTGCTCTGTTTGGACTGATTTTATTCAACTCTTGAGCCGGGGGTCTATCGGAAACAGCCTCTCTACTTCTTCGGAGGTAGTGGTGTGGTCTGCGTACATCTTTCCCTCCCCAAACCCCACTTGGTGGGAATACACTGGGTTGTTTGTTGTTGTTGTTGGACCCATTTTATTCAACTATTTGATAATCTGGGTGTTTTCTGACACTAGGGGTTCTCTAATTTATTAAAAACTACTAAGGTTCTAGACACGTTCTACAGGCATGCATATATCTGAACACAAAAAGGTTCCCAGTAACATTTGTACCTCAAGACAAAGCACTCCCCCAAATAGTCTGTCACCTACCTGAGTCTTTTGCTTCCATTTGTCTTATTTCTTGCTAAATCTTCATAGATTCTGGGAGATTGTAGGTCTTTTGGGACAATTTTCTTCCATGTGATTTTAGGTCTATTTTTTCCCCATTTAATACCTTTAGTCATTTTGGTTTAACGCACACCATCCAGTTGTCTATGTAGGACATCTACAAACTGTTTCATGGTCTATTTTTTTCCCATTTAATACCTTTAGTCATTTTGGTTTAACGCACACCATCCAATTGTCTATGTAGGACATCTACAAACTGTTTCAAACAACCTCAAATGCTTTATCCTCTATGAATGTTTCTACAGAATACAATGAGAAATGGTGTTTGAGATGGTTTGTTCATATCTTACGCGAACTTCCAAATGCACCTACCTACATGTGTAAAACCATGGTTATTGAAAGATTATTTCGGTATTTCGTTAAGAAACGTCAGAAAAGTGTGTTCAATATCGGAGTCAAGTTTGGAATAAAGCAATCCAAAATATAAATATGGAGCAAGTTAGGGAGTGTTTGGCCATGAGAATTTTTCACTTTTTTTTTAGGAAAATTATTTCACTTTAGTGAAAATTGTAGTGTTTGGCCATAAGAATTCCAAATACAATTTGGAATTGTTTTTGGAAAAGTGAAAACAAATTAAACTTGTTTCACTTTTTTCGCTTTTGCTTCTCTCATAAAAAGTCAAAAACAACTCCAATATATATTCATGGCCAAACACACTCCAAACTCCATTTTTAACTCCAACTCCAAGAAATTTTAACACCTACTTAGACTATGCAAATATTCCAAAACTGGAGTTCTTTTCCTCCTTGTGGTTTTTCATTTCCCTCCCTATTACTATTGTGCCAGAAAAGAGAACTGTATTTTGAGTCATCATAAGCTCTTTGCTTTGACAGGTTATGAGCTCATTCACGCTTCTTAGGTACATAAATGCTGAGTAATAGTGTTGTGCTTAATATAAGCCTTGCAGGAAACCATAATAGTGTTGTGCTTAATATAAGCCTTGCAGGAAACCATAAATGCTGAGTAATAGTGTTGTGCTGAGCAATAGATGAATTGGCTACTGTTTTCATGGCTTACTCCCATGGTGAGATCAGAAGTGTAGAACACTTTTTAGCATGTGTTTCACCATTAGGCAAGGAATGGTTCCCCAAGCACTCGGCTCTAGCATTTGAGCACCTCCTTTGTCTTCTTGAGATCATACTACTTATGCTGAAGGCATTGCTTCAGCATACTCAGATGGATGCTGCTCAAAGTCCACATGTATGCAATTGTATCTCAGTTGGTAGAGAGCACTTTGTGTTGGGAGGCACTTCAGTGTTATTAGAAGCCCTCTTGCAGAGCTGTAGCTTACCTGGATCACATCCGCATGAGTTGGGACAATTTGAGAATGGATTTGCTGCCGCTGAAGAGAAGATTCTTGCACCTCAGACCTCATTTAAGGCTCGAAGTGGGTCATTGCAGTTTGCAATGCTCGGACTTGGAGCTGGTTCCACATCAGTAGCGCAACCCAATGCATCTGAGTAAGATAAGGTCTGTCAGCCAAAGAATTAGCACTGCAAAACACGAGGCTGATGCTAGGGAGAGTACTTGATAGTTGTGCACTTGGACGGAGGAGAGATTACAGAAGATTGGTTCCTTATGTAACTAGGTACTGGGAATCCACAGAAGTCTATTTTGCACTTTATTTAAGCCCAATGTTTGAACACTTACTATTTACTGTTTATTAGTAAGTGTTTTTAAACACTTGAATTCCACACTAATTTTGAATCAAATCTCAGAATTACAATTGAATGAAACTTCCCTTGCTTTCTATAGTTCATGATTATGAGATATCACTCGCTGTTGTGAATCTTAAAAGAGAACTCTACTCAAAAGTTTTCTGTGATTAGTAAATAAATATATTTTAAATTTTCCAAATCTCATAACTAAATTTTGTGTTTCCCAAAAGTTACGAGGGATCAGGGAAAAGCTCTTTTTTCTCTCAGGCACTAATCCCAATGTAATTTAAAAAAAGAATAACATTTTCAAACCAAATCTCACCGGTGGTCCTTCGGATCACCGGAATCCCTCTTTTGCTTCCTTCTTCTCTCAATCCTTCCCGACCATAGCCATCACCATCAACTTCCGACCAAACCCCAGGAAACCCACCAACAAAAACCATCCCACGCGCTCACACGCGTCTCCGACTTCCTAAGCTCCGGCGTCACGCGCGCGTGAGGACATTCTGTCAGATCTTTCACTTTTCAGCTTCAAGACCGCTACTTTACGGCAACTTCCTCCAAAAATCAGATCTGTGAGGCCCTTATTTCAGATTTCTTGTTTCTCCAGCTTCAACAACGCTACTTTCCGGCAACTTCCACCAAAAGTCAGATCTGTGAGGCCCTTCTGTCCGATTTTCAGCGTCTTCAGCTTCAACAACGCCACTTTCTGGCTAATTTCCGGCAACTTCCACCAAAAAATCAGGTCTTTTAAACCACACTGCTAGGATGGAGGAGAATAAAATCTATTTTAATGCAGGGTTCAAATCATTTGACATCACTCGATGGGGAAATGATGCAACTGAAAGGTATGAATGGGTAGAGAGAAGCAGGAAGATGATGCGCAGATCTTCCATGAGTAGGAAGGTTATGGAGTGGATATGCTTCTGTCTGAGAGAAGCATCAAAAGAGAAAAGGAAGGAGACCAAGAGATGGAAATTGACAGATAAAGACTCAGACCACTTCTGTACAAGGAATCACAATGAATATGGGAGATTTGTAAGTATTATATCTCTATATAGAGGGGGAAGGACAGGCTTAATCATTCCAGAGCTAGCATTGAATGCTGGGTGGTTAGACATTGCTTTAAAGATAGAGAGGTTCATTAAATGTCGGAGGGAGAAGGTACAAATACCTAGCACAAAGGCATCTACAGATTACCCTTATAATAGGGTTATTCAAGATAGTAAATGGCAATCGAGGAACCTGCAAGAGGCGAAGATCAAAAGTAAGAAAAGAATTGTTGAGGTTCGAGATAAAATGGATGCTCAGGAAGAGAGTCTGCTAAGAAGATGCCTAGTTGGTTATTGTGAGGATACTAAGGAAACGCTAACCTTAGTTGATATTAGAAGATGGACCTCAACAAACTGGAAGAAAGCTTTTGGTATAAATATTTACGAGTTGAATGATGATATGTTCCTGTTTGAGTTCCCAAATAGAAACATGGCGGAACAAACTATCCGAGGCCAGTGGAAATGGAAGAGTAGCAATTTTCTACTTGAATGGTGGAAGCCAACAACAGGGTGTGTCCCTATATCTGCAAATACCAAGGAAACCTGGATTAGAGTAGTGGGAATTCTTCTTCATCTCTAGTCAAACAAGATTTTCCAAGAAATAGGAGGACTCTGTGGGGGTTGGGTAGCGACGGAGGAAGAAACAGAACTTAAGAATCATATGAAATGGGCTAGGATTCTGGTTGCAAATACTGGTATAGTATCCCAAGAGAAGTGTCTATATCCCGAAATGGCATCTTATTTCATCTTCAAGTATGGTCGGAATGCTTGCCTAGATTTGAATTCTTGCCGGAAAGTGTCGTTGGAAAAGGCGAGGAAACTTACCCGATCCATAGTTTTACCCAGAATTCCCTCGACGTAGCTGTCCGTGATGATGCAAAGGAATCCCATGAATATACAGATTTTCCTAGTCTCCAGCACCCTCTATCAACTGGGAGAAACGTGTCTTTACCATGTGCGGGGCATGTGAATCACTCAAGTGAGAATGTTAGAATAGACCTGGACAGTGGGTGTAACATAAAGACTCAAGGTCCAGATATGGCAGGTCAAGTGATAGAAAATAATTTTCAAGGTGAAATAAGAAGTTTTTCAGGATATCAGAGCACATTTAATTCTTTTGAAGACATAGAAAAACAGATGACTATGTATGGTGAGGCTTCAGTTGCTGAAATAGTGAGGAAGACAACACAATTAAAGGAAGGGATGGGGTTGTTGATAACAGGTGAAGAGGAAGATCAACTACTGGAAATAAATGACATCAGTGGTGCTGAGCAGGTTAATAATGAGAAAACAGAGCAGTCTGCTGACACAGAGATGGATAATTGGGAGGTGGACGAAGCAGTGCCATTAATGGCACAACAATTGATCACACAAGGGAAAGGAAAAGAAAATTCCTATTGGGTGCAGCAAAATCTAATCAAATTGGGAAAAATGCTCGGGGTCGATTTTCAAGGACATGAAGAGGAAGCTACAGAACTACTCATACAGATAGACAGTTGTAGATATGCAAGAAGACGGGAACAGGTTAGTGAGATCAAGAAGGCTAAGACAAAGGGAGTGCCAGAATTAAGAAGTCTGATGTGCTTTGATGTGAAATTTCAAAATAAAGGGAATAGATGTAGGGGGAGAAACATTAGCACTAGTTCTTGATGAAGTTCAAGTTAGTGTCTTGGAATGTTAGGGGATTAAATGATAGAGTTAAGAGGAGATTGGTGAATAGCATGATATGGGGATGGAAAACGGACATAATATGCCTTCAAGAAACAAAATTGGAGGGTAATGTCACAGAATTGGCCAAACAGGTGTGGGGAGGCAGATGGGTTAAGCAAGCATATTTGGAATCTAGTGGGACAAGAGGAGGAATTTTGTTAATGTGGGATGCGAGAGCATGAAAAAGGGAAATTCTGGAAGTAGGAACTTACTCCATCACATGTAAATTTGAAACTCAACTTCAAGATTACATGTGTCATATCACTGGAGTTTATGCTCCTAATTGTTACAAAGAAAAAAGAATGGTGTAGGCAGAATTGGGATCCGTAAGGGGGCTGATAGAAGGGCCATGGGCTATTTATGGGGATTTCAATGTATCAAGGTACATTAATGAGAAGAAGAACTGCAGCAGTAGAACCAGAGGTATGAAGGAATTCTCAAACTTTATTGAGGATATGAAGTTAGTTGATCTACAACTAGATGATGCAACGTATACTTGGTTCAAAGGAGATCAACAGGAAGTAGTATCAAGGATCGACAGGATCCTAAATTCAGAGGAATGGGATGGTAGTTTCCAAAACCTAAAGCAGATTCCACTGCAGAGAATGAGTTCTGATCATATTCCCATAGCTTTAGTTGGCGGATCCTGGGAGAGGAATAAGAGCTACTTCAAATTTGAAAATTGGTGGCTGGAATCAGAAGGCTTCATTGACAGGGTTAGAGGTTGGTGGTCTTCTTTCAACTTCACAGGGAAACCTAATTACATTTTGGCTTGCAAGCTAAAAGCACAGAAAGTTAAGCTCAAAGAATGAAGGAAATAGGAAGAAGGGAATCTGGGTATTCAGAGAAAAAAATAGCTTGAACAATTAGCAGTCTTAGATGCTGGGAGGGAAGATAAAATATTCACTGACGAGGAGATTGCCAAAAAAGCCGAACTGATGTTAAAATATGAAGAGATGCTCAAGAGGGAGGAAATCTCATGGAGACAAAAATCAAGAACACTTTGGTTGAAAGAGGGTGATAAGAATACAAAATTCTTTCACAAAATGGCAAATGCACATAGAAGATACAACAATATTGATCGGCCTATGATACAAGGAGAAATCACTCAGGTACCGAGTGAAATTGAAGGAGAGATCATTGACTATTACAATAATCTATACAAGGAAACGATTCAGTGGAGACCTGTGTACCAAAATTTCCAGTGCCCTACTCTAACAGAAGACGAAAAGTTAGCCCTTCAAAACAACTTTGAGGAAAGTGAAGTCTTGAGTTGCCTAAAGTTGTGTGCTACTGACAAAGCTCCAGGTCCCGATGGATTTACTATGGGGTTCTTTATCAAGTGTTGGGATATTGTGAAACAAGACATTATGGACACCTTTCAAAACTTCTATGACCGCGAAGTGTTTGAGAAGAGTCTGAATGCAACATTTATTGCTCTTATCCCTAAAAAGAAAGGTTCCAAGGAGTTGAGGGACTTCAGACTAATTAGCTTGATTGGCAGCATTTACAAGCTAATATCCAAAGTTTTGACTGAAAGGCTGAAAAGGGTGATTGACAAGTTAGTAGACTCGCAACAAATGACATTTATCAAAGGAAGGCAAATTATGGATGCTGTACTGATAGCAAATGAAACTGTTGATTCCAGAAACAAACAAAAGAAACCTGGGATTCTCTGTAAGTTGGACATAGAGAAAGCTTATGATCATGTTAATTGGAAATATTTAGAGAAGATGATGGAGAAGATGGGATTTGGGTTGAAGTGGCTAAACTGGATAAAATATTGTGTCTCAACTGATAGATTCTCTATTCTTATCAACGACAACCCTGCAGGTTTCTTTCAAATACAAAGAGGACTCAGATAAGGTGATCCACTATCACCTTTCTTGTTTTTTTATCACCATGGAAGGTCTGAATAACATGATAAAGACAACAAACACGAGAGGATGGCTCAGGGGATTTAATGTTGCTAGTGAAGAGGCTGAAAGAGTAGAAGTGACACACCTGCAATATGCAGATGATACTCTCATATTTTGTGATGCTGTGGAGGAACAACTTAAGTACTTGAGGGTGATACTTGTTCTATTTGAAGGGATATCTGGTTTACATATTAACTGGAGGAAGAGTGTAGTATATCAAATCAATGAAGTCAACAACATGAATTGGTTAGCATTAATTTTGGGTGGTGAAATAGGTGCATTGCCAACTACATACTTGGGATTACCTTTGGGAGCCAAATCTAAATCCATGGACATATGGAATAATGTGATTGAGAAATGTGAGAAGAAATTGGCAAGATGGAAGACTCAATATTTATCTTTAGGAGGAAGGTTGACACTTATCAACTCAGTACTGGATGCCTTACCTACATACACGATGTCTCTTTTTCCATTGCCTGCAAGGGTTATTATGAGGCTGGATAGTATCAGAAGAAAATTCTTGTGGCAAGGTAGTAAAGACAGAAAAGAATTTCATCTTGTAAAGTGTAAATTGGTGACAATCGACAAGAAGAAGGGAGGGTTGGGGATAAAGAACCTGAAAATTCAAAGTAAGGCTCTCATGATGAAATGGTTGTGGAAATATGCAAACAATGGCCAGCTGCTATGGAGGAAAGTGATTGGGGCTAAATATACTGAAGAAGATAGATGGATAACTAAAGAAGTAACCACACCTTATGGGGTTAGCCTTTGGAGATCTATTAGACACTGGTGGAATGAATTTAAATGCAATTCAAAGATTAAAGTAAGGGATGGAAACAAGTCTAGGTTCTGGAAGGATAATTGGCATGAGGAAGAGAGGATGGAAGTGCTCTTTTCAGATATCTACAACTTGGAATTGTTTCAACAAAGGATTATAGCAGAATTATGGACACCACATGGGTGGAAATTCAATTTCAGAAGGAAACTAAATGACTGGGAGGTAATGAGAGTAGCTGAATTTTTTAATATTGCGGGTTGATTCAAAGGATTACAAACAGGGGAGGATGCACTATGGTGGATGGGAAATGAAAAAGGAATGTTCAGAGTCAACAAAGCCTACAAGATGATGAATCAAACAACTCAACAGGGTCTAAGCTGGCCATGGAAGCAAATATGAAAAAGTAGGATACCTCACAAAGTGTCTTGTTTCATTTGGCTACTGGCCAGGAAGCAAATATGAAAAAGTAGGATACCTCACAAAGTGTCTTGTTTCATTTGGCTACTGGCCAAAGAAGCGGCTCTTACACAGGATAATGTCATGAAGAAAGGGATAATCTTGTGCTCTAGATGTTTCCTCTGTAGAGAAACTTTAGAGACTGTTAACCATCTATTTTTACATTGCAAGTACACTCAACAATTTTGGAGAATTTTCTTAAGACTTAAAGGCATTTCCTGGACAATGCCTAGGAAAATATTGAGACTTTAAGGAGTTGGGAAGAAGCAGGTGTACATTCAAAGGATAGAGGTAGATGGAGAATTTTCCCGGGTGTTATATGGTGGGCTATATGGAAAGAGAGGAACTCTAGATGTTTTGAGAGCATAGAGAATAGTGTGCAGAAAGTTAAACTCAACTGTTTTTTACTTTTTATGTTTTTGGTGTAATCAACTACTCTAATGATACTGTCTTGATAATTGATGTTCTAGACTCAATTTAGATATAGAGCAGTGGATTTAGGAGTACTATTGTATATAAGGTTTCAGTACAACCCATGTACTATGTGATATAATACAAAGTTACCAAGTTAAAAAAAAAAAAAAACATATTTACAAAGGGAAGATGATAACCTGCTATTACAAACAAAATTCAATACTCACATCTATTGTCCCTTTTTATTGAATTCTAAGTATCATCATAAGAAGTTAACTTGGCATGTACCAAAATAAGAGCTTCAAAGTCCATATACAAATTAAGAAAATAGTAAGAAGTTAATTTATATATGTTTCAAATTTTCCAATTCCTTTCTCAATCCTAAAGTTCTTCCATCCTGCCTCTTCCGGTCATCTTGTACATACAATAGAAGTCATCAAAATCGTAAACTAAGAGAAGTAGAATTCCCCCACCCCCATGGGTATAACTTTCCTATAATTTTTATCCTCTTCCCCACCTCCCCCCTCCTCTTGAGCTTACAGGTTTGAGGGCATTTTCTATGAGAATGCCCTAAACCTTCTAAAAATTTCTAGGAGGGAGTATTAGTTATTTTTGACATCATTTTTGCCTCCCATTCTTATTGTAGTATTTAGATAGTGGAACTATTTTTTCAAAAAGTATACCCAGATTCGACAAGGAGTGCAAATAGCATCTCGGTGCCACTTAGTAGAATGTGAAAGGAGACAATTTAAAGGCTGTCGTGGTGCAACTGTTCAAATTTTCTAGTCTTTATAATTTATCAGAAAAGAAATAATCTTTTGAGTAACAAAGTACTCATGAAACTTCTGCTGTAGCAAGAATAATTGATGAAACCTGTGCTTTGACATCTAATCAATCTGTATGTGAATCTTGTTCCTTAAATGCATGTTCGGTTTGTTTGAAAGGTTGACTAGAAGTGATGTATCAATGTTTTTTCAGGGTGATTTCAGTTTAACTTCAAATATATAATTGTCAGTTATAATGTTCATTATGTTGGATTCTGATTAAAGTGAAGTAATTGTTATTATATTAGAATTGACAGAAGGAGCGATGCATGTTTAGCAACTTCAGCAAATCTATATATTCTTAAAAGAGAGGACAAAACCTGTATAGTCAAGTGGCAACCCAAAAATAAGTCATTTGGAAGTCTAGGACAAAAAATGGTTAGGATAGTTATTAATTATAAGTACGATTTTTAATTTGCTTTTAACATTTTAAAATTAAATTCAAATTTTGACAGACAGTATTCAGTTTTTCTTTTTAAAAAATAAATAAAATTTATGTAAGATGAGTTGACTCCTAATATGCTGCTAACTGCCATCTACTTTTTAAATTTAAAACATATACAACTTCTTACAATTATCTTAAAATTAGATTGTAATTATACATTGTAAAACAATTTTATATGGAAAAAAAAAACAGTTACAATTTCTACAGTTTTTCTCCTCTTAACTTTTACTCCATTTGTTTCAAAATCCAACCGTCTACGACTATTGGAATAACCAAGGTTCAAAAGAAAACTCTCTTTTACATTGAAATCATGCATGTTGAATTGATAAGTAATTTGTTTTTTTATCAAAATAACACTTCTTCATCTCTTTTAGGTACGTTTAAAAAACTATGCTTATTCTACATTTTATTGATAAAAAATAAATTAGTTGTTTACGCATTTAAGATATTGCCCATATTCTTATTATGTGTTCTGTATTTAATCATGAGCTTGATAGAATGAACAGGTGACATAAACTTGATCAATTTCTATCTTCTCTCTCGGTTTTTTCTATGAATGGGGATAAATGAACCTTTCTATTGAAGGAGAAGTTTAAGTGATAAACTTCACAGTTTTTTATCATGCAGTTTTTAATAAGTAAATGTAAAAGAATTATAATTTTAAACCATAAGAAGGAGAATTTAAGTAATAGATTGTCAAATATTCTCTTCTTTATTGTCAATGAATTTTGATGATCCAATTTATCGTGACAAGGACACTAGCTTCGATGAGTACAAAAATCAAACCTAAATAGTTTTCAAATTAATATATTTTCTATTAGTTATGAATAAGCTCTTTTGATCTTTTCTTGAAATTAGATTTTTTGATATAAATTTTACACGCTTATAATTTTCGGATTATGTTTTAAATTTATGTTGCTTTGTTTAGCAATCTTTGTAATTAACCTAATTATAAGCAGTCAATAATTTTGTGTGGTTGCAGTTACTATTTAAAATTGTGAATAAGAAGATGTGCAGTAATGGAAGTGTATGATTTAGGTCAACATATATCTATGTCTGCTCCATGTTATTTTCATTGAACCGCTACAAGATCAAATCTTGAGATGGAAGTTCCTATACATTCTCTTCTATTTGATTACTTGTTCCATTCTAGATCACTAAATCACTAAGAAAAAAATAAAAATATTTAAAGAATTTATAATTAAAGAAGAAAACTGTTCGCAAGGGCCAACTTGATCCTCTTCCCCAGAGATCTCAGATGAGGGAACCCTGGGAGAGCCGCCGACTCCAACTACCGTCCATGGACACAAAACTAATCAAAGATATCGAGACCAAAGGGATATAACTCAGCGGTAGAGTGTCACCTTAACGTGGTGGAAGTCATCAGTTCGAGTCTGATTATCCCTATAAGGATTGTAGTGGCTCAGTTTCCCATTTGTTGATAATTGTGATGTAATCTCGAGACGACCCTCGAACACTCTAAATGCACATTGTTGTGACTTAACAAGGAAGTGGATTTTATCGGGCAAAAAACTATTGCAATAGGAAAAAAAAACACAATTAGATTTTTCCAAGAAGTAAATGCTTCAAGAAGGATTCTATTTATTGGAGTGTCTTATTGCTCGAATTTTCAATTGTCGGGCAGGAAGATAATTTCTCTATAACAAAGTGTTTGGGTTCTTACGCTTCAACAGGTATTGTTGTTAGATTTTGATTAGTTATAAGTTCATTCAACTTAATGTTTAAAAATGTTCAAATCATATGGCTTATGCGGCATTGAAACTATTTTTTATATTTTGTCAACATTCTGTAATCGAAGATGTAGACATGTCAAAATTTATATGAAATATCTTTACTAATGTTTCTACCATAAATCTTTTGCATTTTTTCTATCTAATAAATTAGATATTACATTGAACAAGAATGTTATGTTGAACAAAGGTGTTATGATGAATCAGTGACGATGTTAGAGTTTTTTTTCCAGATAAATGTAATTTGATTTTGCTTACAACTATCCTCAAATTTGTGTAATTTGAGTTTCATCGTAAAAGTTATTAGAGGATCAGAAATATATGACCTTGATTGTTAGTAAGCATTGAAAAACAGAAGCTTATGTATCATCCAAAATTCTTGGTTTCACCACAATAAAAAGATACGGTTAAAAAAAGTAACAGCTAGAAGTTTCATGCTCATATGGAACGTATAGATATTTGCTTCTCAAATGGACAACATGAACTGTTGTTACGGTATTACTTAAGAACATAGGTAATAATTAGTCAGTATATTGCAAGTTTACCAATTTATCTATATTAATCAATACCTGCTATATTAGTTTTCGTTGTCATGCACACATAAAAGGGATTCACCTTTTTTCTTTTGAAATATAATAAATAAAGCAGAACGGAATATCCTTTTTATGAAATGACACATAAATCGTGATAAAATAAGAAACCATAATTTTTTCTTTGAATGGTATATTTGAGTGATCTAAGTGAAATTAAAATAGTACATTAGCTAGAAAAATACTACTATTTTGATTATTTTATATGAGCTCATTTAATTCAAGGGAAAAGGTATAAATATAACCCCGAACTTTAATAAATGGTATAAATATATTCTTCGTCATACTTTGGGTATAAATATATCCTTGTAGTTAATGAAAAGGTACAAATATAACCCTTGAACTTTAATAAATGGTGCAAATATATCCTCCGTCATACTTTGAATACAAATATACCCTTATCATTAATGAAAAGTTACAAATATACCCTTCTTAGTAATGAAGGGACATATGTCAGCATTGTATTGGTTGACCCTTTTTTAATTTATTTTATCTGTGAATTATTTAATCTATCCTAAATTATAACACATACCCGATTCAAATAACCCGACCCGACCCATCTAATAGAGAAGCTTCAATAGACATATCACACGTCTCTATTCACGTGTGTTTCTTTCCCCCACTCTCTCACACTGACACTCTCACTAACCTTACAAAATAACTAACAAATGCATTGGTTCAATTCATGTTTCGATCCATCTATCATCTAGAATCGAGTAGAGATTTATTTAATATTGTGAAGTTGTTTAATGTTCTGATGTTAGATTAATATTCTGATGCTGTTTAATATTCCTCATAAACGATTGTTTCTTTTTTCTGATTCATGAACGTCGATGAATCAGAAATTGTTTCTAAATCATGACTGTTGTTACCTGCTTTAAATCCATTAATATTGTTACACCATTGTTCACCAACTTCAAAGAGTGAACAAGAAGACAATATTTTAATAACAGAAACAAGAGAAAAACTTACAAAGTTTGGACATTCCTTGGTCAAACCAAGGTCCTTATTGTATCACAGGTTGGGTTGAGTTATTTGAATCTAGTATGGATTATAATTTAGGATGGATAAAATTACGCAGATAAAATAAGTTAAAAAGAGTCAACCAATACGATGCTGATACGTGTCGCGTCGTTAATGAGAAGGGTATAGTTGTACCCAAAGTATGATGGGGGATGTAGTTGTACCATTTATTAAAGTTCGAGGGTATATTTGTACCTTTTCATTAACGGCGAGGATATATTTGTACCCAAAATATGACGGAGGGTAAATTTATATCATTTATTAAAATTTAAGGATATATTTGTATGTTTTCCGTTAATTCAATGCTAATCCACATTTTATTCAAGTTGAATATCTGAACAAAACATATGTTATTTCAAGGTCTTATTTGACTTTTTTAAAAAAAAAATTATATGTTTAGGAGTAGCCATGGCATATTTTATATTTGGTAGTGATTAGATTATGCATAATTATGATTACATTAAAATAAATTTAATGAAATACAAATAATGAGAAAGAGGAAAGGGAGGAAAATAATTTTTTAAAAACTCATTCACATTTGGAGTTTATAACAAGTCAGTTTATGCATCATGCATGTCACGTGTTTAAATTTAGAAATCATTATACTTAACTATAATTAGTTAGCATGTATTTTACATTATTAAATTAGTAAATTACATTACATAACAATGATAAATTATATTAATTTGGTGTAAATATAGCTAAGTAAATTGATTTCTAATATAACCATGATAAATTATATTAATTTGATGTAAATATCGAATAAGTTTTAACGTTGTTGAATTGATTAAAAAAAGTAATGCGCATTTGAAAGTAATAAAAAAGATTTATGCGGATCTATTTTTTCTTTTTCAAACATATGTGGAGAATTTTTAGCTATAACTTTTATAACACCCATTTGAAATTTCAATTTAAAAACTACAACCAGATGAATATTTGAGTTTGCAACCATGACAAATTTATATTCCTAAACAAAATTTTAACTACAATTAATTCTTGATACTTTCCACGCAGCTGGCGGATACTATACTAGTTAATGTGAAAGGGTCTGGGAGATGTGTTATCATTTACAATGTGGTAAAAACATAGATGTCAAGCCGACTTATCACGAAGCAAAAAGGAGTAGACATCAAACTAATCATGTCATTTGGTTAGAGATTTGTATGCTCGCAAGCACAAGCGAAAAAAGAAGATCAAACAATTTAGATTTCAGTGGTACGTACACATCAGAATACGTGCAAACGTGGTCATTATTCTCCTGATAAATTCAGTTAAAACAAAACGAGTGAAAGTTAATGGTGAAAATTTTGCAGCAGGGAAGAAAATACATACAAAATAAAATTAAAGATATGTTGGATGTAACCAAATGTTCTTTAATTTTCATCATGCTGAAATTAAAGGATACAAAGAACAAATATTTTTTTAAGAAAGTAAATTAAAAAATTAAGTCAAATAAATTGAAATCGAAAGAATAATATTTTCTTTATTGCCTAAAAAGTTGATCATTGTTACTTGTCACTATTTTTCTAATTAACTGTTCATTCTTCAATATATTCCCATGACCTTATTCTAAACGTCAACCAATATGGATATTATAGTAAAATAGTCAGATTAATAATTATTTTTTAAATAAATGTATTATATCAATAAGTGACAACTAAAAGTGCATTAACACTCCTACCCTACTAACCGTCTATCGAGTGTCCTAACTTTGTGGGACCACCTATTGCCCATGATAATCGGATCAGCTTTAGCACTTGATTAAGTTCAAGAAATATTTGTTACTTTCCATCAGGGATACATACCAAATTACTAAATTCATAGAATATTTTCCACTTCGATTAAATTAAACTTATTTTTATTTAAAATTTTAAATTGTCTTATTTTTGCCATAAACTTCATCATATCGTGGTTTGTCAAGCTTAACTTCACACCTATATTTTTGAAATTATTTCACGATGGGTTAATATTGTCACACACACATAAAAGTAACCACAGATTAACATTTTAAAAAAATAAATTATTCAAATATCTCTACCTCTATATGTTTAAGAAAAATAAAATAGCCTTACTAATTAAGGGATCGTTTGGTTGAGATTGAGTTAATTAATTTTAAAATAATTATTTTAAAATTAATTAATTATACAAACATATCATATCTTATTTCATCATTACAATATAAATAAATAATATTCATACTTAATAAATACCTTACACAACAACAACAACAAACCCAGTATACTCCCACACAGTGGGGTCTGGGGAGGGTAGAGTGTACGCAGTCCATACCACTATCTCTAAAGAGATAGAGAGGTTGTTTCCGATAGACCCTCGGCTCAGGATATAAGACAGTATACACAAGCATCACAAGCATATAACACGATAAGATAACAAAGGTATGACATCCACAAAATAAGTACAGTGCCAAACAAAGGACATCAGAGTCCATCTAATAACTGACTATGACTCAAACCCCCTTTAGCCCTCTATCCTAATGTTTTTCCTCCAAATCTTTCTATCTAGGGTCATGTCCTCAGTCAACCGTAAATACTCTATGTAACGTTTGATAACTTCTCTCCAGTGTTTCTTTGGCCTACCCCTATCCCGTTTGAAACCTTCCATGGCCAACCTCTCACACCTACGAACAGAGGCATCCGTGCCCCTCCTCATCACATAACTAAACCATCTCAACCTCACTTCCCACATTTTATCATCCACTGACACCACTCCCACCTTCTGCCTTATAATAACATTCCTAACCCTGTCGGCCCTTGTGAATCCACACATCCAACGCAACATCCTCATTTCCGCCACTTTCAACTTTTGGATATGCGAATTCTTAATGGACCAACACTCCACTCCATATAACATAGCAGGCCGGACTGCAACTCTATAGAATTTGCCTTTCAGCTTGGGGGGCACCTTCTTATCACATAAAATTTCCGAAGCGATCCTCCATTTCATCCAACCTGCCCCA
Organism: Capsicum annuum; assembly: GCF_002878395.1. Lineage (NCBI taxonomy): Eukaryota > Viridiplantae > Streptophyta > Magnoliopsida > Solanales > Solanaceae > Capsicum > Capsicum annuum. The sequence continues at coordinate 148,575,795 of NC_061112.1, read as the reverse complement.
ATACGGTGAGCGACGTCCTCGTCAATCTCACTATTTTCCTGAATCGTAGACCCTAGATACTTAAAACTATCCCTCTTGCAAACTGCCTGAGAATCCAACCTCACTAACACCTCCTCTTCTTGGCTCGAGTCACTAAACTTATACTCCAAGTACTCCGCCTTGGTCCTACTTAACCTGAAACCTTTAGACTCCAGGGTTTGTCTCCAAACCTCCAGCTTATCATTAACCCCTTGTCGCGACTCATTAATCAAAGCGATATCATCCGCGAAAAGCATACACTAAGCCTCCTCATCTTGTATATTTTGCATCAACACATCCATCACCAAAGCGAACAAAAATGGGCTAAGAGTTGATCCCTAGTGTAACCCTGTCAGGACCGGAAAATGCTCAGAATCTCCTCCCACTGTTCTTACCCTAGTCTTATCTCACTCATACATGTCCTCAATCACTCTGATGTACGCCACGGGACCCCCCTCGCCTCCAAACATCTCCAAAGAACCTCCCTAGGAACCTTTTCATACGCCTTTTTCAGGTCAATAAACACCATGTGAAGATCCCTCTTCCTTTCCCTAAACTGTTCTACTAATCTCCGTATCAGGTGAATTGCTTCAGTAGTGGAGCGACCAGGCATAAAACCAAATTGATTCTCCAAAATAGACACAATCTTCATCAACCTCCGCTCCACCACCCTCTCCCAAATCTTCATCGTGTGACTCAACAACTTAATACCCCTATAGTTGTTGCAACTCTAAATGTCACCCTTGTTATTATATAGACGAATCATGGTGCTCCATCTCCACGCCTCAAGCATCTTTGCTGACTTGAAAATATTGTTAAACAAGCTGGTCAGCCACCTCAACCCTACCCCGCCAGAGAACTTTCAAAAATTTATCGGGATCTCGTCAGGCCCCTGCCCCTTCGCATCTTGCGAATACCCTCATTGACCTCATCTACCTTAAAACGCCGACAAAAGCCAAAGTCGTGACACTTTTCGGAAAGCTCCAACTCCCCTAACACAACACCTTTATCCTCCTCCTCCTCATTCAAGAGCCTATGGAAATAAGACTGCCGTCTTTTCTTAATGAGGTCCTCATCCACCAAAACTCTGTCATCTTCCCTTAATACACTTCACCTGATGCAGATTACGATCCTTCCGCTCTCTAGCCTTGCAAGCCTAAACATCCTCTTCTCCCTGTCTTTCTTCTCTAACCCCTTATACAAACTCTCAAAAGTTGTTGTCTTAGCAACCGTGACTGCTTACTTAGCCTTCTTTTTTGCTAACTTGTACTCCTCCTAGCTCACCCGCTGCTCCTCTTCATCCTTACTCTCCACTAACTTAGCATAAGCCGCCTTCTTCGTCTCGACCTTCTTCTTAACATCCTCACTCCACCACCAATCCACCCGATAACGGCTAGACCCGCCCCTCGAAACAACCAACACCTCTCTAGCAGACTCCCTGATGCAACCAGCAGCCCTATCCCACATATTATCCACCTCCCCCCGCACCCCCATCCTTTCCAACTTCACCCCTATCTCCAAAGCATTAACCGGCGTTAAGCTGTCCCACCTAACCCTAGGCCGAACCTTCATACCCCTCCTCGTCTTGCCTTTCTTGATCACCAAGTCCATCACCAGGAGTCTATATTAGGTCGCAACACTCTCACTCGAGATCACCTTGCAATCTTTACACAAAGTTCTATCCCCATTCTAAGCAATAAAAAGTCGATCTGAGTCTTGACTATCTTGCTACGAAAGGTAACCAAGTGCTCTTCCTTCTTTGGAAAGCTGGAATTCACTACCACCAACCCAAAAGATCTCGCAAAATCCAAAAAAGCAGCACCCTCATCGTTCCTAACCCCAAACCCAAAACCCCCATGCACATTATCATACCCTAACGACAAAGACCCTATGTGCCCGTTGAAATCGCCACCTATGAAAATCTTTTCCGAACTAGGCACTCCTCTAACCACCTCATCCAAAATCTCCCCAAAACTCTTTTTCTCTTCCACGCCCAGGCCTACCTATAGCGCATACACACTACAGATGTTCAAAGTAAACCCCCTAAAGACCAACTTGATAGTCATAACCCTATCGCTAACCCTTTTAACCTCCACTACCTATTCCCTAATCTCCTCGTCCACTAAGATACCTGCGCCATTCCTACGCCTATCACTACCTGAATACCACAACTTGTAACCATTTATATCCCTTGCTTTGGAACCTACTCACTTAGTCTCCTGGACATATGTAATATAAATCTTTCTCTTCCTAAGAATCTTAACCAGTTCTATCGACTTACCTGCAGGTTCCAATGTTCCACGGCCCTACCCTCAAACTATGACCTCTCTTAACCCCTCTCTTAAAACCTCGCCCTCCATAACTCAATCCTAACCCAATACCAGCTCCCGATCCCAACCAGAGCCCTCCGGGGCCCGTGGGACATGACCCTTACACGAGATAAAATAATTCCTCGTCACACCAAACGAATTGTATTCTCAATGCTTGTACAATGCTACAACATGAAAAGTTAGCAAATTGTTGAAAATACAAAAGATCAAAAAAGAAAGAGTGGGCAGTAATACCGGTCTACAGCTAAAATCCAAACCCGCAAAGCAAGAATATCGTAGTAATGAACCGGCCCTGAAAAGCATTTGAGCCGGTTTATCAGCGACAGACCGGAAGCGCGATGCGGCAGAACTACTCTCAATGACTAATTTGGCAGACGAAGAAGAACTATGATTCTGGTACCTCTATTTCTCTTGGTTAGATTCTCAGCACTTGCTAAAATCAGCATGATAATAACACTATCTGGATGAACCCTAATTTATATTTTTGCTTTCTGAAATGTCTAATTTACGTAGTTTACTCAATATTAGCTTTGGGATCAAGGTGGAGTTGATTGATTAAAATTTCGAAGTATATTTTTGCTTCCATTTGAATTGGGTTGGGATCAGGCTCAGGTACAAAGTGGATATGAAATCTGATGTTTGGAGTTGCATTAAAGTGGTGTAAATTTGAGAGAAAGAAATGAAGGCGGGGAGTGCAGCAAAGCTGATTGTTGACGCGTTGCTTCAGAGGTTTCTTCAACTTGCCAGGTGTTGCATTGAAACCGCTCAAGCTCAGGTACTCTTTAACCAATTTTTTCCCTTTTTCTCTATTTAATAGCTCATTTAGTTGGTTAGCTATCTGAACTTGCATTTTGTTATTGAGGGTTCGATCCCAGTAATTCCCCCTCCCCCCATTTCCCATTTGTCTTACCCCTAGTTTTAAAAAAATAAAATAGAAAAAAGTACCCCATTTTGTGGGATTATATGTCTGTCTGTTATGTATGTCTGTGAGATGTACTGTGATTCTTAACTTCTTGTCCAGAAAGATATTTGCTAACTAGTCGGTAGCGTAGTTCCTATAATAACACTAGTAAGAGTGAGATCAAGATGGATTTTAGAGTCTTTGTAGAGTCAGATTCTTCCATTCTACTCTGGTTTAGATAAAAGATGGACTCCCCAGAGTGATTATCGTAAGGGACTTAAAATTTGTTCCGAGGAAGACCCTGATATGCTGCCTCTAGCACTCAATTCTGGAAAGGAAAAAGTTTGGTTTGCTTAAGTTTGTCGTCTTGCAGCACAAAGGGAAAATGACAAGCATAGTCTACTTAAGATGAGTTGGAGCCATGGAGTGGGCTGTATTCGCTGCTTACATGTTTTACGTTCATTAGTTTGCTTCTGAATTAGGCGTTCTTTTGCTGAATTCTGATGCAAAGTCAAGTTACTTTTTGTGCTTAATTTTCTTTTTTAATTATTATTTACTTTTAAAAAATTTATGATAGGTCTTTGTGATTAATTTTCTTTTGACTTGAATTCTCAAACTTTGTCTGAAATTTCACATTTGGAGAAGTACAGATGGACAGTACCTTCGGCCATCTGATCCAGCCTATGAGCAAGTACTGGATTCATTGGCCATGGTTGCACGTCAAACACCTGTTCCTCTTCTGGAGGCCCTTCTAAGATGGAGAGAAAGGTACATTCCCTTCTAAGATGGAGAGAAAGGTGAACATTCCCTTCTAAGATGGAGAGAAAGGTGAACATTTTCAGTTACAATTTGTACTAATCATGGCACATGGTTTCATTTGTTTGTCAAATTGAAGTGCATTTTTCATCACGTGCTGCCAGTTCATGCAAGTTCATTTTGGTAAAAGAAATTTTGCCCTTCGCACAGTTGTGCTAGCAGATGCTTTTGGTAAATATATTGTTAATTTTTCAGTTGTTCCCCTTATGTGTTCACATACGTGATAAACCATTGTAAATTATTCACTAGCTTGTTAATTACTTCTTACGTCCTAGTATAAACATTTCCTTTTATTTTGGGATATTACAAAATGTTTGCCACCATTCCAGTTCCAATCATAATACTATTCTATACTACTTTCGCAACTGTTAGCTATTCAAATTCATTTAACTGTTAACATTTTAAAATTTGATATGATCTTCTCTTCCAAACTAGTTTTTCAACCATTAGTTTACTATATGAGAGGGGATTACCAAAATATCATCAAATTTAATCGTGTCTTCCGTTCATCACCTACTGTGAGCTCATCCTACCCCCAATTGATATCTTTCTACGGATGATTCATTAAGAGTGTAGTTTTCTGGTTAACATGAGTCCACATGGTCCATTACATATTTAATTTCTCTTTATTTTTGTGTACGGACTTTGCACTTAATCGTGTGTAGTGTACTTATTTCCTAGAATCTGAGTTCTGATGAAATTTGCCATTGCACACAGTTTTCCTGTCTTATATTATTTCTTGTATTAGTACGTTGTTATAAAAACGTACTACTTATCAGAAACAGAAAATATTTTAATATATTCTAAAGTAGGTTATTACATCACTTCAATGGCTGCTAATGATAATCGCCATACCATCAATCTATTTTATTTTTGATAAAATTGAAGCTTTATTAATGTGATGGGATTACACTGCATAAATGTGTATACTACAGTAGAAAATCTTTCAATCTTTCATTCTGATGTACTATGGTTTGTTGCAGCGAATCTCCTAAAGGTGCAAATGATGCATCAACATTTCAGAGAAAGGTTTGTTAATCTACCAACTCTTCTGTGACTCCTTTTTATGAAGGAAGTCCGTGACTCCTCCCCCCATTCACATCTTTAGCATGGAAGTTGCTATCGGATTGTTCCTTTGCACTTCCATTTTCTGGTTTTTGAACAAATTTATTGGAAATGACTTATCACATTATCTATGGAAAAGCAAAAGAATGGAACTATGGGAGTTACTCCTTTCAAATCATACATCTGGTCTGTTTTATGCAGCTCACACTATTTCCAGGTGAAATAGCTTTGCTCATCCTTTCACCTTTATAGAAACTTAACTGTCCTAGTATAGAACATCATGGGTTGGCCTTATATAAAGAACCTCATGCAGTTGGCTGCAGGAAGTTGGAAGAAACCAGAAGGAAGAGATTTTTTTGTATATAAGAAATTAAACCCAAGCTGTTCTAACTGAAGTATTAAAAGTAGCAGCCATTATTGCCTAAACTGGTAGAGTAATGAGGATGAAGACATTGTTGATGTATATTTTGACCACTATTCACTTTGTGCCTAATGATACCAAACTGGTATTATATCATAGGTACTTTACATGGATATTTTGCTTTTTTGAAGTACCTGATTAAGTTCTATATGGTTTAGCAACTTCAGTCTCTTTATTCAAGCTCCTGAGGAAGTTCTTCCATGGTTCTTAGATTTCTCATATCCTTATCAAAAAGTGAGTTCTTCCATGGTTCAGCTAGCAGTGGAGTGCATCTTTTGTTCCACATGCATTCGCTTTGTGGAATGTTGTCCACAGGAAGGGCTCACAGGTAGATTAACAGATTCAACAGGTCTACATTTCTCCAGGAAGCTAATCCACTGCTAGTTGAGTTTAATGTGCCTCCTTGAACTGCAGAGAAGCTTTGGATGGGACTTGAGAAATTTGTATTCGATTGGCTCATAAATGCAGACAGGTAGGTTATATGAAGCTACTTCAGAACTTATGGTACTACTCGATTTCCTTTTTTTCCCCCTCAAAATAATAGTCCAAGTTATTTGCAACTGCTCTGGTCCACCTCTTAGTTCATTTACGCTGTTGTGATTTATCCTTATTTGCTAGAGCCATATTTGTAATTTCAGTATGCTTTTCATTCCTCTGCCTGGGTTTTATTTTATTTCATTTATTTTAACTTTTTTGGTCTCGTCTGCAATAACATATTCAAAGGACCTTTTTTTTTCAAGACCTTATTGTTGTACAACACCCATGCAACATGATTTACGAACTTCTTCTGTATTGGTATTTACCATCCATTAACAAGATAATTGTCTTGTTTCTTGAGCGGATATAAATGGCAAAGTGCAATAGTTCTATTGTATTTATTACCTTCCCCATCTGTAAAAAATGTTTTGGTCTTAGATGGACTTCTATAGGATTACAATATGATAGTAGGACAGATTTGTAATTTAAACATTTCCATATTGGATGTACTGATATTTATCACTCTGACATGATTGCTTTTATTGTGCACATACAAAAAATTGCTTTTGTTTTGTTTAAATATTTATTTGTTTCTATGGCTATTTAGATAGCCAAGAGAGATTATCTAATCTCAAAAAGAAAAAAAAGAAAGATTTTTTGATTGACCTTGATGTAGTAATCTTGACTCAAATTCTAGAATTATGAAGAAACTATGAACTTTGAAGTCAATATGCTGAACCAATTTTATCTGTTGCAGAGTTGTTAGCCAGGTTGAATATCCTTCGTTGGTTGATTTGCGGGGGCTTCTTCTGGACTTAGTTGCTCAACTCCTTGGTGCTCTATCTCGGATCAGGTGAATGAAGGAAACCCAATTTTCATAGTCCAATCGTCAGACTCAATCACTTGATTGGTTAATAGTTACTATCAAGTGGGCAGTTCCTATTCAAACTTCCATCAAGGACAGCAACAGAGCACGTATTAGCAGGAAAATGGTCCTGGGAAAAGATGACTTTGGACCTTGAATGGTGGAATCAAACGACTGGTTGTTGGCCAGCAGAGATAAACAGAGACTGGGTCTGGATAAGAATTCTGGGTCTTCCTTTGTGTTTGTGGTCGAAGGAAATGTTCAAATTGATCGGAGATAAATGTGGCGGCTTTTTAGAGACAGAGGAGGAGACATCTCTGAAGAACCACCTACACTGGGCAAGGATAAAGGTGAAAGGGGATGGGAATAAGGTTCCGAAGGAAATCGAAGTAGTCAGTCAGGGTTTCGTATACACCATTCCGGTGTGGTGTGAGATTCCGGTGACCGTCAGAAAGCTGGAGGACAAAGAAGAAGGTCTGGGCTCTTGTCCAGCGGTCAAGGAAAATCAACAGTACCGGACAACAGATTTTAAAGAAGGGCATGTGGGCACCTCGGTGGAGGGGGGAAAGTTGAATTGCGGGTCATGTGGTGGTGCCCCAAAAGGAAAACAAAATATCAAACATCAGTTGGCACACAATAGAAGAAATAACAGAGTAGACCTGTGTATGGATCCAATTATTGCTGAAAAGGTCCATCATTTAATTGAAGTAGACCAACCGCTGGATTTATTTAATTTCGAAATACAAGCCTTCTCCAAGGCTAGCACTATCGATAAAATAGCTCAAGAGGAAATTTTAGCGGGAGTTCTTAGCCCTATCGACGATCAAAGAGAGGAACAATTGGGGCACAGTGGAAAACATGAAAGAAACAGAGGAGAATTCAGTGGTGACTAAAGAAAGAGGGGCAGATAATGACAAGGAACAACCAATTGTGATTAGTAATTCATGCATGGGTGGAGCAATTTGGGATGTGGAAGAAGCTATGCCTATTGCGATTGAACATGTTTTACAAAGCACTATTGCGACTGAACATGTTTCACAAATCACTGAAAAAGGGGAGATTACATTTGCTTGGGTTTGTCTGAACATCATTAAACCCGGCAAGATGTTTGGGGTTGATTTTAAAGGACATGGGGAGAAAGCCATGGAGCTGCTCATGCAGATAGATACTTGCAGACAGGCTAAGAAGATGGAGGCTCCTACAGAAATCAGGAAAACAAGGATCAAAAGCGCAAAAGAATTAAAAAACTTAATCTCCTTCGATGTCAAATTTAAAAGCAATGAGGGCAAGAATAAGGGGGAAGGGCGTACACAAATTGAGTCATCAAGCTTAATTTGGTGTCTTGGAATGTTAGGGGATTAAATGATGGGGAAAAGAGAAGAGTGGTGAAATATCTTATAGAACACTGGAGGGTCGATATTATCTGTTTGCAGGAAACTAAACTGCAAGGAGATATCCCAAAAATAGTTAAACAAATTTGGGGAGGGAGATGGATCCAGTATGCCCATCTGGAATCAAGTGGTACAAGGGGTGGAATAATCATGTTGTGGGATAGTAGAGTGTGGAAGGGTGATGTATTGGAAAAGGGGGTCCATACACTAACCTGCTGCTTTGAAGTTTTGTTACAGAATTTTAATTGTCACATAACAGGGGTCTATGCCCCAAATGATAAGGTGGAAAGAAGAGAGTGTGGGATGAGCTAAGGGCTGTTAGACGTTTAATGGATGGGCCTTGGACAGTATGTGGGGATTTCAATGTAGCCAGATTCCCTTCTGAAAAAAGAAATTGTCAAAGAAGATCTTTTGCTATGATAAAATTTTCAGACACCATAGAAGATTTGGAACTAATTGACCAGCCACTAGAGGGTGGTACTTTTACATGGTTCAAAGGCGACATGCACACCACAGCTACAAGGATAGACAGAATTTTATTTTCCTCTAAATGGAATGAACCATTCAGCAAAGTGAATCAAACTGTTCTGCAGAGATTCGCCTCAGATCATGTTCCTATAGCTCTTAAATATGGTCCTATAGCTCTTAAATATGGTCCATGGGACCAGAATAAGTCATACTTTAAGTTTGAAAATTGGTGGTTATATACAGAGGGCTTCACAGACAGAATCAGCACTTGGTGGAATTCCTTTACTTTCGATAGTAAACCTGATTACATACTAGCCTGCAAGTTAAAAGCCTTGAAAGAAAAGCTCAAGGAATGAAGTGAAGTGGAAAAAGGAAGCTTGCAAATCCAAAAGACCACTTTGCTCAACAAAATGGCAAGGTTGGATTCCGTGGGGGAGTCCAGAGCTCTTATTGAGGAGGAGGCAGAAGAGAAGGCAACAACTTTTATGGAGTATGAAGAGTTAATCAAGAATGAGGAAATTGCTTAGAGATAAAGGTCCAGAATTTTGTGGTTGAAAGAGGGTGACAACAACACTAAATTCTTCCACAATGCAGCAAATGCCCACAAGAGAAGCAATTATATTGATCTCTTAGAAATCCAAGGGAAACTGTGAAGGAGCCAGATAGAATTAAGGGGGAAATTATTCACTTTTACAAGAAATTGTATACAGAGACAGTAAAGTGGAGACCAACAAGGAACATAATTAACTGCCCAACAATTTCAGAAACAGAAAAGACCCAACTACAAGGTATATTTGAGGAGCAAGAAGTACACAGTTGTTTGAAAAAGTGTGCAATAGACAAGGCTCCTGGCCGGATGTGGTAAAGAGTGACATCATGGATGCGTTCTATAACTTCTATGAACATGAAATGTTCGAAAAAAGCTTCAATGCCACATATATTGCTCTGATTCCTAAGAAGAAAGGGGCCAAAGAGTTGAAGGATTTCAGACCAATCAGTTTGATTGGAAGTTTCTACAAGCTACTGTCGAAAGTACTGACTGAAAGAATCAAGGGGGTAATGGCCAGGCTGGTAGATTCTCAACAGATGGCATTTATCAAAGGAAGACAAATCATGGATGCTATATTGATAGCAAATGAGGCAGTGGACTCCAGAATGTCACAAAAAAAGCCCGAAATTCTATGTAAACCGGATATAGAAAAGGCTTATGACCATTGTTAATTGTTTTTTTTTTAATATACTTAGAAAAATGGGATTTGGTGAGAAGTGGATTAGGTGGATCAGCTTTTGTATCTCCAGTGTGAAGTTCTCTGTCCTTATTAACGGGGCACCCGAAGGTTTCAAGTATGGCAAGGAGATCCTCTATCTCCTTTCTTATTTATTCTAGGAGAAAATGGTCAAATATCCCCTCCCCAAATCTTTACCCCAAATCCCAACTACACACTTATACTTTGTGGGGGTCCTATAACTGCCCCCTGAACTATTTTAAAGTGGAATATTTACCCCCCTGAACGTTGACATAGCAAGAGATTGTTTCACTCTCTTTAAAGAGAGTGAGAACGATGACATGACCAAATATTTCTTTATTTTTTATCCATTTTTAATTATTATTTTTCTTTATTCATTTTCTTTTTTTTTCTTCTTCTTCTTCAAGAACTCAATAATGGCATCTTAAAGAATTTTTAATTATTATTATTCTTTATTCATTTTCTTTTTTCTTCTCCTTCTTCTTTAAAAACTCAATAATGACATCTTCAAGGACTCAACAATGACATCCAATCCAAAATCAATTTATCAAACTTACATACTCATTAACCAAATTACCATACAAGAATTTTTAATTCTTCTTCTTCTTTCCTCTGCCTCCTCCTCCTCCTCCTCCTCCCCCTCCCCCTCACCTTCACTCTCATCATCATCATCATCCCCATCATCATCCTCTTCCTCTTCCCCCTCCCCCCTTCCTCCTCCTCATCCTCTATTTCCTCCTCCTCCTACTACTCCTAATCCTAATGACATCTTCAAGAACTCAATAATGGCATCCAATTCAAAATTAATTTATCAAACTTACATACTCATTAACCGAATTACCATACCAAGAATCATCGTTCTCATGAAATGAAACATAAACTTCCAACAATGCCTTGAAATTGAAAAAATCAAATCAACACCAAATTTTTTCACAATCATAAATCCAATATCAATTTTCATAGTTGAGAAATTAAAAATAAAAAGAAAGAAAAAGGAACGCTAAAGGGTTAGATGAGGTCACCATGACTGAGTGGTCCATTTTGAAGTTCTGGAAATAGCAAGAGTGGAAAGTGAAGAAATGGGTGGAAAACAAAGTGAAATAAAAAGTAAAGAAAAGAATTTTTTGAGAAAGAATGGCCATAGAAGTGGTGCAACGGAAGAGAAAGGAAATAAAAAAGTTAAATAATTGATTTTTTTAGGGTTAAAAAAAAAAAAAGATGACGTGGCAGCGAGTGCAGCTCACTGCTTGAAACAATGTCTGGGCATGAGCTTTTAGGGGGTAAATATTCCACTTTAAAATAGTTCAGAGGGGTCACAGGATCCCCGCAAAGAATAAGTGTGTAGTTGAGATTTGGGGTAAAGGTTGGGGGGTATTTGGCCATTTTCTCTTTATTCTAGCCATGGAGGGTCTTAATAATATGATAAAGACAGCAAAACACAACAGATGGATATCTGGGTTTGATGTTGATACCAACAATTCAAGTTATCTGGAGGTGACTCATCTTCACTATGCAGATGATACCCTGATATTTGCGATGCAAATGAAGAACAATTGAAATACTTAAGAGTTATCCTAGTATTCTTTGAAGGAATTTCAGGATTGTATATCAATTGGCGTAAGAGAGTCACATTTACCCCATCAATCCCGTATCAAACATAGGATACTTGGCTTCAACTTTGGGTGGTGAAGTTGGAACCCTTCCCTCTATTTACTTAGGGATGCCTCTGGGGGCTAAATCAAGGTCAACAGAAATCTGGGATAATGTGCTAGAAAAATGTGAAAAACAGCTGTCTAGATGGAAAGCACAATACTTAGCTTTGGAAGGCAGACTTACACTTATCAATGCAGTCCTTGATGCTCTCCCAACCTATATGCTAACCCTTTTCCCTATCCCAGCAAGTGTTGTACAGAAGCTGGACAGAATCAAGAGAGTCTTCTTTTGGCAAAGCACCAAAATCAAAAAAGGGTATCACCTTGTGAAGTGGAAAGTGCTCATAATCAGTAAAAATCAAGGAGGCCTGGGTATAAAAAACTTGAAGAATCAGAGCAAAGCTTTGAAACTAAAGTGGTTATGGAGATATGCTTATGAATCTCAATCCCTATGGAAGAATGTGATCAGGATAAAATATGGAGAGGAGGATGGATGGGTATCTAAGGTAGCAACCAATCCCTATGGCGTAACTATGTGGAGGTCAATCGGGAGATGCTGGCATATCATGTGAAGACACACCTCCATCAAAGTCTATGATGGTAGCAAGACTAGTTTCTGGAAAGATAGGTGGTTAGGTGATAGAAGCCTTTCAGAAATGTTACCCGACTTGTATGAACTAGCTCAACACAAGGATAAGTCAGTGGCTGATTTGTGATCCTCACAAGGATGGGACTTGAGCTTCCGGAGAAGAATGAATGATTGGGAAATTCCAAGAGTGGTTATTCTTTAAAATGATTGAATCATTCCAAGGAATTAAAAGGGGAGACATAATGTGGTGGAATGAACAAAGCAATGGAACTTACAAAGTTAGATCTCGATACAAGTTCCTAAACAGGTCAATGACACAATCTGGCAGGTGGTCTTGGAAACAAATCTGGAAGTCTAAAATTCCCCTAAAGGTGGCATGCTTCTCATGGTTGCTAGCAAAGGAGGCTGTACTGACACACAAAAACTTGATAAAGAGGAATATAATTTTAGTCACACATTGCTGCTTGTGTGGAGAGGCAGCGGAGACAGTGGTCAGTGGGACATCTATTTTTGCATTGTAGGATCACTGATCAGCTATGGAAGATTTTTATCAATCTCGGAGGCATACAATGGGTAATGCCTAGCACGATTGTTGACACTCTATCTAGCTGGGAGGAAGCAGGAACGGGAGCAAAGAATAAGGCTTACTGGAGGATCATTCCAGCTAGTATCTGGTGGACTATCTGGAGGTAAAGGAATGCTAGAAGTTTTGAAGATAGAAGCAGAACTTTACAACAAATCAAAACTGACTGTATTTTGCTTTTTTGTTTTTGGTGTATGAAAAGCTCACCTATAGAGGCAGAAGACATCCTAGAAGTTTTAGAGTCTTGCTAGGTTGAGGAGCTCTTTATTTTCTTAATTTGATCCTAGAAGTTTTAGAGTCTTGCTAGGTTGAGGAGCTCTTTATTTTCTTAATTTGATACATTTGTAAAGGGGCATTCAGCACTACCTAAGTGCTGATTTATAATATAAACGTTACATTCTCAAAAAAAAATAAAAAATAGTTACTCATATCAAGTTTTACAGCTTAATTTGGACGGAGAGAATAAAAGTGGAAAGTAACAGGAAAAATTGAAATCAACTCTGTGCTTTATCCTGATGCGTGTTTCACATGAAAATAACATGTTATTACTAACATACAAATGTGATAATTCTTAGCCTGTATACATTACAGAATTTTCAATCTTTGCAACAAGAAATGTTAATCAATGAGGATGTGACTTTCAGTCTCATGGTTAGTTTATATGAATATTAATGTTGTCCCATTGTCTGTCAACAGATTTAGCTTAGTGACAGAACGCTTTTTCCTGGAACTCAATACCCGGCGTATAGATACTAATGTTGCTCGCAGTGAAGCACTTAGTATTATAAATGGGATGCACTATCTGAAGCTAGGGGTATGTGTTAATTTTTTCCCTTTCGAATAGATATGCATAGAAGCATCATAATGATGCGTTATTTCCAGGTGAAGGCAGAGGGTGGACTGAATGCGTCAGCTTCGTTTATGGCTAAAGCTAATCCTCTGAATCGTGCTCCTCACAAACGAAAAGCGAACTTCATCATGCCTTATGCAATATGCTATCCAACATCCTAGCGCCTCTTGCAGATGGTAGAAAGGGTCAATGGCCTCTTTCAAGCGTAGATCCTGCACTAACTCTTATGGTATGAAGCTGTGACACGAATAAGGATACAGCTCATGCATTGGATGGTTAAACAGAGCAAACATATCTCTGTAAGCATAAAAATCCTATTATAGACCTTACACTTGTCAATATCATCTTTATTTGGTCATAAGGATAGTTGAAATTTTCTATTTAGTAGTACTATTTAAGGAGGAATCTTTCATAATCGTTGTTTACTGTCAAGCAGTACCTCAAATTTGTCCAAAAGCGAGGTGGTTTCCCCTTCCTACTTGTTGACCAAGTTAGCTTCTTTATCATTCGTTTCTCCGTAGAGCATGCAGGCATTCTTACATTTTGGTTTTAGGATCGGACTTTTCATTGATGTTGCTGTCTCTTTCCTTGACTATTAGCAGATATTTTATATTGTTTGTGCGTAGAATGACAATTAAGGTCCCTATAGGATACATGTATTAGATCTTCTATTGTGATACTGTGGTATTTCAGCAAGAAATAATTGGAATCCAGGGAATAGCAGGAATTTGCTACACTTGGTTTCCTTCATTCAGCTCAGGGCACTGTATAATTTCCATTTCGAGGACGGAGAGTCGTGCTTACCACGTTTATATACTAGCCAGGAAAAAGTTACAATGGATAATGACCACTCAGCTTGGCTTGGCTTGAGCTTCATGTGGATTTAGTATGTGAAGCAAGAACATACTGTTGAGAGTCCTTTGTTAAATGCTATATTCCAAATTACACAACCTCCCCC
>NC_061112.1:148555207-148561064 GCF_002878395.1 Capsicum annuum | reverse complement strand
CCCCCCCCCCCCCCCCCCCACCCCCAAACGTATTGTTGTTTTTTGAAACTGTCTGTAATAACTTATTTCTATGTTCTTAGTTTGTTGGTAATTTCTCTAATCTGTATTTGTTCTGCAACTCTAGGTTGGCTATCCTTTAGTGACGCTTCTTCTGTGTCTTGGTGATCCACATGTTTTTGTCAGTAACTTTGGTCCTCACATGGAGCAACTGTATAAGCTTCTGAAGGTAAGCTGTAATTAAAATGTTTATTGGCAAAAAAGTATAACCTTGTTGTGGCTGCCTTTTGAAGATTTTTCAGCACACATATAATATCAATCCTTTTCATAGGAAAGAACCATCGATTCATGGCCTTAGACTTCTTACATCGTGTACTGAGATTCTACTTGAGTGTTCACGGTGGTTCCCACTCTCGAGATCGTTTGTGGGATTACCTTGACAGTGTGACATCACAGCTCCTTACAGTTCTCAGAAAAGGCGTGCTTACACAGGATGTACAACATTATAAGCTAGTCGAATTCTGCGTGACTTTTTCTGAACATAACATTGAATTTGCTATGAACCATATGATATTGGAGTTACTGAAGCAAGGCAGTCCAAGTGAAGCGAAAGTTATCGGTCTTCGTGCTTTGGTTGCCATTGTCATGTCTCCTACTAGTCAGCGTGTTGGCTTGGAAATTCTCCATGGTAATGATAATATACTCGGTCTCATGGACATTTGTTATTTCATTTAGCCTTGATGTTCTGAACTCATGCATTCTTTATTGCATATACTGCAGTTCGTGGTATTGGCCATTTCATCCCAAAAGTGAAGGCTGCAATTGAGTCAATTTTGAGATCTTGTCATAGGACATATAGCCAGGCTCTTCATACTTCTTCAAGGACCACTATAGGTAATTATGTACATTACAAATAGCACTTATACTCTTGAAGATTGAGGGGACTAACACCCCGTATTTTTCGGGCTTGTTTACAAACTGTTGTTCTTCCTATGCGTATAGACCTACACCCAATGATTCCTTGTTAATATATGTTATGATAAAATCTATAATGTGGGATTACCTTTGAAGATGAATTGAGGTCACAAATATCTCCTAATTCAAACACGAATTGAGAACTTTTCTATCGATTTAGTTTTAGTGAATGCTTCAGCTTGGGTCAACTTTCAACGACCATTACTCCCTGTACATAGTGAATTACTTGGCCTACTATATAGCAAAAGAAAGATCTTCGAGTATTCTTTCCAACGCAACTGGTTTCACCTTAATCCGATGTCGGAGTAGGAAGTTATGCTCATTTTACTTCAGCATGTCCTCCTGTCAACAAGGTGACGATTTCAGGTGATAGACCGTCAACTAAGTGACGACTTATCAGGCAAGTCGTTAGCCTTACCCAGAATGTTATCAACTTCAGCTATAAAGTGACGACTTGAGGTGATAAGTCATCAACTAAGTGACGACTTATTAAACAAGTCGTCACCCATAACCATCCCAGCTACAAAAGTGACGACTTGAGTTGATAAGCCATTAACTAGTTGATAAGTTATCAACTGAAAATTTCTACAATTTGTACGTACTTTCCCTAGGGGTATTTTGGTATCTTCCTCACCCCAAACTTCTCCGACACGATTTAAATCATCCAAAACACGTTATAATCCATCTTTTATCAGTTTTAAAACATCTTAAATCCTCTCCATTCTAAAGAGCAAGAGAAAATTAGGGTTTCCTCTAAGTTCAAGATTTCAAGAAAAGGGTCAAGACTAGGGTTCCATTCTTCGAAACTAAAGAATCTAAGGTAAACTCTATGGGCATAAGTTATGATTTTATCTGTCACGACCCGAACCGTGGCCCTAGCCGTGACGAGCATCCCGAACCATGAAAGCCCGGACGCCCAACTTGTAATCACACACACCGTTCATATCTAAAAGATAATGCAGAAATACATAATGAAACGGAATCATGGTCATTAACTTTGAATTCAAATCATAACGAAAACTGCAATTCAAAACATCTGAATAACATCTGTCTCAGTCTGCGAAATTTCTACTGTATCTCAAAAACTATACCGTCTGAAATCTGGGACAAGGCCCCCAGTAGACCAAAAACCATAGAAATGATAAATAACTGTAAGATATTAGGCCTTCTGAAATATAGAAGGCTCACCACTGAACTCTGCTTTGCTGTCCGAAGTATTTATTGCTTATCGGGAGCCCTAGATTGAGCCTCAGAACCTAAGAGGTAGGGGGGTCAATACAGATGTACTGGTACGCAGAGCAAATCGAAAATAACATTTGATATTAAACATATATGAGAGCAGTTTAAAACAATTCATAAATACATCATAGGATAAAAATCACATGGGCATATTTAAAAGACTCTGAATGATTTTCTGAATTCCGTGACACTCTTTGTTTTACTTTTGCGCTTGGTGGTATACCCTACAAATTTGAAATTCCACGAGCTATATGAAATCTGCCATTAACTCGGCAGCCAAGCCCCCAACCCAAGTGTGCTGCCAGGGTCGGAGTCTCTGTATCTACTACGCCACAGGGCCATCGCCAGCGTACAATAATAATCTACCCGTATGGGCAAATACGGTTTTAGGCTAGGGGTTACTTGAACTCAAGCCTTCTTCAGGTAACCACCTAACCCTCTTTAAGCCCATTTTTAACTCTTTCAAAAACATGTACAACAACAACAACAACAGACCCAGTGTATTCCCACCTGGTGGGGTCTGGGGGGGTAAGATGTATGCAGTCCATACCTCTACCTCTGATGAAGTAGAAAGGCTGTTTCCGATAGACCCCCGGCTCAAGGCACGAGATATCACCCAAACACATAGTAAATACGGCACCCATAAGGAATATAAAACAGAGGAAAGCAGAGGAAAACACACAGATTCGTAATAAAACATGGAACACGGACCACGGAATCATAACAAGAATAAAACCCCCACCAAGTAATTCCCTACACTAGCGACCCAAACTGGCCCTAATCCTCTGCCGTAATTCGCATCCTCCAGACCTTCCTATCTAGGGTCATGTCCTCGGTGAGCTGTAACTGTTCCATGTCCCGCCTAATCACCCACCCCAGTACTTCTTCGGCCTACCCCTACCCCGCCTAAAACCATCCAACGCTAGCCTCTCACACCTACGGACCGGGGCATCCATGCCCCTCCTCTTCACGTGTCCGAACCATCTCAATTATGCTTCCCGCATCTTGCACTCCACTGAAGTCACACCAACCTTCTCCCGGATAGTCTCATTCCGAACTCTATCCCCTCTAGTCAGTCCACACATCCAGCGCAACATCCGCATTTCTGCCACCTTCATTTTTTGGATGTGGGAGTTCTTAACTGGCCAACACTCCGCTCCATACAACAAGGCCGGACGGACTACCACCCTGTAGAATTTGCCTTTAAGCTTGGACGGCACCTTCTTGTCACACAGCACCCCCGACGCGAGTTTCCACTTCATCCATCCCGCCCCAATACGGTGCGAGACATCCTCGTCAATCTCACCGTTACTCTGAATCACGGACCCAAGATACTTGAACTTATCCCTCTTACATACCTCCTGTGCTTCCAGCTTCACTACTACCTCATTCTCCCTCCTCACGTCATTAAACTTGCATTCCACATACTCTGTCTTGCTTCTGCTCACCCTGAACCCTTTAGACTCAAGAGTTTGCCTCCACACCTCTAATTTGTCATTCACACCCCCTCGCGTCTCATCTATCAGAACTACATCGTCTGCAAAAAGCATACACCACGGCACCTCCCCTTGAATACGTCGCGTCAACACATCCATCACCAGCGCAAACAAAAAGGGGCTAAGAGTAGATCCCTGATGCAATCCTGTCAGGACAGTGAAAGAGCTGACAGTGAAATGCTCTGAGTCTCCTCCCGCCGTCCTCACCTGGGTTTTCGCTCCATCATACATATCCTTAATTACTCTGATATATGCCAGCGGTACTCCACTCACCTCCAAGCATCTCCAAAGCACCTCTCTGGGGACTTTGTCGTATGCCTTCTCCAGGTCGATAAACACCATGTGCAGATCCTTCTTCCTCTCCCTATACTGCTCCACCAACCTCCGTACCAGGTGGATTGCCTCCGTTGTCGAGCGGCCGGGCATAAATCCGAATTGATTTTCCAAAATAGACACTAACCGTCTCAGCCTCACCTCGACCACTCTCTCCCAGATCTTCATAGAGTGACTCAATAACTTAATCCCCCTATAGTTATTGCAACTCTGAATGTCCCCCTTATTCTTATAGAGAGGGATCATGGTACTCCACCTCCACGCCTCGGGCATCTTTGCCGTCCTGAAGATTTCATTAAACAATCCAGTCAACCACCTTACACCAGCCTCTCCAACGAACTTCCAAAACTCCACCGGTATCTCATCCGGCCCCGTCGCCCTACCCCTTCGCATCCTGCGGACAGCCTGTCTAACCTCTTCTACCTTAAAACGTCTACAATAGCTAAAATCCCGACACTCCTCTGAGTGCTCCAGTTCCCCTAACACAATAGCTCTATCCCCTTCGTCATTCAAGAGCCTATGAAAATACGACTGCCATCTCTTCTTAATGTCGCCGTCCTCCACCAGCACTCTACCGTCCTCCCCCTTAATGCACCTCTCCTGATCGAGATCACGACCCTTCCTCTCCCTAGCCTTAGCGAGTCTAAACAACTTTTTCTCTCCTCCTTTCCCCTGTAACCCTGCATACAAGCTCTCAAAAGCGGCCGTCTTAGCTGCCGTGACTGCTGACTTCGCCTCCTTCCTCGCTAGCTTGTACTCTTTCCTGTTTACCCGCTTCTCCTCTTCGTCCTTACTTTCCACCAACTTAGCATACGCCTCTTTCTTGGTCCCCACTTTCTTCTCCACCTCTTCTTTCCACCACCAATCCCCCCGATGGTGCCCGGCCCGGCCCCTAGAAACACCCAACACCTCACTTGCATTCTCCCTGATGCACCTTGCCGCCCTGTCCCACATACTATCCACGTCCCCCCTACACTCCCACACCCCTATTCCCGCCAACCTCTCCCCTATCTCCCACGCATTCACTGGCGTCAGGCCGCGCTACTTAATTCTCGATCTACCCTCCTTACTCCTCCTCTTTCTATTCTTCTTTATACCCAAATCCATAACCAAGAGCCTATGCTGGGTCGAAAGATTCTCACTTGGGATGACTTTACAGTCCTTACACAACGCCCTATCCCCTCTCCTAAGCAACAAAAAGTCAATCTGAGTCCTAGCTACCGCGCTTCGAAAGGTGATCAGGTGCTCGTCCTTCTTCGGGAAGCCCGAGTTCACCACCACCAGCCCAAAGGCCCTCGCAAACTCCAATAGGGTCGCCCCCTCTTCATTTCTCTCCCCAAAACCAAAACCACCATGCACATCACCAAAGCCTCCCGGTAGCGCCCCTATGTGCCCGTTGAAATCCCCTGCTACAACAATCTTCTCCGAACTAGGCACGCCTCTCACCACCTCCTCCAAAGCCTCCCAAAACCGCATCTTCTCCTCCCCCTCCGATCCCACTTGCGGCGCATAAGCACTACACACGTTCAGGGTAAACCCCCGAATGACCAACTTAATAGTCATCAACCTATCGTTGATCTTCTTCACCTCCACTACCTGACCTCTAAGCTCTTCATCTACTAAGATGCCAACTCCATTCCTACGCCTGTCGCTCCCAGAGTACCACAGCTTGTACCCATCCACATCCCTAGCCTTAGACCCTACCCACTTGGTCTCTTGGACACACGCAATGTTGATCCTCCTCTTCCTAAGAATCTTCACAAGCTCTATGGACTTACCCTGAAGGGTCCCTATATTCCAAGACCCAACCCTCAGCC
>NC_061112.1:148547016-148555107 GCF_002878395.1 Capsicum annuum | reverse complement strand
CCCCCCCCCCCCCCCCCCCCGCGGCCAAACCTTGGCCTCCCACCCACCCCCGCCCCCACCACGGCCCCACGTCCCAACCCCCTCGGACATGACCCTATCCACCCATTACCGCCCACAGCCACAACTACACGAAAGTATAGGAGAATATACAGATATACACGGTGGTAGTATCAAAGCAGCAGCAAGGAAATACAAGGCTCACACAAGTTCAAAGGAATACTCCCGAAACAAAACTATACTCGATTAGGGGGCAAACGATACTCAATTGGGTTATTGGGTTAGGGCGCCAATAACCCAATCCAAAGCAGTGGAAGAAACGACCACAGCAACAACAGACAACAGACAATGTCCACAAATCCCACGCAAGTCAAAGTACAGGGGCTACTACTAGCATAATACTACGAATGGAATATGAAATAATGAAATAAAATAAAATAAAATAAAATGCAATATGAAATAACGAAAATAACAAAGGTTAGAAGTCACCGGATTACGCTTGGAGCTGCGGCTGCTGGAGACGGAGCGGCGGGCGGCGGCTGGCTGAAGGCCGAGGTGGGGGGGAGGGCTGGTGTACTGGTGTACCCCGCCGGGGGGGGTACGGACAGGACAGGTAAGGGTGGGAGGGTGGGGGGGGGGACGGCTTGGAACCGGCGGTCGGCGCCGGAGGGTGGCGGGGAGCGGCGACGGGGACCGGAGGTCGGGTCGGGTCGGCGCCGAAG
The DNA here is from genome assembly GCF_002878395.1 of Capsicum annuum. NCBI lineage: Eukaryota > Viridiplantae > Streptophyta > Magnoliopsida > Solanales > Solanaceae > Capsicum > Capsicum annuum. The sequence goes on along the minus strand of NC_061112.1, from coordinate 148,554,388 downwards.
GTCAGCGACGGCGCCGGGGACCGGGGACCGGTGCGAGAGAGAGGGAGAGAGGGTAGGGAGAGAGAGAGAGAGAGAGAGCCGTTAGGGGGAGAGAGAGAGCCGTTAAGGCGGCGCCGGAGGTCGGGTCGGGTCGGCGCCGACGATCGGCGACGGCGACGGGGGCCGGTGCGAGCGAGAGAGAGGGTAGGGAGGAAGAGAGAGAGCCGTTAGAGAGAGAGAGCCGTTAGAGAGCAGTTCGTTCTGGTAACACACACACCTTCAAAAACATGTATTCTCTGAAAACATACTCTGAAAACTCTAGCTCTGTTATGGCATACATGCATATGGTATCGTCATACCATTGACTTGCAAGTCACATCTCTGAGCCATTTTTAGCTTATTATAAATCTCTGTCTTCAAGACATAAGTTTGGGACCACCATATTAATAAAACAATTCAAGAAACTCTTTCTTTAAAACTCATGTAAACACATGCAAGAAACTTTTTTGTCAACATTTCAACCGTACAAGGTGGTCATGTCAAATTACTCAATCTCATGCAAATCTCTCTTTAATACAAAAAAGCATAATTATATCAAGAAGCTCCCTCTCACCGTCTCTAAATCATGCCCAAAATTCTATGATAATGAGAAAACTAATTTCAAACCATAATTCATGCATTTCAATCAATCATCATAAGATCATAAACATAAGGTTATCACAAGAGAGGGATTGCATTATTTGTGCTCTCAAACAAATCTTCAAATTTAAAGTTTCATACATATACTTATTTGTGTAAATCAATTTAAGGGGCATAAGGCCAAAACAACAATATCATTAAACATGCATAAAGCATAATAAAATCATGGATTTCAAAACCCTTTAACAAATTCATTCTTGATGATCTTTAAATCATAATTGAGTGTTTTCAACAAACTCATGTAGTTTTTGGATAAACCCCACGTACCTCGATTTAGGAATTCAACGGGTGTTTCTTGAAGCCCTTACGGTTTAGGGATTCAATCAATCTCTGAAACCCACGGTTAAATCTTGAGTTTGTTGAATTTTTGGGTTGAAACCCTAATGAGATGTTCGTGGAGGATTTTGAGAAAAGTATCAGTAAAGTGGTGTTTTGGGTTTTGGGCATATTAGAATAAGGGAAAATTACCCAATAGCCCTTTAAGATGCGGATTTTAAAAGTTGAAATAACTGGGCATCGACGCGATAGGCGACGTGGCGCGTCGATGCCATCGACGCTATACCCGACGTGTCGCGCTATAACCGTGTCAAGCCTCGGTACTTTTTCCTGCACAAAATTGACCAATGCGATGGGCGACGCGGCGCGTCGATGCCATCGACGCTATACCCGACGCGTCGCGCTATAACCGTGTCAAGCCTCGGTTCTTTTTCCTGCACAAAATTGACCAATGCGATGGGCGACGCGTCGCGCCAAGATCGCGTTGGTCCACTGTTTTGGAACACCAAATGAGGTCTAAACGCGCTCCGAAAAATCCGAAACTCATCCGGGAACACCTATTGACCTCCCGAATCATGAACTAGGTAACTTAACAACTATTGAGGATCGAGAAGGTCGAAAATAAAATCATCAAGGATTTTGGATCTCAAAAATAAGACCAAGTCTCTTTGGCACTTAGAAAAATTTTCTAGTCTTCAACTATTCTAGTCTTCAACTCTAAATGTTAGCTATTACGAGATAACACATGTTCGACTTTTTGCGGGGCGTTACATTTTCAATCTTTTGAAAGCATGTTATGATGGTTATAACAAGGGTTTGAACAATTGTTTTGAATAGCTAAATCATGTAACCCTTTTCAATGATATATATATATATATATTGTTTTGGTCTTGAGGTCTCCCCTTGAAATTGATTTTTACTCATGTATATGTAAGTATGCGTTTTCAGTTTGTAAAGATTAAATCGAGAGCATGAATGACGAAACCCCTCTCTTGTTATGATACCTCTTGATTTCACATGTTATGGGTTGTTCGATTGCATGTTTTGAAGCATGAGATAAGTGTTTTACTATTTTTTGGGACTTGATATTGATTATGAACTGAAGAGAGGGTGTTTTCTTGTTAATATAAACGAAAAGTGATGATTTAAAGAGTTGCATGTTTTGCTACAAAGTAATGGACCACCACATGTTTAAGCATTGAAATAGAGAATTTTTGCATAAGTTTCATGTATTTCGTTATACATATTCTCTTGTACTGTTTGAATGATTTGTTGGTCTAAACATTATGTTTTGAATGAAAGAACTGTAACACGATAATTTATGGGTTAGAGATATGACTTGCAAGTCTTGGTATGACGATACAAAACAGATCAATGCCATAGCAGATTTAGAACAGACTAAAAATACAGATCTTACTCAGATTTTCGGATTTTGAATTCAGAAAGAGCATGTTTAGAAAAGGTTAAAAATGGGCTTAAAGAGAGTTAGATGGTTACCCGAAGAAAGTACGAATTGAAAGACTGAATGCTAGAAGTCGTGATTTGTTGACACGGGGTTATGGTACCATGCTTTGTGGTCTTGTGTACCTTGATTCATGTCGTCCCAATTTGGGACTATGGTTAGGAGCCATGCTTTGTGGTCTTGTGCACTACCATGACATGTTGATTTGATTGGTGATCATGGCACGATGCTGTGTGGTCTTGCATGTGTCCCCTTATAAATACTCCAATCCTTGCGGCAAACTCGAATTAGAACTCTTGATGGTCCTCTAAGAAACACAAGTGGGACCTTGAGCTGGAGAACATCAACAGTCGGAGGCAAAGTGCTTCCGGCCTCTTGAGTCCTATGCCTCCTGAGTTGAATATTGTTCCTCTAACTGCTGTCTGTCTGGCCCAACTTCTTCCATCACTGGTGAACATGTCAGGGCCATTAATGGGAGTACGAACTTCAACAGGAAATCTGCAAAGTCGCCATGTCTCTCGAGACACTGGAGATTATCACATTGATACCCCAAATACTGGGGAAGAAAGGTTGCACTTGGCGGCTGGAACACATGCTGTTAATGCAAAAGAACTTCAAACAGCATTTGCAAGGTCATCAGCAGCACCTACTCACTTATGCATACATAGCCTTGATTTTACTTTGCTGAAATTGCCTATGTGAATGATGAAGATTTCGAGAGCATTTACCTTTGCTCTTTCATGTCACTTCCGTCTCCATGGATAGTTCAGAGGATATCATCTTTGAGCATTGTCAGCACCTTCTTGTTAATCTGTTGTATTCCCCTTCTGCGCATCACTTGGAATTGTATGATGTTGAAAATAGTGATGGAGAGAACAAACAGCAAGTAATGAGCTTGATAAAGTATGTTAAATCTAAGCAATAGATGAATTGGATACTGTTTTCATGGCTTACACCCATGGTGAGATCAAAAGTATAGAACACTTTCTAGCATGTGTTTCACCATTACTATGCAATGAATGGTTCCCCAAGCACTCGGCTCTAGCATTTGGGCACCTCCTATGTCTTCTTGAGAAGGGGCCAGTTGAATATCATCGTGTCATACTTCTTATGCTGAAGGCATTGCTTCAGCATACTCTGATGGATGCTTCTCAAAGTCCACATATGTATGCAATTGTATCTCAGTTGGTAGAGAGCACTTTGTGTTAGCCCCCTTGCAGAGCTGTAGCTTACCTGGATCAAATTCGCATGAGCTGGGAAAATTTGAGAATGGACTTGCTGCCGCTGAAAAGATTCTTGCACCTCAGACCTCATTTAAGGCTTGTTGTGGGCCATTGCAGTTTGTATTGCTAGGACTTGGACACCGTGAAATAAAAAGATCTTGACGATGAAGATGAGGATGAAGATGAGTCCTAATTTGACGTAGGGTGGTGATTACTGGAAGAAAACACATTCTAAATGTTGTGAGCTCCACTGAAGTTTAGTTTAGTTTAGTGAGTCATGATATGTGATTTACCTTCTCGATGTAGAGATTTATCTTTTCCATTTGGTTGTTTTTTGTTTTTCGTTCAATATATTTCAATTTCTACGGTTCAAGTTGATTCACTCTATTTTAAGTAACCTAAAGTTGTTTCTAGTTCTTTTTTGTAGCTTACTTATTTGCAATAGTCATACGTTGCCATTGTTATTATCATGTTGTATGGAAGAATTGCACACTGCAACACCCCAAAAAGTCCAAGTACTACCTCTATATAACAAGAGTTTTTTTAACATAGTCCGAGGTTTGATTTTGGCTTCACTAAATGGACTTAAAAAAAAATAAAGATAACATTTTAAAGCTTCCAGTTATTCCTCTTATTTTATCCATGCTGAGGAGTTTGTCAATCGGCCATTTGGCGGCTCAAAAATTGCATTGATGAACGAATAACCTTGCCATTTCTTCATTCTTGAGAGGTAGAGTTGTTAAAATGGGTTGGTTCAACCCAATCCTAGCGGGCTAGAGAATTAAATGGGCTAGGACGGACTAGTCCTTTTAACTAAAGGGCTTTTAAAATAGCGGTCCAACCTAGCCCTAAGCGGGCCGAGGATTGGGAAGGGTAGACCCTTCAAAAAAAATAAAAACAACCCGAAACATGATAAATAAAAATATTGTAAGTAATAGACTATCACCAACTTTTATAGTTTCACTTTAGTATGTCTCCTACTAATTTATAGCATGTTATAGACATCTTATTAATACCTTTAAGGGTCGTTGGGTTGGAAAAGAGTCATTTCGATATAATTAATCTAGGAATTAGTTATTTCAACGTGTATACGAATAATTTATCTCATCACTGTAGTATAAATGGTGCGATAAATAATGTTGATACTAAGACCTCACATCAAATATGGGATAAAATAGTCCATTTTATCTCGGACTATTTATCCCTTATACCTCACACTAAATGATCAATTAGTTGTAATTAGCTCATGACATTTACTATAATAAGCAAAGAAATGATGATTAGCTACAAATTTCATAGAAAAATTCTAAAATGGTTAAGATACTAAAAATAGATATAGACAAAGTATCTACATAAAAGCAGCAAGATTATAACAAAAGAGAGCCTACATTTAAAGAACAAAATATTGCATTAAGCAAAGGCAACTACTAAACCATCACGAGTAAAAGCAACTTTTTGAAGTTCACAACTGAAAGCAGCTTAGCAGCCATTTCAAACACACACAAAGAACTCTCAAGAAATTAGTATCAACAAAAGAATCAATACAAAAATAAATACTTGGTTCGAAAAGATTAACTAAATTCTAATTTCTACTAAATAATGACTAACTTAAAAATATTTAATAATTATATTTAATGTCCTAGTCCATGGGCTGGCCTCTAAAATCGACGGGTTAGGCCTCTGAGGCTGACGGATCAAATGAGGTTGGGCTTATAAGCCTTGTTTCTAAATGGGCTGAAAAAACTTAGCTCAACCCCACTTAATTAAAGGATTGGATTGGGCCGATCTCACGAGCCAAGCCCATTTTGACTCTCTATTTAGAGGGTGTCGCATGTGAAACTGAGATTGGAGTCAGGACTGAAAACTTGTTACACAGAGGGACAAGGTGATGTGTTCTTAGGTCAGAAAGTCATGCAACAAGGGATCAAATGAGGTGACGAGCATTGCGGAAGGGAACAGACTTGCTGCAGGTACCTTGCCATACTGCTTCACGCTTTGCTCCTATAGTCCAGACTTGCTGCAGGTACCTTGTCATACTGCTTCACGCTTTGCTCCTATATTACAAAAAGTGAAGTTGAGATGGTTTGGGCATGTGATGAGGAGGGCAGTGATGTCCCAGTTCGTAGGAGTGAGAGGTTAGTTTTGGATGGTTTCGGGCAGGGTAGAGATAGACCAAAGAAATAATAAAGGAAGGTGATTAGACGTGATAATTAGGTTAGAAAACTAGTGCGGGTGGGTGGGGCGTAGCTAGTAGATAGGAGTGCTTTAGTGTTTCCTTGCTAGTAATCGTAGGAGGGTTGGGGCGGGATGTGCTCCCGCTTTGATAGTGTAAGTATTACTTTGTGGATGTTATTTTCTATTATTCCATCTTGTTTCATGTTTCATTTAGACTTTATTTACCGTCTTTAGTCCTGAGTTGAGGCTAAACCACCACTCTACTACTTTGGAAGTTGCGATATGGACTGCCATATTAAGTCATTCTTTCATCAAGTTACAAATGTACAAGAGAGAAAAATGTAATCAGTAGTTCTCCCTCTTTTATCTCTCTGCTTCTTGTTATTTACTTTAACATTAGCTTTAATTCCAAAACAGAAATAACGTTCATGAAGGAGCACATTTACTGTGAGATTAATGAAAGACTTTGTATCACTTTTGGGGACGCAAGACCAATTTATTGCTTTTAATAAGTTCCTTTCATCTTTCCAACGGATATGTAGCTTCTTTTAAACTCAGCTTAGACTTCTTAGTCGTTTTAGTTGCAAACAGTTGTAGCAAAATAATTTCCGACTTGCCAAACATCCCAATTTTACTTGATATATCATACACAAAACATTCTAATTTTATACTCTAGCAATAGGAATAAGCAAGTTGAAATACTACCAAAAACCAAATAGTATTTCTACTGCAAATAATAATCAACAAGTACTCTTGAGAATTTCAGACTTCCAATTCGATACCCAATGTTTCCACCATGGAATGTTTCACAAACGTCATCAGCGGCATAGCTCCTGACTACTTTTATCTGCAAAATAATGAGAAAATTGAAATGTCACCTCGATGAAATTTTACGAAACAATAATAGGCTAATATGTTGTGTAATCAATGAAATCAGCAGAAAAGTGAAAAACTAAAATATGTTGTGTAATCAATGAAATCAGCAGAAAAGTCAAAAACTAAAAGTCCCGGGGAAGTTGGCACAACTGCACTTGATTGCCTGGACAAGTCGGATACAAGGAACCTCATAACATACTTCAAACTCATGTCTCACTAGCTGGCAAATGCTACGACAGTTGTGGCTAGAAACAAATAAAGAATGTGCAGTTTTTCCATGCTAAGTAGCATGGGAACACTAGTTAAAAAAAAACACACACACAGAGAGTTCTCACTAGCATGGAAAAAACTAGTTTAAAAAAATTGCTCTCTGGCACTATTATTGAGGTTAACCTTTTAGGGGCCTGACTTTTAGCCTGTCACTAGTCTCTTTCTATTTTTAGGGGGTCTTTTCCGGCAAAGATGAACGGAGTTAATCCGTTAGGGGATAATAGCATTTACTATAATGCTGGTTTTAAGTCATATGAGATCTCTAAATGACATTCAGGTGCTGGAAATGACTGAATTGAGTGCAGTAGGAATTTAGTGAGGAGTGTTGGACTTTACAGTGAGTATAAATTCTTTAGGTGGTTAGTATCGGTATTCACTAAAACAACAACAACAAACCCAGTGTATTCCCACT
>NC_061112.1:148455757-148544016 GCF_002878395.1 Capsicum annuum | reverse complement strand
GTCGTGGCCGGCGGTCGGTCAGCGCCGGGGACCGGAGGTCGGAGCCGGCGGCCGGATCGGGTCGGCGCCGAAGGTCAGCGACGGCGCCGGGGACCGGTGCGCTAGAGATGGAGAGAGGGTAAGGAGAGAGGAGAGAGAGAGAGAGCATAAGTAGAATGGAAAATAGCCGAGGAAGGAAGTCAGCAGATGGAAGACACGGGATCATTTTACTGAAATTTTTTGTACTCTCAAGTAGAATGGAAAATAGGAGATACATTAGTTTCATTGCTGTTCACAGACCAGAGCAAATCCATCATTATTACACCTACTATCGAGGAGAGTGGGGAAACATAGCCCACAAAATCTCCATGTTCATCTATATTCTGGAAGACGGTCAACAGATACGATCTGTAGTTACAAGCCAGCTATCAGGATCCTTCAAAGGACTGCATCACTAAGAAATTAACAACAGAAGTGGCTAAAAATGTCCAGAAGCAGGCAACCAGAACCAGAACAGCATCATAGGAGATATGTCGACCTCAGACAAGGATCTGCTTTTTAGATGCCTTGTACCAAGATTTCAACCGCGGAACTAAGAACTGCCAACTCTAAAAGATGTTAGGCGATGGGATTGCAACTCATGGAAAACAGATGGAGTCATCAATATTTTCGCAACGAATGATTGTCTATTCCTAGTCGAGCTACCCTTGAGATGAATAGCAGAGCATGTTCTTAATGGTGCTTGGATGTGGAAGAAGACGAAAATGAAGCTTGAATGGTGGAGACTGACCATAGGATGCTGGCCAGCAGAGGTAAACACAGACTGGTGTGAGTCAGAGCTTTAGGGATCCCACTAAGCATGTGGTCACAGAAGATCTTCAAACATCTCGGAGATCAGTGAGGAGACTTTCTCAAGACAAAGGAAGAGAACACACTCAAGAACCACCTTCACTGGGCAAGAATCAAGATTAAAGGTGACGGAGCTGCAATTCCATCAGTGATAGATGTGGCAAGCGAGGGTTACGTTTATACGATTTCGCTGTGGGTAGAGATTCCGGTCGAAGAAGAGGGTGATCGCTGGTTATGACCTAGCGGTAGAAGCCACCTATTTTGGTGAAAGGGCCAGTTGGTGTGGGGTCCAGTCACATGGGTAAAGCAGACATGGAGAACAATTCAAATAAATTACCACGTGGTGAGCACGTGAAAGGGAAAGAGCCTTCGAGGATTGTTGCGGGCAAAATTAAAAAAAAAAAAATTGGGCCAAAGAATAAAGATCCACAGCTGCTAATTGAAAGAGCCCAAAAAGAGGATATTATGACGTTTGAAATTTTGGCAAATATGTCCCAGCTGAAGCAATGAATAACGAACCATAAAACACGCAATTGGAGGGGGAGAGAGCAACTTCTCAACCAGAAACATGTATTTGGTGGACGTTATGGAGATAAAGGAACAAAAAATGGTTTGACAATGCGCAGAACAACTTACAGAAGATCAAAATGAATTGTTTACACATTTTCTATTTTCGGTGTAAACATGATGTTTTAACTCTCATAGAGTATTCCTTGATGTATTAGATTAATTATATGCAATAACTAAATTGAAAATGCAATACTCATCTTTTATCACATTTTGGTCATCTTCCCACCATCTACTTGAGTATGCCTTGGGAGCAAAGTCAAAATCCAAAGGAAAATGGGATTTAGTAGTATCCATAGGGGGGAGATTAACTCTGATAAATGCAGTTTTAGATGCATTACCTACGTACATGTTATTACTCTTTCCTATTCCACCAAGTGTTATACAGAGACTAGACAAGATTAGGAGGTCCTATCGATGGCAAGGAACAAGGGGGAAAGAGTTTTTTGTCTAGTTAAATGGAAGGACATCATAAGAAGCAAAAAAAAAAATAAGTGCCCTTGGCATTAGGAATCTGAAACATCAGTGCAAAGCTTTGAAGACAAAATGGTATGGAGATATGCACAAGAACCCCAAACTTAATGGGATAGTGTCGTGTCGTCAAAAGAAAATATGTGAGAGAAAATTGTTGGGTATCAAGGGAGGTTACAACACCTTATGGAGTTGGTCTGTGGATATCAATCAGGGCCTTCTGGCCATTCCTTAAAAATCATTCAAAGGTCAGTGTGCACAGTGGAGCCAAGACTGGTTTCTGGAAAGACAAATGGATAGGGACAAGATCTTTACAAGATCTGTTCCCTGATTTATCTGACCTTGCCCTATTTCAGCACATAACAGTTGGTTAAGTGTGGACACTACAGGGATGGGAACTAAGATTCAGAAGAAGGAAGAATTACTAGGAGATCCCAAGAGTGGTTGAACTATTCAAGTATCTAGAAAGCTTCCAAGGGATCCAATAAGGTGTAGACTGCTTGTGGTCGACTAGACATCCCAAAGGATTGTATAAAGTCAATTCAGGGCACAAACAACTAGATCACATAGAACAACAGATAAGTATGTCATGAAAAGAAATGAGTCGATGGTGATACCAGGATAAATTATTCAGATCTTGCCTCATCCAGCACCATGCTAAGATGCACAGGAACATCATCACTTGCTCTTATGACAACCAACTTCACAAGTTCTCCAACCTTGTTCCATGTACTTTCAAATAACTAATACAATTTGAATTTTTTTTATTTTAAAAAAATAATAATAAGTATTAGTACATATGCAATTTTTTAATTGAACAACCACCCCACCCCACCCCAACCCCCAACCCCAGGTGTATATACCCCTCTTTTCCCCAAGCTTAATAAAAAAATCTAAGGAACTACATAAAAGAAATAATCCTAATAGTAATATGGTAATATACCTCCAAGACGCACTCAATTCTTTTCCCACCAAATTGAATTATTACATCATTGTATTTTATCCCCGCAGCTTCTGCAGAAGAACCAGGTGCAACCTATTTGATAGTTTATCAAATTATCCACCAATAAGTACTTAAAAAAATAACAAACACAATTAAACTAATCACATATATAGGCAAATGATAATTTTTAGGAAAAAAGTTCATAAATATAACTTATATGTGCCATTTGAACTCTTGAATGGAATGACTTGCACTAATGTCACCATGTATATTCAATATTAAAGAAAAAACTAGATAACATTTTTGCATAAATGAATTTCAACTTAGGCCAGTTATGGATTAAAGCTAAAGAGACAAAGTGACTTGTATCCCCATTTCTCCAGAAACATCACAATTGTAGAATTGAAATTATCCTAATACATTTGCTAGATGATTAATTCATGTCTACATCGGGAAATAATTTGGATGTGGTCTACAAACAAGATAACATACATTAAATCCAATGATAACTGAGAACTAAAGGAATTCATTCTTAACACGAAATACAAGCATACAGTGGAGAAAGATTAGCAGCAACCATATAATGATTAAATCACAATGTTTTCTGGACTTCTCCAAATGTTGAATATGTTTTCTGGAACCACAAATGGCGGTGATAAACCGACCTGGAAGATTCACAAAAAAGGGGTGTTCACACTTCATAGTGAAATCATGCTATTGGAGTAGAAACAACAGCCAACACCAGACAATTCATAGGCCTTGAAAGCATGAATCAAAAAAGCTTGTCAAACTCATGAATCTCTTCAAGGAAGAGGATTGCAGATTTGCTCAAGATGCTTTTTGTGTAGCCAAGAGGCAGAAGTTAATAGCCATCTTTTTTTGCATTGTAACATAGCTGTAAAGTAGCCAGTTACCAGTTTCAAAAAAAAAAAAATAGCTGTAAAGTTCTGGGACATGATTTTCTGTATTCTAGGGATCAATTGGACAATGCCAAGATCCACATTGGAATTCTTACACAGTTTAAGGAAATTGGGAAGAGAAGTTCAATAGAAGACTGGTGGGTGAGTATTCCGATATGTGTCTGGTGTACACAATGGAAAAAAGGAAGGCCAGATGTTTTGGAGGCAAGAGTAACAATATCCAGAAGATTAAAAGCCAATGTCTTAATCTACTTTATTTTTGGTGTAAACAGGAAATGGGGGGATACTATAGCTTTAGTAGATTTAGATAAACTGCAAGGTTTTCTTCTGTTTTTGGGCAGTCCTCTAGGATGAAATCCCATTTAGAATGTGGGTTGTAAAATTTATCATCATCTCTTGGATGATGAGCTTTTTTGTGAATGCAAAGTTACCCTTGTCTCAAAAAAGAAATAATTAAATCACAACTAACAGGTTAAAAAGAATTCATCTCTACTTAAAAGCATCATGTAATAATAAACATCGGTAATAACCAGAGACTAGTAAACATTTACGCTTTGATTATACTAATTTTCGGCTTTCACATATCCTATAAGTTTATTTTTCACATTTAGTTTCCAATGAGAACCAAACAAGCTGAAATTTTTAAAAGAATGATAAGATTATTTTTTTTTTCTGAAAAAAAAAAAAGTGAAAAGAGATCAAACACCGTGAAATAAGAAAAAATCTATACAGTATTACATTTATATGATACAATAATTATTTTTTCACGATACCACTTCATTTGCATTTGGCTGCCCACATAAAACTAATCAAAACCCTGTTTTGTTGCTCTTCCCCAATTTATATATCAAAAAAAAAAAAAAAACACTTCTCGTTTAATCTCACACGCCAATTTATAGATGATTTATACAAAACTGTTCAAGCGATTATCTCTTGGTAACACCAAAGTAACTTTGTAAAATAGAAGTTGAAGATTATTAAATGACTTGTTACTCTTTTCCGCTGTTGATGGTGTTCACTAGTCTACTCTTCCGCCATTTCCATGTGAAATTTGCGTTAGTACTCATCTATTTATATCTTGCATTTGTTGTTCAACATTCTGTAAATTAAAATAAAGTAATTCTCTTCATGTACATCTTATACAAAAAGACACCTTCACCTCCATCAGGATGCCTTACAACCAGACATCGCCTACTCTACCTTCGTGCTGTAACATTCCCATTTAATTCAATGGCTATGGTATAAAGGGACACAAAACCATACAAACAGCAAAAGGTTTTCCACAATAAAGAGATGAAATAATAAAAATCATACCTCTTCAACAATAACACCTTTCAAGACATCTGGAAACTTCTGAATGATTCTTTCCAAAATTTCTATTGGAGCTGCATAAAGATTAGTAACTTCCATCCCGAGCCACGGTCGACGTGTTTTCCTATGATAGAACATTAACTTAGAATTAGCGCCAGCAATTTTTGTGTGTAGATTTTCTACAAGGCCTAAACTCTTCATTTTTCGTTACACCTGACATATCTATGTATCTATCTATTTATCTATCTATCTATCTCTCACGCAACAAACAAATCTCGAAAAACTCTTCAAAAATAATTATACACTTGTTTAAACTTGATTGTCGAAAGGGCTTTCCTCCAGTTGCCTAACAAGCTGAAAAAAGAAACTGCTAGTCATTTTATAGGTTATTCATCATGATTCAACCTACTCTTCGAACCTTTTCTACGTATTAATTTTTTTTTTTTTTAATCACCAGACCAAGAGCAATATACCCATTGCAATCTCACAAGTGAGGTAGAGGTTGTTTCTGATAAATCCTCGGCTCGAGACATAAAATCAAAGCAGAACTCATGGCAAGACCGACATAATTTATTCTTTGATCAGACACCAAACTCTTATAATAAAACCACAATCCAAACATCTTTGACAACCACAAAGATTGGAATAATAATTTAGTGATATTACAGATAACATTTTACATTGGCAGATGACTATGAATGGATCTCTAGAAGTTAGAAATTTATTTGAAATACGAAACATTTAAAGAAAAACCTTAGAATTTGAAGTATCAATTGAGATTTTGTGATTTTCTGATTTGTATATTTGTCCAAAATAAAAGCAAAACCTGATTGTGGAGAAGCATTTAGCTCTAATTATTTTTTTATTTTTTTTTGGAGAGGTAACAATATGCATTGAGCTTCTCTTTTTATCAAATCAACAGGAATCGTTCTCCAAGTTTATTTTTAACAAAAAAAGAAAAATAACAGTGACTAGTGCAAGAGGGAGGAAGACAAGCTCCATGCTCTTTACTGTCTGCTGACTGGCACAGCCTCTGTCCAATGCCATCATGGCAGACAGTAACACAGATCCTTTCAGCAGCAGCAACAGAAAAGATATCTCTCCCCCCCCCCCTCCCCCCCACAACCCCCACCCCTCCTCTCTCTTTGGGTTATTCTTATCAGTGGATGGTTTTGAAAACAAACTGACATGGTTAAAAGGAGGTGAAGCATGCGTGCCTCGAGACAATATACAAAGAAGAGGGGTATAGTCGGTCAATAGATGCTACATAGAGGCCGAATCAGTTAAACATCTTTTCCTACACTGCTCTATATATCCATAAAGATTTACAGATTTGGCAGATATTCCTTAATATTTAGGGATTGAAGTGAGTTATGCCAAAAACAGCTGCTAAATTTATTTCGCACTGGAACAGAGAAGGGCTATTCAAGAACCTGAAGACTTGGGATACCATAACTGCCTCTATAGGTGTGTTTGGAAAGAGAGAAATAAAAGATGTTTTGAGGGGAAAGAGAGGTATATTTGTTAAGTTAGATCTGATTGCATTATGTTGCTAACATTATGGCTTAAATTTGAATTGGTTAGTGATGCTGAATCTTCGTTACAGCCTGAATAAGCTTTTGTATAGCGGGTGGTTCCTTTCTACTGATTTTCTCCTTTTTTGGATGTAATGACAACAATTTCATGTACTGCTCTTTTTTTACATCATTAATAATTACTCACACAAAAAATATTATTCACAGATTAACTCTTATAACTTTTAGGACATCAAATTCAAAAACCTAATCCCCATTTCTCATGGATATGTGATCCTAGAGAAAACTAAAAGGGAAATTAGACTTGTGTAAACTAACCAGAACTGAATAGGACCTGATAAAGGAAGGAAGATCCCTAATTTGAGTTGCTACTCCATCAGCCAGGATGTTACAAAAGTACCACCAAAATTAAAAAATATCTACCAAACACGTTACTTCCCGATTATAATGGCTGGTAAAACATTCTCTGTCAAGTCCTTCTATGAGAAGCTTTTAGTTAGGGAGGAGCATGTTTTCCTATATAATGCAACATGGACTGAAAAGTGCCGAGGAAGGTGTGCTTTTTCACTTGGCTAGCCACTAGAAGGATGATTTTGAGTGGAAAATCTAAGAAAGAGAAAGGTTGTTAGAGTCAATTTGGGTCGTTTGGAGAGAGAAGTAAGAGAGCTTTTGAAGGAATAGAGTTTATTTCTCCTTGTTGACGAGTAGGCTCCGTTCCTTTGTTTTCTTTTGGTATCCACAGAAAGTACCCCTGCTATATAGATGATTGGGTGGAGTTTGTAGAGACATATCCTTTTGTCGATTCTTTACTTTTTGGTATACCTCTTGTATATTAACCATGCTTATGATGAAAGAAATTTTCTATGTGACCTGTGTCAATAGGATCAATTATACAATTTTAAATATTGCATGAGTTAAAAATATTAAAGATAAGATTCAAGCATAATACTAACAATATAGCAAACCAGACAAAGATTCAGAGCGTACCCATATTTCTTATAATGCTCCCACCATATGGAAGCTATATTAATCGGCAAAAATGCAGTAGATATGTCATCATGCAAGCAGATACCGATAACTCCTCCAAACCTGTTGATAAGTGGACCCCCGATACCGCACTACAACAAAGAGCGAGAAGGAAAGCTCTAATAAAGATTTCCCTTCACTATCTTTAACATACGATAGATGGAGATAAAATATACATATCGCTTTTCGTTGACTAAGAATAGATGGCAGTCGTACTTTCATAGGCTCTTGAATGACGAAGGGGATAGAGCTATTGTGTTAGGGGAACTGGAGCACTCAGAGGAGTGTCGGGATTTTAGCTATTGTAGACGTTTTAAGGTAGAAGAGGTTAGACAGGCTGTTCGCAGAATGCGAAGGGGTAGGGCGACGGGGCCGGATGAGATACCGGCCGAGTTTTGGAAGTTCGTTGGAGAGGCTGGTCTGAGGTGGTTGACGGGATTGTTTAATGAAATCTTCAAGACGGCAAAGATGCCCGAGGCTTGGAGGTGGAGCACCATGATACCTCTCTATAAGAATAAGGGGGACATCCAGAGTTGCAACAACTATAGGGGTATTAAGTTATTGAGTCACTCTATGAAAATCTGGGAGAGAGTGGTCGAGGTGAGGCTGAGACGGATAGTGTCTATTTCAGAAAACCAGTTTGGATTTATGCCTGGCCGCTCGACGACGGAGGCAATTCACCTGGTACGAAGGTTGGTGGAACAGTATAGGGAGAGGAAGAAGGACCTGCACATGGTGTTTATCGACCTGGAGAAGGCCTACGACAAAGTCCCTAGGGAGGTGCTTTGGAGATGCTTGGAGGTGAGGGGAGTACCGCTGGCATATATCAGAGCAATCAAGGATATGTATGATGGAGCGAAAACTAAGGTGAGGACGGCGGGAGGAGACTCAGAACATTTCACGGTCCGGACAGGGTTGCATCAGGGATCTACTCTTAGTCCCTTTTTGTTTGCAGTGGTAATGGATGTGTTGACGCGGCGTATTCAAGGGGAGGTGCCGTGGTGTATGCTTTTTGCAGACGATGTAGTTCTGATAGCTGAGACCCGAGAGGGTGTGAGCGACAAATTAGAGGTGTGGAGGCAAACCCTTGAGTATAAAGGGTTCAGGGTGAGCAGAAGCAAGACAGAGTATGTGGAATGCAAGTTTAATGACATGAGGAGGGAGAACGAGGTAGTAGTGAAGCTGGAATCACAGGAGGTAGGTAAGAGGGAGAGTTTCAAGTATCTCGGGTCCGTGATCCAGAGTAACGGTGAGATTAATGAGGATGTCTCGCACCGTATTGGGGCGGGATGGATGAAGTGGAAGCTCGCGTCGGGGGTGCTGTGTGATAAGAAGGTGCCGTCTAAGCTTAAAGGCAAATTCTACAGGGCGGTAGTCCGTCCAGCCATGTTGTATGGAGCGGAGTGTTGGCCAGTGAAGAACTCCCACATCCAAAAGATGAGGGTGGCAGAAATGCGGATGTTGCGCTGGATGTGTGGGCTGACTAGAGGGAATAGAGTTCGGAATGAGAACATCCGGGAGAAGGTTGGTGTGACACCAGTGGAGTGCAAGATGCGGGAAGCCCGATTGAGATGGTTCGGACACGTGAAGAGGAGGGGCATGGATGCCCCGGTCCGTAGGTGTGAGAGGCTAGCGTTGGATGGGTTTAAGCGGGGTAGGGGTAGGCCGAAGAAGTACTGGGGTGAGGTGATTAGGCGAGACATGGAGCAGTTACAGCTCACCGAGGACATGACCCTAGATAGGAAGGTCTGGAGGACGCGAATCAGGGCAGAGGACTAGGGCCAGCCTGAGTCGCTAGTGTAGAGAACTACTTGGTGGGGGTTTATGCATGTTAGGAGCCCGTGTCCCATGTTTTATTATGGATCTGTGTGTTTTCCTTTGTTTTAGATTACTTATGGGTGCCGTATTTATGTTATGTAATCTTGTAACCTTGTGCTGTGCTTTACTATGTGTTTGTGTGGTACCGCGTGTCTTGAGCCAGGGGTCTATCGGAAACAGCCTTTCTACTTCTTCAGAGGTAGAGGTATGGACTGCGTACATCCTACCCCCCAGACCCCACCAGGTGGGAATACACTGGGTTTGTTGTTGTTGTTGCTTTTCGTTGACTAAAAACATATGTAAAAGGCGAAATCACTAAAGTCAGCAACTTTCAAATTCAAAGTAAGAGATAAGTGTGAAAGAGAGTTACGCTTGTAATTCTGCAAGACGCTGTGAAAAGCTCTTTACAGTCATGGCGGCAACGACTAATGCTAGAATGATCAACAACAAAAAAGAAAGTCTCAATAACCAACATGACAGTCGGGTAGTGCAAAGAGCAATTAGTGCACGTGATGTTGTGTGTTTACAAATCTATACAGTATGTTAGCAAAAAACATAATTAGGTAAATGAGAAAATGTTATCTATACCAACAATTCATGCCATTTAATATTTTAAATATAAGAAAAAATGAGGGCAAGCTCAGGGACTTCAACACTATGGAAAAGTTTCATTTCATCTAACCAACTTAAACCTGTCAACCAAAGAAGATGAATCAAATATTGAAGTGGATACATTTAAGATCCTTGGTCAGAAATACGTACCAGAAGAAAAAATGACTAAAAATGAAGAACGTATTGCTCAATGCACCACGATGATAGTTCACAATCAAGAAACAAAACCACTCTCTCTAAGGAAATAAAGTTACAAACATTTTTTTTTTTTGAAATTTGAAAACCAATGCACCCATACAGGTACGAAGGCCTGCAAGTAATTTGGAGCTTGCAAAGCCAAATATTCATCAATTAGAAAAGCTAACGCACCCGTCGTGGGTGGTGAAGTTACAAACAATGCTAGTCTTCTTTTATCTTATTTGTATTCGGTACTTTGTGGATGGTTTGGACATTATTTCAAGAAATGCACTTATTTCTTTGCTCAGGAGATAAAGATTTAGTAACCAACAAAAACCATAAACTAACGAATTAGAATCAGGAAGAGATTGCAATAAATAAGAAGTCGATAAAAAGAAAACCTGAATAAACCAGGAGCAGCCATGATAGAATGGCCTTGAAAGTAGGGGTGTCTAATAAAACGGCCAAGCGCTATAACTAGATCTCCAGGAATAATATTAAAGGAACTTGAATGGGGACGAAGTTGAAATGATTCCTCTTTAACATTGTGACTTGGATCAATTGTGATGGAATCATCTAAATAAGCCAGAGATGCAGTTGGAAGCGGTGTGTCTAATTGAATTTTTATGGCAGCTATATTATAATGGAGATCATAGGCCTCAATTTGACCATCAAATGATCTTCCATCTGACACGTGCACGATAACCTAAAGAAGTAGTTGTAGCTATCAACTAAACTGACAAGAATTTGTTGAAAATAGTATACACAAGACAAGATAATTTTAATCTGGAAATTTAAAAAAAAAAAAAAAATTGTAAAGTAAGGATTAGCAAATCTTAAAACATTATAAAAAAAAAATAATAATAAAACCACCTTGGTATCATCAGTTTCAAAACTTGTACTTGCGGCCGTTAATATTATGGTGTATGTATTAGTGCTTTCAATAATAAAGCCAGAACATTCACATGTCGCATCTTCTCCTGTAAGTTAACAACACAATACATAGGAAGTTAGAAGTAGAAAACAAATGAAAAAAGCTATTAACATGAGAGCAAGCATCAAAAATGAGAAATTACCAGAGAAAAATTGAAGAAAAACGACAGATGGAGAAGCTTTTAAAGAAGCCCTTTTGGTATAAATATCTATATTCTCATTCTGAGGATACAAATTGAACATCACCTGGCACGGAAGGGAATTTCTGCTTTTCTCAAATTCATCCATAATTTCACCGAAAATTTCTTGACCTGCAGCATAATTTTTTCAATGAAACTAACATATAAACATATCAATATAGGAGTAATTTTAGAGAGACTCACTGTAACGAGGCTGCTTTGCTTCCCTTTTCCAAGCTGGGTGGAGAGGTCCCAGCCACTTCTTTATGTAACTATCCAAAGACATAATTTACCTACAGCTACAAACAAAAGAGGGAAGCTTTGGCACAAGGGGAATTGGTAGGAAGCGAGATCAACCCCTAGCTCCAAAACCCAGAAAATTGAGTGGAAGGGAAAAAAAAAAGACTTTAGGGCAGGTAACAGAAATACCCTATTAACTAAAATATTTACACTAAATTGATTCTTTCTCCCCATTTTTTAAAATAAACTCATAAATTTAACCCCCATTATACATAGGTTAGATGTATGAGGAGAAAAGGTATCTTAATCTAAGGTAATTAAAATGATTACCTTTTTGTAAAAAATTTTAAAGTTCCTTAATTTAAAGCTTTAAATGGGCAAGTTTAACTCTTTTCTCATTAAAACTAGTAAGTTGGATTTGGATGTTAAATATTTTTGTGAATTGCAATTTTTTTTTTTTGTTTGTGTAATCTTGGATTCAAGATTTGCTACATACCTGTTATACATACTTTTTTTTGTACTAGTAAAATCAATATGAATATCTCCATTTCACTGCGACATGCTGGAATTTGCGAGTCAGAAATAAGGTTTGAGTTATACAAAAGTGATGTAATAATTGTTTTGGAAAGTATTAATTTCTTGAAATTAGTTTCTACGATCATCATGGAATTGTATATCGACGAATTACGGAAAAAAATAGAAGTTATCCAGATTTAATTGTGTTTAATATTCTAGTTCATTAATTTTTTTTAATTTTTTTTTGTCATGTTCAACTTTACCAATTAAGGGGTTTCCGTTTATTCTTCATTTTCAAATTTCATTATTCTTCAATCCTATTCAAGTTTAGTATTTCATTTTTTTTGTTTTTTTTTTCATATAGTACAAGTTAGATTTTTTATTTTCTTGTTACAAAAATAAAAATAAAAAATCAGATCTTACATGTGAACCAATTTATCATTTTTTTTAATGTTGTTTGTGCTTTTAATATTTTTTCAGATGTTGTTGAAGAAGACCATTTAATAAGTGATGGTTTGATGTAAAAATAAAAAGTAATAAGTGTGGCCTTTGTTTGTCTTAAAACAACTTTTTCGAAAAGGTCACATCTTGTTGAAATTGAAAAATAGGATCCAAGGCTTGTAAACCTAGAATATGATATCATACATGTAAAAGAATTTATCATACATGTGAATCAATGTATAATTATGAGGTCATACATGTGAACCAATTTATCATATATGTGAATCAATATTATACATTTGAATACTTTCTGGAACGGCACAATTTCATTATACAATGATTTGAATGTACAACAACACATTATACATTCGCAAATTTACTAGAATGACAAAATTTCATTATACATAGGCTTTAATGTATGCTAACATATTATACAAAAAGGGAGCAAGTGTAATGGTGAAAATTTTCATAACCAACTCAGAAATATTTCAATATTTTGATATCCTACTTTTTACAATCTTTAATAAGAAGCAAAGGAAACTCTCATAGAACAGTTTTATGGGGATATGAGATTATACATTTGTTTCAACGTGTGAAATATTTCGTACTTTAAAAAGTTGAATGGTGTGAACTAGTTTTGCAATTTATTCAGAACTAGTTGGTAGCATTACAGTAGTGCGTTAGTACCTGGAAATAATTTTTTCAAAAATAAAAAGTCATCCCTAAAATGTGCATTAACATCAAGAAAGTAAAGTTGGAATTGTTTAACATGAACCACAAAATGAAGAATTAGTTTTTTCAATGCCGACTATTTTAAAAACAATGCTACTCTAAAGTAACAATTTCACTTGTATCAATTACATCTAGAACAGTATTCCTAGCCCGAGGCGGATCGCCATTATTACTTATGTACCCTTATTTTGCCTTTTCGACTCTGTAATGCCACAGTAATGAAGCAAATTGTGCACATTGACTTGCGGCATCAAACCTACGTGAATGAAGTTAGTGCCCTCCGCATAATATTTTTACATAGGCACAGACAAAGACCCCATAGTCTCTGATATCAAAAATATAAAATAAAATAATAATCAGTACATTACTTATAAGATCGTTAGACATGAAAAAAAGTTGTAATTTACTTACAAACTATCAAACACTTGTTGTGTGATCTTTTAAACACAGTCAACATCAAATGAAATTTCATTAACTAGATGTATGATACGTTGGTATAGGTGTATGAATGTAGGTTCAGATGTATGATATGCTGGATCAGATGTATGACTGTATGTTCAGATGTATGACAGTAGGTTCAGATGTATGATATGTTGGTTCAGATGTACGACAGAAGGTTCATATGTATAGTAGCACATGTCAAAATAAATAAAAGTTGTTAGACATGTATAAGGATAACTTATTCATTTACGAACAAATTGCATTAATGTATAATAAAATCAACCCTAACCGCTATAGAGTTGCACATGCATAAGGGAAACTTATACTTCTAACATTTCATATTAGATTCTACTAAAAGTACATATGAACATGTATGAGGGTAACTTATACGCCAAAAAAATTAATTCAGAACCATAATTAAACAACACATAGAAATGTATGTATGATGGTTATTTATACATCTAACAATTTGTGTCATACCTCAAAATAAACAACAATTTCGCATGTATAAGGGTAACTTATACATGTCAAACTTAATATCAGCTTTATTAGTTGGATAAGAATCCGAATAAAAACTAACAACTTTAAAACAAAAAATACAAAAATCAAATGAGTTAGCTGGTAACATTATAGTATTTATGTCATAAACTGCAAATTTTTTTTTTCAAAAAAAAAAAAAAAGAGGACATCCATAAAATGTGCATTTACATCAACAAAGTATAGTTGGAATTGTTTAATATCAACCACAAAACTAAGAATTAGTTTTTCTAAAACAATGCTACTCTAAAGTAACAATTGCATCAGGATCAATTTCATCGAGAACAATCCTCCTTGGCCGAGGAGGATCGCCATTGTCACTCGTGTACCCTTAGTTTGCCTTTTCCACTTCGTAATGCCACAGTAATGAAGCATAGCGAACACGTTGAATTGCAGCATCAAACCCACATGAATGAATTTGATGCCCTTTACTTAATATTTTTGCATAGGCGCAGACGAAGACCCCACAGTCCCTAATTTCAAAAAATAAAACATCACATAATAATCAGTACACTACTTATAATATCGTTATCCATGAAAATCAACTGTAATTTACTTACAAACTATCAGACGCTTGTTGTGGGATGTATGATAATTTGGATAACATGTATGATATGTCGTTATACATTGCCCAACATGTATGATAATTTTGATAACATGTATGATATCAGATGTACGATAAATTGCTTCATATCTACGAATTATTGAAAAACATGTATGATGTCTGATTATACATTGGTGAACATGTGTGATTGCATATTATACATTGGTTCTTGTGAAAAATCATATTATAAAGTTGAACAGTTGTATTATAGCTTATTATACATTGGTAAACACGTATGATATCATATTGTACATTCGACCCAATGTATGACATCACATTATACATTGCTTCAATTGTATAATATCGTATTATACATTTGGTCAGTTGTATGATATCATATTATACATTGGTTAACATGTATGTGATCATATTATACATTCGTTCTCATGTATGAGATCAGATCATACATTAGTTCACATGTATAATATCACATTGGTTAATCAAAAGTTCTTATGATGTGGATCAAATTTAAATTAAGTTACCTCATCGGTCTAGTATGTTTTGCTTCTTGAAATGTGGGTGTGAAACGTCAAAGTCCAAATGTGGGTAACCTAATCCGGAAGAATTTACTCGATTCTGAAAAATCATCATTGATTACGCATCACAAAAAAAAAAAAAAATTATGCCAAAATTTTACAGTAATTCGATTAACATGAATCAAGTACAAACCAAGAAAAAAAAATTACACCTTGAATTATATGAAGAAAATCAAAAAATCGAACTAATAAACTTGAAATGACTTGCAAAATTAGCTAACTTTATATAAACTAAGTTGCATCCATAAAATATATTGACAAATTCAAAAATATGTAAAAGAAAAAAATTAAAAAAGGAAAAATCTACAAACCAATAATTGAACTTGTATTATATGAAGAAAACATAAAAAATTGAAATATGAAACTACAAAATACTTGACAAAGAAGTAAAAACGAATATGCATCCACAAAACATACGGGCAAATTCAAAAAAATTGGTAAAGTTAGCAAATAAAAAATAAAAAAAAATTCAAAACTAAGAAATTTCTAACCACCACTTACAGGATAACATGAATTTGAAAAAAAAGAAAAAAAAAATCTACAAACCAATAATCGAACTTGTATCATATGAAGAAAGCCTTAAAAATCGAAATACGAAACTAGAAAATACTTGACAAAGAAATAAAAACGAACATGCATCCACAAAACATACGGAAAATTTTTAAAAATTGGTAAACTTAGCAACAAAAAAAAATCAAAAAATTTTCAAAACTAAGAAATTTGTAACCACCACTTACAGGATAACTTGAATTTGGGCATGAAAATGGGGATTCAGAAATGGAGGATAAATCGGTTGTTTAGTGGGAGCAAATAGGGGAGAAATTTACGGAAGAGAGGAAGATATTGTGAGATGTAATTTCCTAGATATTGGAGAAAAGTGGGATTGGAGAGTAAATTAAGGGAAAAAGGAGGAAAAAAGTTGATGATAAAGAGATTGGGGTAAGTAAATTACGGGAAAATGGGGGGAAAAGTTGATGATAAAGAGATTGGGGTAAATTATGGAAGAGAGTTTTTTTTTTGTGAGATGTAGAATATTTAAGAAAGAGAAAATTAAAAATAAATTGATTTATATAATTAATTTGGTATATGTGTAAATATTATGGTCAAATTGATGTATAATGTAATGAGGTAATTTTAGGTAGTGTATATATATGTAAATCTTCCTTGATTTTATATGGTATCTCTAATCTCTAATAAGTAGGTGGACTTAATTTTAAAATGGTCAAACACATCTCCATGTCCTTCACTGCAACTTGGCATTGCTATTTTAACATCTTTAGTTGACATAACAAAGTGAGCATTCTATACCCATGTTTGGAAGTGTGACAATTTTATTTTACTCAATTTATTATTTAATTTTATCTTCTTTCCTATTTTTCCATCCCAATATCTTCCATCATTTTTCAAACTCAAACTCTTACCAAAAAAAACAAAAAAACTGAATTCCCAATTCAAAAACGAAAAGTAAAGTATTGTATTAATATGATAATTAATTCGTATAGAATATTATTAACATACAATTTGGTCCGTAAAGATTCACTTTCAAGCACCCACCCTATAAAGTATCTATGTTTTCTTCAAAATAACTCTCAATTGTTTTTATATTTTCTTCTGCTAATTAATTTTCTAATTGAACACTGACCTCCTCCTCCTCCATGTTATTTTGTCATATATCTGAAATTCTAGTTCCAAGCAACTCTCAATCGTATTTATGTTATCTTCCGTTAATTAATTTTCTAGTTGAACATTGACCTCCTCCTTCTCTATTTTTTTGATCATATATTTGAAATTTGTGAAGCTATTAATTCGGATCTATTATCGTCAGAGAATGAGGACGTATGTTTGTGTAACACCCCGTATTCAAGTACATGTATTGGCGTATTCAAGTACGTGTATTGGTCTTATTTATATGGAATTAATTTTTTATTTTATTTATACCGGAATTTGCCCGTCGATGATTCCATATGAAGGTTATTGAATAAGCTTTCCAACGATATAAGGATTTCCAAAAACGGATAAGTTTGGGATATAATCGAGAACGTTAGAAACTATAAAACGGTGGCCGGGATATGGTGAATAGTAAATGTGCAGGAAAATTTCCTGCACACAAACTACTGAGGCCTGCCAGTTTTTTGGGTCGACTTTGAACACTCATAACTCCCTTAATATAATGAACTGGGAGAGATACAACCTATCAAAAGAAAGATCTTTGAGTCTTCTTTCCAATGCAATTGGTTTCATCCAAATCCAACGTATGAGTAAGGAGTTATACTCGTTTTACTTTAGCCTCTCAAAATAGATTTTTAGGGTCAACTTCAAACGATCATAACTCCTTGTACATGACGAACTGGGTGGCCTACTTTATATAAAATGAAAGCCCTTTGAATTATCTTTCCAACGATACCAATTTCACCCAAATCCGATATCGGAGCAAAGAGATATGGTCGATCTACTTTAGCTTGTCAAAACAGTCCACCATGGACAGATTCGAATTTACTTAAAATTTTAAGGGCAATATGGTCATTTTCCATCACCTCATGAACGAAAATTAGTCATTATATACATATACTTAGCCTCATATTCATTATTTATCATCCATTATTGAAGACTAAGAAACCCTAGCCAAATTTCAACTCCAATTATCTTGTGATTCAACCGTAGAAAATCCAAATTGATTCCGTAGTTGTGTTCACCGTCTCGAGGGCTTCGAGAAGCACCCCTTATTTGTGCCAACAGGACTTCAAAATCAAAAGGGTCATTTTATGGTAAGGATGTAAATTATGTTGGTGTTATTTATATGGATATGTATATATATGCATGTGAGCATAAGAAGTGTGTTTTTTTATTGTTGTTGAAAGATGATTGGAAATGATGTTGGATTATTCTTGTGCATGGTTGGATTATGTTGAATTGTGAAGGGATTTGGTGTGATGATGTGGTATTGAAATGATGATTATATATATATATATATACACACACATAAACCTATTGTTCAAGTTGGTTTTTGGAATGCTTTGCAAATATTGGTTGTATGAAATTATGGAAGAGAATTGTGGTGTTGGGTTGCTAATACTAGATGCCAAACATTTCATTGTAGATAAGTGATTTGTAAAGGCGGGAAGTTGTGTTGAATTGGTATCCGAATCTACGACGAGGTATGTAAAGCATACTCTAACAATGTTCTTTGGCATGAAAACACCAATGTTCCATCAAGTAAGATTCCGAGGTTGTCCAAAAACATATATTGTTCTACGTTACCAACGAAGTTGTTTTCATCCTATAAAGTGTCAAAATGTTTCATTGATATACCAAAAGGCTCCTATTTCATTATTGTGATATTGATGATTCTGAAACACATTGTTGATGTACCAATGAGTCTTTATTACATCGTTATTGTATAGAAGGTCTATTACTTGGTTCCTATTGATGTATCATTGTTTCAAAGTATAAAAAATGTGGTGACGACCGAAATAACAATCTCAAAGATTAATTGAACTAAGTGATGGAAGTTCTCTCTTATCGGGTGGTATCCCAGGGGCATAAGCCTAGCATGGGTCGATCCCTATTTATGTGTTTATGGGTGGTATCCCAGGGGCATAAGCCTAGCATGGGTCGATCCCAGTTGATATGTACTGGAGGCAGCCTAATGGTCACAGTACAGTACAGTAATGATTACAAAGACGATAAGAACGAAGGTAAAGTGATTGAATAAATACAATGTACAGGTTGTCACAAGTTCTAGTAAGTGTGGTCCACTCCTATTACGACTTATTCACTTGTTTCTGATTTCTATTGAGCTCCTATATTATATGTGATTATCTACAACTTTACATACTCAGTACATATTTCGTACTGACGTCCCCCACGGGGACCTGCATTTCATGCTGCAGGCACAGGTACCTCAGCTCATTCACAGCATACATAGGAGCCAGGTCATACAACTATTGTTGGTGAGCTCCAGTTTGCTTCGAAGCTTTCCGAGTCGGTTCCTACAGGATATCATATATACAAACAATACATACCAAAGGGAGGGGATCATCAATACAGAAAAAGACCTCACAACATTTTTTTGAACACTCCATTTTTGGTTCTTTTCTTCATCTGGGAAAATTCCACATCACACACAGTGAAGAAGACAGATACAGACACCTCACAGATTCACGACACACACAGATACGCATACCACGTTAGTGAGAGGGAGAGATCGAAGGAGGAAGCAAGCACTGAAATTGGGGGAGTCGACTTAGAGGGAAAATGGCGTGAGAGAGGAGAGAACACCTGAGATTCGAGATCGATCGATTGAGAGAGGTAGAGAGAAAACAGAGATCTGAGAGAGAGAAGAGAGAATCGGAAAAAGGAGTACTGCTCCGGCGAGTTTCGCCTAAGAGCAGCAAAATCCGATCCGTTCTCATCGTGTTTGAGCTCGCTGGAGCTCCGACGACGCGAAACAGCGATCCCCAGCCCTTAAAATCCCCCAAAATATTTTCATTTTCTTGGTTTTTTTAGACGAGTTCCCTCCGGAGAACGTTAAGGTCGCCAGATTCCGACCTGTTTCATCGATCCTAGTTATCGGCCAAGCTCGCCGGATCTACAGGCACACGGGTTCTTCATTTTTTTCTTGCGATTTGTGATTCTCGGGTTAGTCTATTCATGCCCGTGGATTTCTGATCGGATTGCATTTCCTGAATATTTTGTGTTTGGAGTTCGGTTGATAGTCGAGTTGGTATTTGTTGAGGTTCGACTCGAGGCTTTTAAACACGGATTCTATGAGATTTAATCGGAATAATACAATTGAAAGCAGCATTGAGGTCCATTTCTCATCACATTCTCTATTCTATTTTTGGAATTTTGGTTGTTTGTCATGGGTGTGAATAACTTATTTGTTTAGCATATTTGAATTCTTGTTGTGTGTACATGGTTGATGTTGGATTTGATAATGGAAGAATTAGTTAATTCGTTTGACAATGGATTTGAGGGTGGAATTGAGAAATTGATAAAAAAGGGCGAATTTAGATTAATTTTGGTTTATTGTTATCTTGATTAATTCGGAATCAGCATGAATATTGTTTAACGTGATAGAATCATAGGCCGAGCTGGGTAGGCAAACGTAGGTTGGGGTAGGTAGAGTTTAGAATCTTTTGTTTTGTTGAATGTTTGAAATTTGGTTGAATGTTTTAATTTTCTCGTATTAAAAAATTGTACTTATTTGATCGGGGAATGCCTCGTGGAATTTGTATCGATTTATTCGAGGAATGCCTCGAAGTATCTTGTACTCAAAGACGGCGCACGGTCAAGGCTCGGAACGTTGGATGGAGTTTGGTTTATGATTAGCTTAGGATTAGTTTAGAATAGAGTAGGTTTATATTTCCGCATTTTTTATGTTTCGGGTTATAATAATTGGATTGGACATTATTATTTTGGCTTTTGGATTGTTTTTTGATGTTTGTTTATGTACTTTGTGTGGTTTATACATTTGTGGTGTCTAATTAGCCGATACTCTTCACCAAGCGACTGTGATCGAACCACGAGATCGAGGGATGTCTAACACCTTCCCCTCGGTCAACAAAATTTTTTAATCGGAATCTTTATTCGCGGATCAGTTTTACAGAGTCAAAATTATTTTGAAAAGGGTTTTGCCAAAGGTGACTTGACACACCGGATTATGCCAAGTGGCGACTCTGAGTTTTGAATATAAATAATCCTTTTCAAAACAAATTTTCATTTTTTTGTCACTTTGATAGTAAAAATCCTTTCAAACTTAAAAATGAATTTTTTGGAGTACGAAAAAAGGGGTGTGACATCGTATTTTTATGAGGCACACGATTTAACACATAATAAGCAGTTAAAAGAGCTTCACCCCAAAAACTTAAAGGTGCACAAGACTCAATTAACATGGCATTAGTTAATTCAACCAAAGTTCTATTCTTTCTTTCTGCTACACCGTTAGATGCAGGAGAATAAGGAGTAGTAGTTTCATGAATTATACCCAATGATCTTACAGAAGAATTAAACTCAAGTGACTCATATTCATGACTTTTATCACTTCTAATTCATTTTATTTTTCTATTAAACTGATTTTTAACTTCATGGAGGAATCTTTTAAAATTCTCAAAGGCATCATTTTTATTTTTTATTAAGTAAACATATGTAAACTTAGAAAAATTATTAATGAAAGTGATAAAATAACTATTTTCTCCACGAGTTAAAATTCCACCAAGTTCACAAATGGTAGTATGAATTAATTCTAATAATTCAAACTTTTTTTCAACTTGGTAATGGGGCCTTTTTGTGATATTAGCTTTACTACAAGGTTCACATTTTTCAAAATTCTTTTTGATCATTGGAATTAATCCTAAACTACTCATGATTTCCGCATAACGTTCATTTATATGACACAAACGAGCATGCCAAAAATTAGTAGAAGAAAGTATATAAGTAGAAGTAGTTGCTTTATTCATTTCAACACTCAATTTGAACATACCATCACATGCATACCCTTTTCCCACAAAAATATTATTTTTCATAGTTATATACTGGTCAGATTCAGTAATCTGTTTGAAGCCTGCTTTATTTAGAAGAAAATCAGATACCAAGATTTTTCTCATGGAAGGAGTATATAACACATCTTTTAAGATTAATATCCTTCCAGAAGTAAATCTCAACTCGATATTCCCCATTCCAAGTGCTTGACTTGTGTGTGAATCTCCAAGCATGATGGTTTTGGGTTCCTCAAATTTTGTATAATTCTTAAACCAATCTTTGTCGTAACAGACATGACGGTTTGCACCGGAGTCAGTCCACCATCCATCAACATTCATCACCATATTTATGTCTGTTATCACTGCCACAAAATGTTCTTCGATAACGTTTGCCTGAGGTGTAGGCCCACATTTCCGATATATGCAAGATCGAGCAATATGCCCACTTTTGCCACAGACAAAGCACAATCCTTTTAGTTGTACATATTGATGTTTTGCTTGGTTATTCTCACCATAATTATTATTGGGATGTCTACCATTATTATACTTGAATATTATCTTCTTAGGCTTCAAAGTAGTATTTTTATTATTTTCAGGGATAGCATTATATGAAGATAAATTTATCTTCGGTGTGATGTTGTTCTCTTCTGTTTACATAAATGCATCTTGGCCTCGAGCCGCATATTTCTTCGCTCCCGCCATCTCAGTGTCGTACTTACTCTGTAAGGCTTTCCAAATTTTCTTTGCACTAGAGTAAATTCTATCATAATAATAATAAAAATTATTGGATAGACAATTAAGTAAACAATGACGACACTTGTAAGAGTCACTATTGTATTTTTTAACTTTTTCTTCCAGAGAGATAATTTCGTCGTCAATCATGGAAGAGTTATCTACTTTATTTAGGTTCTTCTCAGTTAACACATATAAAACATTGAGAAGACTTAAGTAGAAAAACACTTTACCCTTCCACCACTTGAAGTGAGTACCGTTGAACCGGAATGGCTTGTTCAGATCTCCCAACTTGACATCCGCGGTATTTTCAGTTGTTGCCATCATTGAATCTCCTTAAAATTGTTGGTGATATTATAATAAAATTGCAATAAATATTACAGTAGATTACAATAAATTACAACTGAATAAAAAAAATATATTTCTTCTTCTATGGCTGAGGCGCGGATATCTCGCTCTCTTTAAGGAGATTCAAGCCCACTGCGGTAATTATTTCTCCGGTCCAGCAGTAATACTCTTTGACCTGTCCCCTCCAGGATACAACAGCCTATACACAATAACTCAATATTCTGAACTAGAATTATGTTCAAAGCTCTAAAAAATAAACACCTCCCTTTAACTAATAAACTCTCTTTATTTATATTTTTCTTTCTCTGCACTATATTTGTTATTTCTTCTATTTTCATCTCAAAATGAATATGCCTATTTATAGGCAAATTTACAGAATTTTTTTATTATACTAGTTGCCACCAAAATTGATTAATTTTTTTTTTTATTATTCTAGTAGCCACGAAAATTGATTAGCAAATTTTTTATTTATACTAGTAGCCATCAAAAATGATTTAACAAATTCTTCTTTTTGAATTATATTTTTCAAAGCTTTAAAAGTTGGCTTGCCATTTTTTTTTTTTTGACCAAAAAAAAATTTAGCTAGACTAATTTAATACAAAATTTAAAAGAGTGGAATGGGAATGGATCTGGATAATGCCAATAGATATTATAATTTTCACAACGTAAAAAAAATAATTTTGGCATTAAAAAAATATCATTTTTGGCATTAATAATAATATTAAAATGCCATTAATCTTTCACTGAGTTTTAATTCGAGGTTTGAAATCAGATATCACAGACTTTGTGACTACACTAATGTCTAAATTTCACTTTCAAAACCTCAACTTTCAAAGTAAGAATTTACACTTTTGGTACTTAAAGATTGATCGACTAAATTTAATTGACTCACGATTAACATGACGCTCAACTGCTTTCCTATTAAGGTATGTTCATCCCCCTCATAAAAATATTAAACTTTGTTGGCACAAGGTTTTAATGTAAATTAGGATTTATTTATGAAGGAGTTTGTTGTTCACTATCACTAATATTGATTTCGTTTGTGGATGCAAGGTTTTGAAGTAGAGCTCTCTGCTTTACTATTTTTCTCTATGGCTAGATGAGTTGCATAGAATCACATTTAAAAGTTTGTTCTAAAGAAGTCACATTAATCTACGCAAGCCGCAAGTTGGGGAGCTTTTTTTATTTTTTGTCGCGAGATAGCACTCAAGGATACACATGAGTCACAAGTTCAATTTTTCTTGAATGAGATATTATTGTTTTAATAGGAGTGCTCGCGTCGAAGAGGCTTTTCAATTCATCTAGAGCTTTCGACATGGTTCATTGCTTTCTTTCATAGGTTTGATTTGATGTGTGTAATTAAGTAAATAAAAGTGTTTCTCTGTTAAATTTAAATATGATTTTACATGTTAGAATAAAATATTTTCATTAAGGTGCAGTGGATCAAATAACACATACTTCATGAATGTTGATATAGTTATGAGACTCGGTGGATATTGAATTGGCTACCAATTCACTAGAGGAAATTTGTCAGAGGCCGGAAAGAACAAGGAAAGACCTTAATGGTGAGCAAATCAGAATTTAAGATGTTGCTCTGCTTGAAAAAGTTTTGTTGAAAAGGATGACATTGCTAAGGAACTGAAGACCTTATATGGTGTTGGTGTTGTGCTTGTCTCTGCGTATTTAGGCTCTTTCTTTTGGATTCTTTTTTTATTATGAAAAGTAACGGCTTGCCAATCTTTATTTGGAGCATCATCCATCGTATGTGTAGGCGGCTCCGTTTGTGGTACTATCGCACCAACAACTTGTGGTTGTGGTGATGACATAATGTTTGTGTATGCTCTAGAATACCACATGTTGTGCATAATATGTCACCCCTTCATATTTAAGTTGTTGCTTCAGGGTTCCTATGTAGACATAGTCCCGATTGGTACTCCCAAGGGCTCTTCAATGCATATTCGCGAATAACGCTCTCTAAGGTTTGCCGATGTAAAAATTTTTGTTTTGACTAGTTTTTCAAGTTTACTACCTATTTTCTATAGAAAGAGATAGGGGTGGAAAATAGGCGGGTGGGGTTGAATTTGGACGGGTCAAGATGGGCTGAACAAATAATTGAGCTAATGCCCAACCTTGACCAAATACATTTGGGTCAAGGTGGGCTGGGCAAGATGGTCTAAACTATGGGTCATGAGTTATAACTCAACCCGTCCAAATGTAAGCTTAATCAAATTAAAAATGCCACCAAGTTATTTTCTTTTTCTGTCTTTTTAACTTTTTCTTTTTTTTTAATTTCCTTTTATTTCTTTTTTCCTTTTTATTTTTGTCTATTTTCATTCTTTCTCTTTCTTTTCTTTTCGTTTTTATCTATTTTTAATTTTTATTGCTTTTTTCTTTGAAACCTTTTTTATTTTCTTTTTTCTCTGTTTCTTTTTTTCCTTTTTTTGTCATTTTTTCTCCTTTTTTTTTTTTTTTTTTTTTTTCCTTTTTTTTATTTCTTTTTTCTTTTCTCTTTTTTTTTTATTGTTGTTGTCGTATTTTATATTTTATATATTTTTTGAATTATATATTTATTTGTATCATATATATTTCAAATAAATTTATTATTTATATTTGAATACTTTATCTATGAATATAATTTATTATTTTTATTTGTATACAAATAATTATAAGAAATAATTGTATTTACTTGAGTCTAAAATATTTAATATGCAATATGTCATTCAATGAAAATGTACCGTTAGTATTTGTATGTCAAGTGTATCATTTGCATTTCTATAAAAACAAGTGTCATTTTTATGTGTATGGTTCAAGTTGTATAAACATGTATCATTTGATACAAATATAAATATTGTATTTGTATAGTTTAATATTTTACTTTTTGTAATTTATCATTTATATTTGTAATGTTCAATCTGTATTAATAAAATGCAATTTGTATTAATGAAGATAAATCATATAAAACATAAATAATGGTGACAACTATATAATACAAATACAAGTGCGAACTATAAAAAAAAAATATAAACACAAGCGTGAACTATAAAATACATGTACAATGGTATCAACGAATAAAAAAATACAAATAATGATGTGGACTATAAAATACAAATACAAATATAAATGCAAATACAAATACAAATACAAATAAAATTATAAAATACAAATGTCAATTATAAAATATAAATACAAATATAAGCGTGAATTATAAAATACAAATGCAATTGTATCAATAAATACATAAATATAAATGCTAGTGCAAATATAAATGTAACAAGTCATTGTGGTATTTCCCTTATCAATCATATCTTGTGCTCCATATAGCAATATTTTTTAAAAGTATAAATAAAATAAAATTTTTAAAAAGAAGAGAGTAATAAAAAAATCAAAAAAGAAAGAAAAGAAGAAAAAAAAAAAACTGACAAAAAATACAAGAAAATTAAAAAAATAATAATCAAAAAGTAAAAGAAAATGAAAAAGAAATAAAAGAAAAAAATGATGGTGAACATAAATACAATGATCAGTTATGATGTATCTGTCATCTTTCATGACTTATACTCAACGTAATCATAAAATACAAAAAAGTAAAAGATATAAAATACAACAAAAATGAAAAAAAAAAAAAAAAGAAAAAGAAAAAAAAGAAAAAAAAAGAAATAAAAAAAAGGAAAAAAAAAAAGAGAAAAAGAAATGCTCTAAATTATAATTTTAAAAGTTCAACTAAAAATATTCTTATTTTGTTGAAACCTAGACTATTTTTGTAAGTCCTCCATTAATAAGATTTTGTAAAAGCTTTAAACAATTTGACTTGTCAAGTTTGGGCATCATTATGGGTCTATTTGGGTTGGTGATTTGTAATAGGAAATTGCATGCTATAGACTCAAATATGAGTGACTTTAGATATTTGACCCCAATAAAAAATGTCTTTAAATAATAATCTTTTTTTACATTTTAAGTATAGTACAAGTATCACTTTGCCCCTCTATACTTCAAATATATTTTTTAAACTTTCCATACTTCTTTGTCTCTCAAATTTTATTTTTTATTATTTTCACTTTTTATTTTTTCCTTTAATTTTATTATTTTCACTTTTTTATTTTCTATTAATTTTATTATTCTATTTTTTTATTATTTTCACTTTTTATTTTTTCTTTTAATTTTATTTTCATGTTTTAAACATTTGTCTCAACCTTTATTTTTTCATTTTTTTTTTCTCAAGCATTATCTATTTTTTGTTCTTTTTTTAATTCATTTGTTTTTAACCTTTATTATTATTATTATTATTATTATTTTTTTTATCAATTCTCTTTTTTTCCCTCATTTTCTCAAACTTATTTTTTATTTTTCCTCTCATTTTTTATTTCCTCAATTTTTTAAATTCTTTGCTTTTTTCTTGCTTTTTTTTTTCTCAGTCTTTTTTTATTTCTCTATTTTGTTTGATCTTTTTTTCTTTTTTCAGTTCTCTTTTTTCCCTCATTTTTCTCAAACTTTATTTTTATTTTTCCTCTCATTTTTTTTCTCAATTTTTTTAATTCTTTGCTTTATTTTTTATCTTTTTTTTTCTTTTTTTCTCAATCTTTTTTTATTTTTATATTTTGTTTGATCGTTTTTTTCTTTTTTTTCAAATTTTATTATATTTTGCTAATAAATTAAAAAATGGATAATCCGCAAAGGGATCTTCTTTTTTGAAATCAAAACAAATTTAAGGGCATGAATTATTGTTATGAAGTTCTTTAAAAATTCTCGAGATAAGTCGTGCCTCTAAGACGAGAGTCGTAGAATATCTCATAAATAAATATATAATGTGATAGTGTCAACTCTTGTCCTTGGGGCATAGTTTATTATTTTAAAGTCCTTAAGCAGAGTCTTGCCTCTAAGGCAAGAGTTGTAGAATATCCCATAAATGAAGACATAACATGGTAGTGTCAACTCTTGCCCATAGGACATAATTTATTATCTGAATGTCCTTGAGCTAAGTCTTTCCTCTAAGGCAAGAGTTGTAGAACATCTCATAAATGAAAATATAATGTGGTAGAGTCAATGTAATACCCTGCATGTTTCTAAGCTAGGAGACGAACCATTTTTCCTACATATGAAATCTCCTATCCTGTGATTCATACTTGAGTACATGACTTACAATGAGTATCCTAGTGATAAGATAGCTTATGATGCATTAATCATGTTCATATGAGTCACTTAAGGTAATACAAGCTAAGAGTTTTTGAATCCATCAAGTTTTAGTGTTCGATTTTGTAAGGGTCATATTTGAACGAGTATAACTCATTGTTAATGTGGTATTTCTGTATATTTCTACCCACCAAATTATAGAGAATCAAATTAGCTTTCCAACGATACCAATTTCTCCTTAATCCAATACTCGAGCGAAAAGTTATGCCCATTTTCGTGAGAGACAGTAAGGGTATGCGATTGGTTAGGCGCCGCCCAACCAAACTTAGGCGATTGGTTAGGTGCCGCCTAAGTCAGTTCCAAGTGCCAAAAACACTCAGTTTTGAGTTATTTTGAGGGTAATTAAGTCTTTTAACACTCCTTATACGTCCCTAAACTTAACCCTACAAAATATATAACTTCTAAACACATTACAACCCTATTAACATCTCAAAGTTCATTATCCAAGA
This sequence comes from Capsicum annuum, assembly GCF_002878395.1. Taxonomy (NCBI): domain Eukaryota; kingdom Viridiplantae; phylum Streptophyta; class Magnoliopsida; order Solanales; family Solanaceae; genus Capsicum; species Capsicum annuum. The sequence continues at coordinate 148,515,457 of NC_061112.1, read as the reverse complement.
GCACCATAGGAGAAAAACAACTGGGGTTGCACAATCAAGCTTGAAGATCAAATTTCAAGGAAATTCCTCCGTCAATCATCAAGAACCTCCCTTCCAAGGTATGCGTAGTGTTCATCCACGGATTCCTTTCGTCCGTGAAGTTCAAGAATCAATCTTTAAAATACAAAAGCTTGGTTGGTTGTGATGATATGATCATACCCATGTTGATGCTTGTTTGTTTTTCTATATAATAGTATCGTGACTGTATACCTCATGAAATTTATGTTGTTAATTGAAAAACATGATCTTTGGATGGATTGATAGAATGCAAGCATGAAATCCACCTATGCCTTAAAAAATACATGCAAGGTGTTCGATAAAATGCCTAGTATGTTAGCACTTCATATTTACATGATTTCATGATATCTAAATAACAAGTTCATGTTAGCCATACACTCCAATATGAATTTCCATACAAATTATGTGTTGTTATTGTTGTGGTATAAAACATGTATGATAATGGAGATATAAATTATGTACACAAGATATATCCATGCTTTCCCTATCGTGTTTGAAATGTTGAATAAATACATGAAGTATAATATCACCAAATCATTACAATATGAATTAAATGTTACATGTTGACGTTCCCTTATGCTTGAATGGTTTCCATGCCATTGCTATGAGTAGTATATGTTGTCGGAATGCCCATGATATTAGAATTTGAGATTTATGACTTGATTATAAGCATTCCTATTCATGATAGATATTATGATGACCATGTACTTCATGAAATCCCCCACTCATGTATTATGGATTTTTATTGATGGTCGTGTACTCAAGAAATTCAAGTTGTGTCAGTTTCCTTCCATCGAGTCCTAGGGGTACTTGTACCCAAAAAATATAGTTGTGTGCCTAGAGCCATGTCATGTTTTCATGATACTCTCAGTCAAGCCATGATCTATAGAATTCAGTCAGTCATGTGACTCAGGAAAAACTAAGAAATCTCAGTAATCTCAGTAGTCCAGTAATCTCAGTAATCTCAGTGCTCAGTAACCTCAGCAACCTCAGTATTCATAGTCAATCTCAGTAACTTTAGTACTCTCAACTATTCCTCAAAATTTAGTATATTCCGTCAGTCATCGGAATCCAGTAAACTTAGTTTAGCTCCGCTAAACAATACCACTAGTATCAGTCTAGTTAATCAGTATCAGTTCAGCTAATCAGTTCAGTTCAGTTATTCAGTTCAGCTTAGTTATTCAGTTCAGTGTCCTTCAGATGGGAGTAAAATTTAGCACCGAGTGAACCCAAGGATGGAAACTCACCTACCAGTTCAGGGTGTGATTCTTAGCAGTCATCCTTGTGTTCCAAAACTACGTAGCCAGCGTAGGTTGAAACATCTTAACTTGTAAGATTAGGGTTGATGAGGCGGCTTAACCTGTCATTTTAGGGTTCCCACCGTTCTCATTTGAGTACCTGCCAGTATAGGGTTCTCACAGTTGCCCTTACCAGTAGCGCGGTATTGACACCCCTCCAATCGGGGCAGAGATTAGACCCCAGCTTAGCTATTATAGCGTATTTGAGGCATGTCGGTTAGATAACTACTTCCCACAGTTTCAGTTACAGATTTTAGTACTGTCAGCTATAGCTATCCAGTCTCAGTAAAGAACTCAGATAGTTCGTCAGATTTTAGTATATTAGGACTGTCAGATACTGTCAACTCAGAAATAAAATGGAACTCAAATAGTTTTCTTCAGATTTATGGACTGTCAGATACAATCACTTATGCTATCAATCACAACAGTTATCAGAACTCATGCTATCAGTACTCAGCTTCAGGACTATTAGATACGGTCAATCAGACCAGTTCTTCATAATTCGAACTGTCAAAAACAAACATTCATTTATCAGTAATGCAATATCAGTCTCTTAGTATTCAGTAATACAGTATCAGATCTATCACTTATTAGTGATTTACATATTAATATCAGTAAACTCAGTCTTTCAGAATCTCATTATTAGTACACTCATATTGTCAGTAAACAGACTCAGTAGTCAGTATCTCCACGAGTTCAGTTATAGTTACGTATGCATGTATGTACTCTCACGTTCATATCAGTCAGTATTGTTCATGCATATAACCCTTTGCATTTAGTCTACCTCACTCGTATACTCAGTATATTCAGACGTACTGATACATTTGCGCTATGGTGTTTTCTCTTATGTTACACCATAGGTTCAGAGGCATGAGCTCCAAATCAGTAGTAGATTCCAGGATCAGCAGTTAGAGATAGATGTGAGTCCTCATCCTTCGAGGACATGATGATTTCCTTTCTATTTTAGTTTTTAGTTTATTTTAGTAGTTGGAGTTAGTTGGGGACATGTTCGATCAACTCTTTATTCAGTTCAATGAGAGGCTTTCGGACTAGATGTCAGATTAGATATTCAGACTTCAGTATTTATGTTCCTTTTTGGTATTGTTATACCATGTTTTTTAAATATGTATCAGTATTGAACCTTATGGCCTTGCAGTTCATGTTTCTGCATATTTTATGAGATATTATGCAGTTTACACATACAGATATCAGTCATGGGTTAGCTTGTGGTCCTTTGGGGTCATAAGCACCGTGTAGCGTTCTATTAAGAAAATTGGGGCGTTACAAACTTGGTATCAGAGCCTAAGTTTCAAAAATATCCTAGGAAGTTTGAAAGCCGCATGTAGTAGAGTCTTGTACATGCGTGTATTGTGCACCACACCTATGTGCAGGAGGCTATGAGATGTTTTAGAAACAGTTTTCCTTCTTTCATGTCTCAAGATCGTGCTATGGCAAGTTTCTCATAGGAACCCATGTAGATTCACATCAGGCTCTCCTCATGTCAACCTTACCTTACTTTCAAGGTAACAGAAATAGTGAAGCTCAAGTCCTAAAGATAGGGCTTTCTCATGCAGTCCCTAGAGACAGTTATGGGATTTGCCACATGCTCAAACAATATCCCCTCAGTTCAGTCATGTTCCAAAGTTGTACAGATTTCATTTATGATCATGAGAACTCCTTTGTAAACTGAAATCCAATTTTTGATATGCCGTTAGATCCCTTCTCAGAATCTTACGACAGTATAGACCTAGAATTTTAAGCCTGGACCCAAGAGTTTAGCTGTAGATGAGTTGGGATAGTATTATCTATTCTGATTAGATTATGTATTCATGGGGATAGTTGTACCAACATGAATTAGTAGGTTTGAACAGTGCTAGAAGGCGAGCAAGAATTTAATTTTATTGACTTGAAATTAAGCATGAAGGTGTAAATATGATATTAGCAGTATATGAGAAAACAAAATCAGATGATGTGTTTAGTAAGACAAGCAGGTGTTGAACAGAATATAGGTATGTGATAATAGATCAAGTGACAAAGTCAGTATCTCAGACTCCAGTAGTAGAGCCAGTATATATAAAAAGCAGTAAGGGAAGACAATTCTTGACCCATCCTCATCTCAGTGCAGAGTTTTTCACTTCAGCTATCACGAAACCAACTCAGGCATTGCATACCAACTCTATGGTCATGAACCATGCTCATGTATCTCTTTTTCCATAATCATGTATGAATTCAATTTCCAGCATAAGGAGTCCCTTTTACTCCGCAGTACTAATCATGTTCCATCAGCACAATCTACTTTCACGCACTTTCCACGGGATCATGTGCGCCTTCAGTTCCCAGTATAAGGGGTTCAGTTCCAACTCCCTCAGTATTACGAATTATGTCCCACGAGTACAGAAACTCTAGACTCAGGTCATGCAGCTCATGACTCATGTACGCATATCATGCTTTCTAGTATACTTAGCTTCCATGACCCATGCTATGCCCCTAAAGATCAGATACATTTCGACTACGTCATGTATATCTTCAGTTCAGACCTTATTGGTAAATCCAAACTATTGATATTTTATTCCTCAAGTGTTAGTCATGTGTCAAGTTTAGTTTGTATCTATTCATATTTCAGGTCCTCCTGATTTACTCCTCCAGTTAGCTCTCCTTATGGAATAGTGTAGTAATGAGCAGTTGTTTAGATAAGACAAGATTGTTGCATGCTTACTTTGCATGAGGGTGTAGTTGTGAAGATAGGCTTGAATGTCATGATAAATATGCAAGTAAACGTCTAGCAAGGGGTTGTATTTAGAAGTTGGGAAAGTACAAAGTGTAAGTGTACATTTAGATCCTTGACTTATGTCAGTCCCTAACATGTATCTATCAAAAACTCAGTTGCCAACTCAATTATAGTTTCAGTATCCAGCACTCAGTGATCAGTGTTCAGTCCTTGAATTTAGTACTTCAGTATCAGTCTAAAACTCAGTTACAATGATAGTTCAGAAATCAATATTCAGTAAAAGACTCAGATAGTCCTACAGAACCATGGCTTCAGTTACTAGTTACTTAGCCTCAAAATTCAGTACTTATGTACTAGATATAGGCTTAGTTATAATGTCATCTTCAGTTCAGTAACCAGATTTGAAACTCAATTCAGTTCCAGACATGCTTGACCATACCATTCAGGTTGTCAGTACTCAGTTATCAGTGTTTCAGTACCCCAGTTTATTGAATACCTCAGAGCCCTGTCGTACGCTTGGTCTCGCATTCGCAAATAATACAGACTTCATAAATCCATGCTCAGATACCTTATTCTACTCAGTTAGTCCTTATATCCTATGCATAAAACTCAAAAATCTCAGCCCAACTATTCAGACTAAGTACAGTTTAGCTTTGCAAGATCCAGCATTCAGCTATCAGTTATTCAGTTAATCAGATAAGTTAGTATATTTATACACTCGTGTTCAGCTCAGTTCATGTATCATGTCTCAGTTTCAGATCCTAGCTATTCAATCATGACTCAGTTCCTAGGTGTCTTGCACATCGCCTCAATTCCCCTCAGTAGCTCATCCAAGTCAGTATTCTTTGAGGGACATAGTGTCCCAAGGGGGAGATACATCATACCCCCGAACTTTCATGACATAAACATGCTGCTCTATTTTCTTTTGATAAATCCAGTTTGGAGAAGGGGTACTCATAAGTTAACCCTCAAACTCCAACTTCAGTCGTATGCCATGTTTCTAAGATTCAGTTCAGACCATGATATTCAGTATATCTACCACGTCCCAGACTCAATTATGTTCTCATGTTTCCGATCATGCATATGGAGTAATTAATCTCAAACTTATCGGTATTTTCAGTTCAAGGTAACAGTTTTCCTTAAACTTACTCGTTCTCATGTTCATATTTCAGTACCAAACTTGGTATTCAGTTCCATGCTCAGTTTTCAGTTCAAACTTGATACCTTTACCATTGCATGTTCATGAGTAAGTTTAGTCATGAATTCACGCATCAGATATGCGTGATCAGCTCATCAGTACTTTCAGTCATACATTCACGTATCATGTCAGTCATATAATCATGCATCAGATATGCATGGATTCAGCCTTTCAGTTATGCATCAAATATGCATTCTCATTTTGAGAAAACTCACTTTATTAGAATCCTCAGTCTTATATTCATGAATCAGCTTCCCATGCATCAGATATGCATGTTCAGTATATTGTGCTCAGCTTTTAGTCATGTCAGTCATGACCCCATATTTCAGTAGTGTATGTCTTATATGTACTTTATCTTATCATCTCTCCCGTCTCAGTTAATTTCCATTCAAGGACGAATGTTCCCAAGGGGGAGATATTGTAATACCCCGCATGTTTCTAAGCTAGGAGACGAACCATTTTTCCTATATATGAAATCTCCTATCCTGTGATTCATACTTGAGTACATGACTTACAATGAGTATCCTAGCGATAATATAGCTTATGATGTGTTAACCATCTTCATATGAGTCACTTAAGGTAATACAAGCTAAGAGTTTTCGAATCCATTAAGTTTTAGTGTTCGATTTTGTAAGGGTCATATTTGAATGAGTATAACTCGATGTTAATGTGGTATTTCTGCATATTTCTACCCACCAAACTATAGAGAATCGAATTAGCTTTCCAACAATACCAATTTCATCTTAATCCAATACCCGAGCGAAAAGTTATGCCCTTTTCGTGAGAGACAGTAAGGGTATGCTTTTGGTTAGGCGCCGCCCAACCAAACTTAGACGATTGGTTAGGCGCCACCTAAGTCAATTACAAGTGCCAAAAACACTTCGTTTTGAGTTATTTTGAGGGTAATTAAGTCTTTTAACACTCCTTACACGTCCCTAAACTTAACCCTACGAAATATATAACTTCTAAACACATTACAACCCTATTAACATCTCAAAGTTCATTATCCAAGAGCTCCATAGGAGAAAAACAACTAGGGTTCACAATCAAGCTTGAAGATCAAATTTCAAGAAAATTCCTCCGTCAATCATCAAGAACCTCCCTTCCAATGTATGCGTAGTGTTCATCCACAAATTTCTTTCATCCGTGGAGTTCAAGAATCAATCTTTAAAATACAAAAGCTTGGTTGGTTATGGTGATATGATCATACCCATGTTGATGCTTGTTTGTTTTTCTATATCATAGTATCGTGACTGTATACCTCATGAAAGTTATGTTGTTAGTTGAAAAACATGATCTTTGGATGGATTGATAGAATGCAAGCATGAAATCCACCTATGCCTTAAAAAATGCATGCAAGGTGTTCGATAAAATGCCTAGTATGTTAGAACTTCATATTTACATGATTTCGTGATATCTAAATAACAAGTTCATGTTAGCCATACACTCCAATATGAATTTCCATACAAATTATGTGTTGTTATTGTTGTGGTATAAAGCATGTATGATAATGGAGATATAAATTATGTACACAAGATATATCCATGTTTTTCCTATCATGTTTGAAATGTTGAATAAATACATGAAGTATAATATCCCCAAATCATTACAATATGAATTAAATGTTACATGTTGCCGTTCCCTTATGCTTGAATGGTTTCCATGCCATTGCTATGAATAGTATATGTTGTCGGAATGCCCATAATATTAGAATTTGAGATTTATGACTTGATTATAAGCATTCCTATTCATGATAGATATTATGATGACCATGTACTTCATGAAATCCCCCACTCATTTATTATGGATTTTTATTGATGGTTGTGTACTCAAGAAATTCAAGTTGTGTCAGTTTTCTTCCGTCGAGTCCTGGGGGTACTTGTACCCGAAAAATATAGCTGTGTGCCTAGAGCCATGTCATGTTGTCACGATACTCTCAGTCAAGCCATGTCATGGAGTTGTTATCTATTATGGGGATTGTTTATGTAATTCACTCCATTGATCAAGGGCAATTTTGTCCCAAAAATATTTGTTAATAGGTAAATGCTATTTTAAGGAAGCTTTTTTATTTGGGGGCTAAAATTTGAAAGTCACCCCAATTTGAGTCTATTTTTTAGATTCACCAAATTTGTAATGAATTGACTTGGACCAACCCAAATTAGCCCATTATCAAAAGGTTAAATTACACAAACCCCAAACTTAAGAGTCTATATTACCTAATATTTCTTACTTTTTAAAAATTTGCATAAAATCCCGATTTTAAATTTTACTCTTGATACATATCATTAAAACCTTATATCTTATTTTTACTTCATCATTAACTTATGCAAGATATTTTGTTTTTTCAAATATTTCCTTTTCTAAAATCTCTCCCTAACTATCATCACTTAAATCTATCTTCCTTTCTAGTTTTTTTCTCCTCCATCAACTAATTATTATAAGCCTTGATTACATTACATAAGAATTAATTAATGTCGGTGTCTTTGGGTAAGGATTAAGTCAGCACCCAAATATTCTAAAAAAATGAAGAATTGAGCTCTGTTTTTATTTTAATTTCAACGTTGTTTATTCTTTATTCTGTAATGGTGATTCATATGAATGATAAATATAATATTATTATATGGATACTATTGTGATTCATATGATAGATACAATTTGTATAAGTTTAATGGATAATACATATGGTATTAATGGGTGATCCATATGCTATTATGGTGATTCATATAGCAGATACCGTTCTTTATTTTAATTATTGGGTGTTTCATATGTTATACACTGTATCTAAAAACGGAGCAGCCACTCCCATCACCGGTTCACTAAAAAACGACCCACTCACCATCAAAAATTTTCATAACAGCCTACCAAAAAAAATACCCCATCGGCGTCATCAATAATTGGGTGATTCATATAATGTTAACGAGTGATACATTTCAAAATACGTCCCACTCACCACCGAAAATCTCCATAACAACCTACCGAAAAATCCACGCCATCGGCGTCATCAATTATTGGTGATTCATATGTTGTTAATGGGTGATTCACTTAAAAAATTCAGGAATTTTGTTATTCATACATGTTTAAGTTAATATTAGTATGAAATTAGTCGGTGATACATATAGGTGATACATATTTTTTTGTTAATCCAGTTGATACGTATATAAAAATATTAATTTTTGGGATACATTTTCATAGTGTAACGGTGATTCACATGAATGATACTTTTGTCATCAATATATGAGGGATAAATTTGTTGATAGTGTAAGAGTGATACATTTTGTTGTTAGATTATTGGTGATATATTTATATTGATAATGTATGAGTGATACATTTGCGGTCAGATTATTGGTGATACATACATTTATTTCAACTATACAAATGTATTACTAATATAACAAATAACTTCTGGTGAACAAGAAGATCCATTACCTGGTGATGATAAGAGAATGAGAGAGGATGCATTTGAAGCAGTCACAGATACTCTCAACTTGCAGTCACTAATTGATTTTTTTTTTCTGCAAAATAGAATCCAATTCATTATCCATCTATTTATGCATGAACTCAATACATCATACTGCAATCACTTGCTATAAATTTAAAATTCAAAACATAAAATAACTTAAAAATTCATGGAAAAATACCAAAATCATAGCAATAAAGGATCAACATTTTCTAATATAAAACAGAAATCAACGGTATGATTTCTGGAACCTAGAACGAGCACCACAACCACCAAATTTCTTAGGCTCACACCTTCTAGGATCAGCGACAAGCAGGGTTACTACTACAACTGCCTTCTTCCACCCCGAAACACTGAACATATTCCGTTGTTTCTGCCACCACCTCCATGTTATGCTCCTTTGGTTTGCTTCAACTGAAGTGGTCACCAATTGAAATTTAAAAGTTGATTGGGTGTATTGGAATCTCATTAATTTATTGTGTAACTGATTGAGTGTGATTTGCTCCACAGAATGAAAGAGAATCTATTACCTCCTTAAATAAATATCTAGTTGGTTTTAAATGTATCACTTTTTATATGCATCACCTTATAAAATATGTATCACAATTTCAAAAAAATGGGATAAGATGTAATTAACCAAATAGTTGGGATAAAATGTAATATCACTTAAAGATTTAGGGATTTATGTAAGTTACTCTTATCAAAATCACTCTTGCCCAAACCCATCAAACCTTGAACGGATTGGGTAGGTCATTTGAGTTTGGGATAATTCTGCCACCCCTATAAAGAGATTCATAGTATTCTGTAGGTAATTCAGGTAGACGAACCCAGATTGCGGAATAGTTTTCAGTGGTGCCATTTTCTAACCTATAGGAAGGCTTCATTGATAAACCATGGTCCTTTTTGGATTGCAATGGACATCTTTTTCTCTTTGAGGAATTTAACAATGAAATAATCATTATCCAAATCGATTAGAATTAGTTCTTCTGTAGGTTTCCACGTAGTTGTTAGTCTATGGTTGAGGTAAGAGTGGTTGACTTCTTCCGTGTTAGCTTAACTATAACAGAGTAAGACCATTGTTATTGGGTTCTAGCATTATCCTCCAGTGACAACACAATCGTATTGTCATCTAGATTATTAGGGATCGTTTGATAGAGTATATTGAAAAAACTAATGTATGTATTAGTTAATGAGCATTAATAATACCTTGTTTGGTACCATATTTTTATTATGCATAAATAATACTTATACTAATTCTATACTATATTGTTTATTGAGGTGTATATTAATAATACACACCATTTTTCATGTATTAATAATACAAGATTTTTAACACATGTATTAATTTATTAAATAACATTATTACCTCTTAAATTATTTTTCCTTCTTTTCCCACCATATTACATTCCTTTTCCTTTTCCACCATAAAAATTACTCTCTATTTTTTGGAAAAGAAAAGGTTACTGCATGTTCTTCTTCTTCTTAATCAACATTTGCTTTTCTCACAAGGTTAATTCTATCAAATCTATATTCCCAAATTTGATTTTCCATCGTAGGCAAATCCTTATGACTATGATGTAAATCGTAAAGTCTATGAAAAAATTATATCTTACTGGACATCGTTTTGGTTCGTATGCCATTATGAATGTTCCTTGAGGAGAAAAAGAGTTGGATAATCTTGGATATAGGCGTAATTTGGTTGAGGTTTCGTTGGTAATGCAATTACTACAGAGCTTGTTCAATGGTATAATCATATCAACAAAATTAAACTTGTTATTTTGTACAATTTTTTTTTAACATTTTTTCAGAAACTAATTAATTTGCTGTGAACCTACACTTGTTAATGAGTTGTCTTCTACTTATATTGATAAAATTTTGATGATGGTTGAACGGTCTTGGGATTAAGGAAAGGATAATTTGGTAAACAAATATTTTTTTACAAAAAATATAGAAATATATATTATCTTTAATACTTTAAACTAAATAATGTGTAAAAAATAATGAATATGTAATTAATACCAGCATTACTAATACTTATAATAATAATACAAACATTACTAATGCATCCTATTTAGCATTATTACACTCTACCAAACGATCTTTAATGACTTCATCTGCCAATATCTCTGCATCAACCCCCATTTCTGCTTCCATCGCAGCGGGAGGACAATATGGATTTGACTGTGGGATGTCTGTAAACGGGACTGTCTAGGACACGGCTCGCAGATAATTCATGCTTGGGTTCCACCGGGACAGATTGGCTATTATTCAGTGTCACATGATCTGGTGGGTCCAATTGGATGGGGTCCATTAGTGGTGAGGGATTGGACCTTCTCATTTTATGTTACATGCATACTACATGGGTGATGGGACTATACCGAAAAATGAGACATAATAAAGTTGACAATGCATGTGGCGAAAGGTTACTTAGTGCTGAACTAGAAATATTTTGCTTTGGCCACAAGACTTGGCAATCAACATTTTATTTAGTTGGCCAACATATTTATTTCTACTGATAAATATAGTTCTTTTTGTCATTTCTCGGGGCTACAAAAATAATTTAATATCTGTTAAATTTTCATATATATTAAAGCGTAAAAATTTTGTATTCTACTTAAATAGTCTTTTACCTTCCATTTAGGGATCATTAGTTGGGAACAAGTTATTCGATTTTCGAATTAGCTATTCCACGATTGGTTATCCGACCATATATATGAAATAACTTATCTCATCACTAAATCATATATTGTGGGATAGATAATCCTTTGAATAACTAATACCTCCAATCAAACATGAGATAAAATAATCCTACATTTTATTTCAAGATTATTATAACTCTAACTTATACCTCAGACCAAATAACCCTTTAAATTGGAAAAAGTACTTTACATGACTTGCATTCTCATTTTGTAAATTCTCTTTTTAAGGAAAAAAAAAATTGAAGATCATGTCATAAGGCCACGAGGTCATCCTTAAAATTAGTAACTTATGATATCATTTTTAGCATAGCTAAAAATAATGAAAATCATCTGTCCCATTCGAGTCGATAGCTTAGACGTGATTAACATTTGAATTCACTAGTAGTCTCAAGCGGACTCTTGGCATAACTTATTTAAGCACAATGTATAACATTAAGACGAAAGTTATGAACTAAAAATCATGACGTGTCTAAAATATGAAATGAATCACATTGAACAAATTACTAAAAGTTCGACGGACTTGCATAAACCATAATACTAATGTCTGACAGACTTCTAATACTGAATAAAATAAATTTGTCGAGACAAGGCCCGCAACTATCCACAAGAAAATCAGTTTTAACATAAGCAGAAAAAATAACTAAAAATGAAGAGAGCTCAGTGGCTCACCAACTATTGAAATAAAAATTTGTACTATTTAAACAAACGCTTGAGAACGGACATGAATTTCTACATCTACGAAACGACCTAGCACAAAAGAGGTGTGTGCTCAGTAAAGATATTGTAATGTGACCTTTGTTTGATTCACTCTTGCTTTGTCAAAGGAAGTTTCTACCAAATACTTGTGGAAGATTATTTTTTGGACTTGTCAAACAAGGTTGCTACTTGTCTTCATTGTCATCTCTATAAATAGGGGCCTTCTTTCTCATTTGTAATACATCAAATTACAAGAGTTCTCTTTCATTCTCTTGTATTTATTCTTCCATCCTATTAGAGTATTAAGGTAAGAGAGTGGGTGTTGGGAAACACTTTTGTGAGCCCTTTCTTTTGGAGTGATCTTGTGAGGTTTTTTTCTCTTGGGATATTTGGGTTAATTAGAGTGACTACTCTAATTTTGTAATCTCTCTATTGTACTCTTGTTGATATAGTGAAGTTGTTCCTCTCCGCTCGTTGACGTAGGTCACACTGACCGAACCATGTTAAATTTGTGCCTCCTTTATTTTTCTCAATTTATCGTTATTATCGTCTTTGTTATTGTCTTTGTTATTGTCATTATAACATTGTTTGGCTAAATTTCGCAATAACCGAGTTCTCGATGCTAACATATTACTGAGTATGCATGAAAAGGCTAAACAGTTTGAAATCATGTATATATCATACTGAATGAAAAGAGCTAAACAAGATCTCCAAAAGTACAAATATCAAAATGAGAATGAGTTTATTTCATGACAATAGGATTTTTTGAAGATGTATATCTGAAATTATATTAGCCGAGACTATAAAAATGATAGTATCAAATTGACTTTCAAAATAAATTAATAAATCTTTAGATGAAACTTTATTACAATAGACATACATCATGTGAGTTACTGATAACCGACGTCTAATTTAATTGAAGGATTTTCCTATACTTTGCCGGTTATGAGACATATCAATCTATGTAGATCCTTTTAGAAAGAGATCAACCGACTTATGGTATGACTATAAATTTTAGTGTAACACCTAGTTACGAAGTTTGAATTTTCTAAATTTGTATAGTCTCTATGCTAAATAATTCTTCCAAAAATAAGTATATAGTCATATGCTCATAATGTATTCAAATTTTGCTTTTTTGTATATGTAAAGTTTGAAACCGGACTAAACTCACCTTTCAGAAACTATCTTCAAATTCACTCTTCTATGAATTTATGCAAATTTGAAATGTAATGATAGCGATAAGGTTCTTAAATGTTCTTTAAAAGAAGCTTTCGGAAAAAATGCATAAAATCATGTCTGAATTCAATAGAGCAACAAGGAAATTTTTCTAATTGAACAAGGGAATTTGTCTAAGCTTATTCATCATTTCATCATGTACAAATCAGCAATAATTTGATAAATACTTCAAATTTAATACCAAACTATACTATGACATGATCAAAGCTTCAATAAAAATTATTTACTTTGATGAGAGAAGAAAGTTGGAATTGGAGTTACAAACTCTAATTATAATCTTTAAATCATGAAAACCAGAAAAATGATGGCATGAGGATGGAAGGAATTCCTCACTGAATTCTTACATACCTGAGAGTGAGGAAAAGGTTGAGCTAGAAACCTTTGAATAAACTTTTATGTGTTCTTGATCTTGGAAATGAGATGAATGGGAGAACATGAAATTTCTAAGTGCGGGACATTCTTAGGAGTTTAAAATCAGGTCTAGGAGTTTTTTTTGGGTTAACTGGGGGTGCATTCAATTAGAAATTAAGTAGGCCCCATTGACGGGCAAGATACAACTTGTTTGTGTTGGGATGCAAATCAATCCCACGTCGGAAAAATAGAGGATGCATGTCCAATATTTAAGTGTGTCAGCCAACCCCACTAGTATGAGGCCTTTTGGGATGTGCCTAAAAACAAATCCGTGAGGACTTGACCCAAAGCGGACAATATCACTCTAGTGTAGAGTTTGCGTGATGTTATATGCGGTCCTAACAGTGGTATCAGAGCCAAGGTTCGGGTGTGTCGGAGTAGCGGACTGCGTGAAATTTTTGGTGTGATAACAAGACTGGAGATCTGCAGGTGGTGTCTTGTGTCGAAAAGTCTTCCTGGCGAGTGGTGGTTAGGCGATCGTGTCCCGTTGATTTAGCGGACCGCGTGAAGTTTCCGATGTGACAACAAAAGGTTCGGGTGTAGTTACACGCGGTCTCGACAGTGGTATCAGAGCCAAGGTTCGGGTGTGTTGGAGTAGCGGACCGGGTGAAGTTTTCGGTGTGACAACAAGACTGGAGATCTGCAGGTGGTGTCTTGTGTCGAAAAGTCTTCCTGACGAGTGGTGGTCAGGCGGCGGTGTCCCGTTGATAACGGTGGTACAAGATGTTTGGCAGATCATGTGAAGTGACCTAGTAGTTGAGATCTATGGTTGATGCCTCGTGTCGAATGTCTTCTTGACAAGTGGTCAAGCAGCATATCCCACTAGTTGGTAGTGGCCTTACGGGGAGGTCACAAAGTGATGTGGTCTTGGTTTGAGGGGAGGATTGTTGGGATGCAAATCAATCCCACATCGAAAAAATAGAGGATGCATGTCCAATATTTAAGTGTGTGTCACCCAACTTCACTAGTATGAGGCCTTTTGGGATGTGCCCAAAAACAAATCTGTGAGGGCTTGGCCCAAAGCGGACAATATCATACTAATGCGGAATTTATGTGACGTGACACGCGGTCCTAACAGTTTGGCCTGTCCGGGGTCCATTAATTGATACATTGTCACTAGAATGTTCAGCAAAAGTATTACAAGCAGCTTGGGGGATTCTACTAGGGTAGGAGTTTTTTTTTTTGGGTTAACCAGAAGTGCATTCAATTAGAAATCAAGTACGCCCCATTTATGGGGAAGATACAGCAACTTGTTTGGCTTGTCTGGGGGCCATTAATGGATACATTGTCACTAGAATATTCAGCAAAAGTATTACAAGCAGCTTGGGGGATTCTACTAGGGTAGGAGTTTTTTTTTAGGTTAACCAGGAGTGCATTCAGTTAGAAATTAAGTACGCCCCATTGATGGGGAAGATACAACAACTTGTTTGGCCTGTCTGGGGGGGCATTAATTGATACATTGTCACTAGAATGTTCAACAAAAGGATTACAAGAAGCTTGGGGGATTCTACTAGGGTAGGAAGTTCCTACAATGTCTGCCTGTAATGTTTCTCTAACAAACAGTGGAGGAATTTCCAGCAGTTCTCTTTGCATATGTTTGGATTTCTATAGCCCTCCTTTGCTAGCTCATTCGCCACCTTGTTTTATTCCCTGAATGTGTGTGAGTGCGAGGACTAGCATTTGCTGCATTAAGTACCTGCATTCACAGATAATATGGGAATAACGTGAGTTTCCATTGTTGATCATGGTTAAAGCTAAGGACGAGTTAGTGTTGACCGTTAGAGAAAGCAAACTCTTGGAGTTTGCAATTTTCAGTCCATGCAAAATTCCTAGTAGTAGTTCTGCTTGGATAGCATTAGTGTTGGGACAGTGTTTCATGAAACATATTAGTCAATTGCCTTGGTGATCTCTGATCACCCCACCAATGCCCCCAATTTTTGAGTTCTGGTCAGCAGCACCATCAGTGTTCAAGCAGTAGTGGTTCAAGCCGGGGGGTGGGGGTGGGGGGGGTTCTATTTTACCTAAATGGTGATCCTGGGTTTTGGGGGGTTGTGTAACCTCCAGAGCTATGTGCTGGTATTCTGTGGCATAAGCTATGACTTGTTTGTGGTTTGGGGCTGTGGCTCTAGCACTAAAAACCAGGTCATTTTTGCTGAGCCAAATTACCCACAAACTAAAGGGAATAATAGTATCCCAGGAGAGGTACCCATTGAAGTTATTCCTAGCTAGTGCTGTCCAAGTGTTTCTCCAGTTTTAGTCATCAAGGCATGATGAATCAAAGGATTCAATAACGGTACTTTCCCTGGCAAAGGGGTTCCATATGTTGGTGGCTCTAGGGCATTAGAAGAATATGTGAGAGATATCTTCTCTGGGGTTGATATAAGATTTGCAGTGGGGGCTTGCAGTGATACCAATGTTGTGCAGGTGGTGATTTGTGGGGAGCCTTTTTTGGTGAAGGATCCATAGGAAGTTTTTCATCTTATTGGGAACTTTTAGTTTCCAGATCCAGACGAAGTCCTTGGTTGCAAGCTCAAGAAGGCCGTGGTGTTCTTTGTTAATGAGGCAGTAGGCACTTTTAGTAGAGTATGTGACCTTTTAGGTAAGGTCCCAAATCAGTTTATCCTGTATGTCAATTCCCTCCAGAATATGAGTATCAGTTATGATCTAGGAAAGGACAGGTTTGACAGGTTCATGTGCCATTCAGCAGAAAATCTCTCAACCTTGAGATTTCTGCTATGGTACTTCTGATTGAGCTCGATACAGGGGTCCTCTAGAAACCTAATTCTGTCTCCCCTTCCTACTACCCATTTGGAGGCTTTTGTACAAGTGTTCCTGCCCTTCTTGATGCACTTCCTGGTCCTAGAGACAGTGGGAGGGGTTTTTGTAGGCCGCCTGTTGTGACAGTATTTGAAGTACAGGACCCTTATTAAAGCGGAAGAAAATTGAAACATGCATCTAGGGATGAACAATCGTGGCACATTGCAGGGCGCGCTAGCCAGCCACCATGACACACGTTAATGAGTCAATAGCTGGAATGTTGCCCTGAAAGGTTTATTCTGAAACCTGTTGCGGATCTCAACACGTGAGACCTAAAATGTGACATGAAAGTGATTTTTTAACATATAAAACTCTCACCAAAACATCAAAACTTTTCAACTGATTTCTAACCCTTCTACAAATCAAAGAACTTCATTTAATAGGTCTAAACTCTTGAGAAACTACTAGGATCGTGAAAGATTTTATGTATGTTATAATGTCTTCCTCTTGGGATCATTCATCCTCGACTGAAGAATAGAGTTTTTAAAAAAAGAATGAACCAGACTACTCATGCCTTAACTGTCAAAACTTGCATTACTTACATAAATTGCAATACAACATTTGAGGCCTTCAACCGCCCCTGAAAAGTGTAGTCTAAACTATCAAAAACTGTTGTCTTTGATCAAAGGTAACACTTTTGAGGGAGTGACCCAAATGGGAGAAACCTTTGACTTTAGGCTATGCTTTTAAAATTTTTACTTAGCAACTATGCTTCAAAAGCATGGCCCATGATATATAAAAGCCACGCTTTGCAGTACCTCACAAAGCAACACTTTTATTTCTTACAACTACACTTTCAAGAGTGACCTGTGCTTCCTTATTGGCCACAATTTTGAAGCGTAGCATCTTCTATCTCCTCTACGACAACACTTGTGAATTGTAATATTTGCTAATATACATGCACATCCCTATTGCCATACTTTTTGAGTGTGGCGATGTTATTTGCGCTATTAAAATATTTCTATGCCACAATTTCTATTTGGAAAAGTGCAGTAATATGTATATTGATCACTAATCACATTATACATTATTATCTTACAAAAATGATCTCAAGTACTAAATGAGCTAATAAATAATTCAAAATGTATAAATTTTCAAAAAACAATATCTTGTGCTACACATACTTATAAAGCAACACATTAAAACTATAAATGCAGAGTAAATGCTGGATCAAAATTATTATTGAAGAACGCAGAAAGCATTTTAAATAGAGTTACAGAGAAATAAGAAGACTCCTAGACAAACACAACTAATATAATATAGATAAACACTGACTGCTGAAGGTAGAATCCTAAACAAAGTAGGATTGCTGAAACAATAATATTGACTGAACTAAACTATGAACTGATAACTAAACTAACTAAACAGGGGTTAATCATTTTGTGCCAATACGCCCCCTCAAGTTAGACGATGGGTCACTAAGCCTAACTTGGATAGATTTTGCTGAAAAGCAGGTTTAGGCAGTGCTTTGGTGAGAGTATCTGCTAGTTGATCGACACGATGGATATGAACAACCCGAACCTTTTTGGCATCAACATGGTGGCGAACAAAGTGAAAATCCACTGCAGCATGCTTCACACGATTATGAAGGATTGGATTTTTGCTCAAGAATGTGGCTTCAAGATTGTCACAATAAATAGTAGGCAATTGATGTACTGGAAAGTGCAACTCAGCGAGGAGATTGGTAACCCACATGGTTTCAGAAAGGGCATTGCCCACTGCCCTATACTCAGACTCAGTGGAGGAGCGAGAGACAGTATTTTGTTTCTTCGATGACCAGCTAGTTGCATTGTGACCAAGGAAAAGGATATACCCAAATGTGGAAACTCTGTCTGCGATGTATCCACCCCAATCTACATCAGAGTATACATGTAGATTGAAGTCCTTAATAGGAGTTACACGTAAGCCTAGTTAGATGGTGCCACGCAGGTAGCGAAGAACATGCTTCACAACTTTCCAGTGAAGGTCTGACTGTGCTTGCATAAACTGGGACAACTTATTCACTGGATAGGCAATGTCCGGTCTAGTGAAAGATAGGTATTAAAGCCTACCTAAGACTCGACGATAGCGTGTCGCATCAGTCAAATGAGTACCATCAGACAAAGTGAGAAACTCAGTTGCACTCATTGGCGTGGAAGCACTTTTGCAGTTGGTCATTAACTCATCATGCAGGATCTCATTCACATAGTTTGCTTGGGTGAGAATTAAACCATTAGAGTTGCGTATCACTTCAACACCAAGAAGGTAGTGAAGATTCCCCAAATCTTTAATTGAGAATTTAGAGGCAAGGGAAGCAATGACCTGATCGACACTTGAAGTGTTGCTCCCAGTGATAATAATGTCATCTAAATATACAAAGATGAACATTATCTCATCTAGACCTTGTCTGACCTGTTAAAGCATTGTACCATACCCGTGGGGCTTGTTTCAAGCCATAGATTGCCTTGCGCAACCTACATATATAAGTTGGTTTGTCATCATTAGTGAATCTCGGAGGTTGTGCCATGTACACCTCTTCTTCCAGATTGCCTTGAAGAAATACATTATTGACGTCCAACTGACGAAGTTGCCAGTTGTGGTGACATGCCATAGAGAGGACAATTCAAATAGTGGTAGGCTTTACGACTGGACTGAAAGTTGCATGGAAGTCAATGCTCGACCTCTGAGTGAATCCTTTCACAACTAGCCTCATTTTATATCTATCAATAGACCCATCCGCATTCCTTTTGATCCCGAAAATCCACTTACAGGAAATAATATTTTTAGTTGGGTTAGGAGGAACAAGTTCCCAAGTTTGGTTATTAATTAAAGCATAAATTTTCTGTTTTATAGCTTTATGCCACTCAGGATGTTTTTGTGCTTGTTTAAAAGTAGTGGGTGTGATGGTGGGCTTTACTTTGGCTAGGTAATAAAAAATTTGTTTTGGTTTAGTGATGTTGTTTTGGGATCGGGTGACAACACGGGTATGAGGAGAAGGACATTTAGGTGGTGAGAGAGAAAGCTCCGATTCAAGAATAGGACTGGCTGGTTGATGGACCATGGGTATAGGTAGAATTTTGTTCCTGCGATGATAAACGAGGAGGGGATGCGGGCTACAATTTATGTTTGTGGGTATGTGCGTTGATACATTTATAGGGAGGTTTGGTGGTGTGATCCGCTGGGCAATAGGGTGAGAAGAGGATTCTGGGAGCATAAGAATTGTAGAAGACGAGGGTGATAGAAATTTACATGAAAAAGAAGAAGCTGCGTCCACCGCTGGTTCACTGTCAGAGTCAGATTTTGAGTTTGAGTTGGCCTGTAACTGTGCTGGAGAAGGACAAGATACCGAGTGAGACTCTACAGGTTTTTGGGCATCCGTTTCTAATGGAATTGGAAGCTCTGGAGTGATGGAAAGTTTGGGTGTGGGATCCGAAGAATTTGAAATCATGATACTATCCCATTTTACGTGAGGTGAGTTGAGGGCAATACTGGAGAACAACGTTTTGAAAGGGAAAACATTCTCGATAAATTGCATATCCCGAGATAGGTATAGCTTTGCGGAAATAGGGTCAAAACATTGGTGACAGTGATGAGATAAGGAAAACCCGAGATAAGGAAAACCCGAGATAGACACACAGAGTGGATTTTGGTTCAAGTTTATTTTTGGAGTATGGTTTAAGCCATGGATAGGATAAACAACCAAATATTCGCGGGGAGCTATACTCAGGCGATTTTCAAATTAGACGTTGGAATGGGGATTGGTTATCTAGTTGAGAAGTGGGCAAACGGTTAATGAGGTATACCGTGTGATGACACGCAAAAGACTAAAATTGGGGAGGAAGGGGCGCCTCATGTAAGAGCGTTTTTGCACTTTCGACGATATGGTGATGTCGCCGTTCTGCAAGTGCAACACGTTGGGGCGTATATGGTGGAGTAGAGAGGTGTTCAATGCCGTGAAGTGAGAGATAAGGGTCAAGACTTTTATATTCTCCTCCACCATCAGTGTACAGTGACAAAATTTTGGTGTCAAAGTGCTTTTCCATCATAGGATGAAATTTTGGAAAGATCTCTTTAACCTCACTTTTATTTTTTAATGTAAAAAGCCAAGTATATTTCGTATATTGATCAACAAAAATACAATAATACAACTTTTTGTCAAGAGATAAAACTGGTGATGGACCCCATAAATCACTAAAGATTATTTGAAGTGGTTTAGAGCTGCACAACGATAATTGAGTAAAAGGATGCCGATAAGCTTTATTAGATAAATAAGAATTACAATAAAAAGGTTTGTCTCGCTCATGAAACGGTAGTGAGAATTTATTTAAAATAAACCTAAGAACTCTAAAGTGAGGATGACCCAAACGTTGATGCCAAGTAGTGAGAGAAGTGGATGTGGCAGTCATGTGAGCTTGGGGATGTGAAACAGGCCACTCATACAAGCCATTGTTGGTCCGACCGTGCACCAGCGGTTTTCGCATTTTTAGATCCTTCACAACAAAATCAAAGGGAAAAAATTCAATGGACTTGGAATTATCTTGACAAAATTTTGAAACAGAGAGAAGCTTGCGTTTAATAGATGGGGCACAAAGAGTGTGAGTTAGCTTAAAAACATTATTTGATGCATTTAATTGAGTAGAATCAATGTAGGAGATGAGAATTTTGTTACCGTCACCCATGGATACATCCTCGCTACCGTGGTATGGCTGTAGGTTGTGTGGCTCCATTGTGATGTGATGGGTGGCTCCGGATTCGACTATCCAGGGATTGGTGGCAGCAGTAAATCCAGCAGCATAGTTGACTTTGGCTTCTAGGTGATTATGAGACTTTGAACGACAAACATTGGTGGTGTGGCCAATCCTATTGCATAGTTGGCATCGAGTGATAGTGTTTTGATTGGAGTTTGACTGCCATTGCGGTTTTGTGTTAGGACATGAATTCTAGGGCCACTGTGGAGTAGTGTTAGGACGTGAATTCTGGTGCCACTGTTGAGAATTATCATTTTGCCGACGATTGTTACGGTTATTGGTATTGGATTTGGTGGGAGTAGCTACCGCAACATTTATAGGACTGGAAAGTTTCTTAACATCTTCGTGATGAAGGAAGAGTTCATGGTTAAGTAGCTTCTTAAACAATTCCTCATATGAGACAGCCGTATCATGTGCACAAATGGCAGCAGAGATTTCACGAAATTCAGGACCTAGACCGCTGAGTATCTTGACTATGAGCTCAGGATTGGACACAGGGGAACCAACAGTGGCTAACTCATCCGAAAGGGACCGAATAGTGTGAAGATATTCGGTAATGGAGCGAGATTCCTTAGTGACGCGAGCAAGTTGATCACGTAGGCTGAAGACACGGGTTTGTGATCTGTTTGCATAAGTGGTGTGCAGAGCATCCCAAGACGACTTGGATGAGTTGGCTGCAGCAACGGTTGGAGCAATTGTGGGTTCAACAGATGCCATGAGGGCATTCTGGATGAGTTGGTCCTGACGGAACCAAGTTAAAAAAGCAGGATTGGGAGATGCGTTGTTACCAATAGTGAGGGTGCGAGTAGGGGTAGGAGTGCTCCAGTCGAGATGGCCAAATAGATTGTAACCATACATAAGCATGGAGAATTGAGCTTTCTAGGTGACAAAGTTGTGTCCACAGCTGAATTTGATGGGTAACTGGGACGCAGGGTTGAATTGAATAATAATGTTAGCACCCGTTGTGTTATCAGCATTGACAACTCTGGGATTGTTGCCATTGTTGTTGGCCATTGCTGCTATGTGCGTGAGGAAGAGAGAAGGCAAAAAAAAAAAGGATCGTTCTCGTTACATAGTATAGAGCTTTGATACCATATAAATGCAGAGTAAATGCTGGATCAAAATTATTATTGAAGAACGCAAAAAGCGTTTTAAATAGAGTTACAAAGAAATAAGAAGACTCCCAGACAAACACAACTAACATAATATAGATAGACACTGACGGCTGAAGGCAGTATCCTAAACAAAGTAGGATTGCTGAAACAATAATATTGGCTGAACTAAACTATGAACTAATAACTGAACTAACTAAACAGGGGTTAATCAGTTTGTGCCAATAAAAAGAACGTATTAGCAATGAATTCCACAAACCAAATGTATTCAAACATCACAATAGTTTAAAAACTTCTCATCATTCTCACTTCAAAAGATCGAATCGACTGCCGCCACCATTCAGATTCCAATCACCCGCATTTTCCTAAACATTCAAAATGTTTTTTTTTTTTTTAAGAAAATCATGTTCAATGAATCAAAAAACTCATTTCATGACACAAACAAATCAAATAAGATAAATATAGTGAACACTTCCAAGTACCAGCTAATACCTATGGCGCAAACACCCATTAATTCAAACAGTGCTCCAAATCAAAATAGATTGCAAAAAGGACCGGAACACTAGGGTAATTTGATGATGCCCCATCCAGTTGGAATAATGCCAATAAACTTGTGATCAAGCCTAACAGTGTAAACAGGGCGAATCTCAACAATATAGCATTCAACAATGCTATGTTGTGACAACAAAGTAAGAATCTCCAACTCATTGACTTAAACTCTCAATAGAATTTTAAAACTCACATTAAAGATAAAATAAATCGATTTATCTTGGGAAGAATTTAGTTCAAGAGAAGCTAATTGTCCACACTATCTTAAACAACTATCAGGTAAGAGTGAAAAACTGATGATGCAGATCAAGGAATGTTCTTATTGTTAATCTTTTAAATGTAATATACTGAGAACAAATCCACTAAGAAGTGGTAGAAATTTCTAAGTTCTGAATAAAGACAAGCACACCAGAATACACAGTCTAATCAATTGGCAAACATTGTAAACATACAACTTACACAGATCCTGGATGAATAATCACTGCAAGGTTTCCTGGATGAATAATCACAGAAGGTTTCAAATAATAACTAAGCATATATAGGTTATCAAACCAACCGATGGAGTTACATCTTTGACAGATAACCAGTCCTAAATCCTATGTTCATAAATCCTCAATACATAGTTCAAAAAGGTACATGTTTGACATTATGCAGGAATTTTTTTAAAGTCTCGGCACTATTTTAAGAAACACAAATTTTGTTCCGTACCTAACGAATTAAGGCTCTTTCTTCAGTGAACGTGTCTGGTTATTTTATTGCAGCTTTTACGACGGAGTTGTTATAAGGATTTATCCAGCAACATCTCGGTGCCAAAGTTAAAGGTGAATACGGGGGAAATAGAATTTTTGTTTGATTAACAAGGATGATATTTTGAGAAAATCTGATGCTAGAAGTATTCCCTTTTCATCTTTGTAGAGCTGTTATTTCCAGCCGTTAACAAACTCTTTTTCCATTAGGTCATGGGATTTGTTCGGCCAAGGACCAAAGTTGTCCACTTTTATAAACTTTAAATATGTTAAAGAGAAAGCAATGTTCCACACCAATATTACATTATCAAACTGAAACTTCAGCATTGGTTGCTGGTAGGCAAATAAATTTCACAAACAACCAAATATTGTTTGTTAGCTTCTTGGCACTCAAAACAATATTACAGAGTTCTTTTTCTTTTCACTCGGACAGGTGTCCAATATTACATGATCAAACTGAAACTTCAGCACTGGTTGCCCTGGGTATACTAACACACACAGAGGGAGTTGCCTAGGGTATTGATAGCCTAAAGGCCAAGAAACTCACGAAATTTGGGGTTCAACAAACAATTTCCAGCCAACACAACTAAAGAAAACAACACACAAAGAAAGGGGAAGAAGGTGAAGATTGCATAAGATGAAAAGATAGTAAAGTGACCCTTACTTCCACAAGTGAATAGCACTAGAAGGTGTATCAAACCTTCAAACACACATCACCATGTAATTTCAAACCACTCTCTTAGGTGACCCAAAGGAAACACTCTTCCTCAAGTACACCTTTATTGCCAATTGATCAACACAAGTGAAATCCATTAAATGTATTAATCTCTCAAGTTTTGATGTCTTATCCAAGACCTACACTGATATGGCTTATCCAAGCCCTACCCTAAGGAAGAAACTAAACTAAGAGTAATATTCAATTTCAATTCATCCAAGTCTTATAAAAATACAATCTAGAATGCCTATTTATACTATTATATAGTAAATGTAAAAAATACCCTTAATGAATAAGGGAAATGGGGCGCCTCTTGAGTGTCAATTTTGGAGTGTAAAATGTTTTCTATACCCTTCACTTGAGGCGCCCCTTGAGTGTATAAGTTCCCCTCCTTCCTTCTCTTGATCGATACTTCGAAAAGGCTCCAAAAGGTCTTCAATCTACATCTTGAATCTTTGATAATTATCTTGAACCTTTTTGTGCTCTTCATGCTTGTATCATCCTCTCCATCTTGAAGGAATTTGTCCTCAAATTTAGATCTTGCAAAACCAAAGAGAGAAGAAAAATAAGCACACAATCCTCTTGGTAGAAGGGTTAGTATTAGTACCATACTTATATCATCAACCCATGGTTACTCACACTTGACATACATCCACATATCCTTGGTCTTTGACATAAAAATCTTAGCATAAAGTATACCAAAGACATGAATATCATCAATATAAAAAGAATAAGTGAGCACAACCAGCAATTATAACCTTCATATTTCAAGTTGATACCGGAATCAAATGGAAGTAGAAGACAAAGGCCTAACCTGAGAGAAGCCATTCCTTTCACTAGTCTATCAAGCCAAGGGGGTACATATTTGAAATACAACCAATAATCCTTTGTTATGATCATTAAATACTTACTACAAGCATCACAAAGGACATGGTTAAGAGAGACATCAAGGAAAAAGGAATGCAATCCGAATCACAACCTTCCCCACCCCAATAGTATACCGGGATCAAATGGAAGAAATATACAAGAATCTAAGCCGATGTTAGCCATTCCTTTTACTAGAGAATCAAACCCACAATCATCTTCATTCAAGAAAGGAAAACAGCCACCAAGCTTACTACCTCTACATAATATCAATTCAAAATTATCATCATAGTCAAAGAGGTAGTATAGGTAGGAATCAAGTGTGAAGACATCACCCAAGGTGCTATCATCTACAAGAGGGTTATGTAGTTTATGAATATTCTTGTCACATGATAATGGAACCTTATTCAAGTTATAAGTGCTATCACTAGATGGACACAAATCATTCTTACAAAAAGAATTGATTTTGTCATCTAAAGGATCAACTAGTGCTTGCGTACTCACAAAAAGAGTTTGCTCCTTATACAACCTATCAACACCAAGAGTATCACAAAAGGAAGATCCATACACTTCTACGCCAAGCAAATCCGAAACTACACCACTTTGGCCGCTACTAGCCACATCACAATAATTCAAGTTTCTATAGGTGCAGAGGATAGCTTTATTGCCTTGTAGATCATAGGAAGTGTGTTCGTCACTTGGTTTTGCATCATGGCAGCCCTCATGCTCCACATTACAAGGGAATATGCCAAGGTTTCCCTTTGGACTAACTTCTTCATCACTTATCCCAAAATTGGGATTTTCGGCCAAGGTCTTGAAGGGAACTTCCTTAGACTTCTCCTCGAGAATTCTATAGTCTTGAACCTGCACATGAGAAGAATCGATGCTAGGCAAAGTGCTAGCATTGGGGTTAGTGAATAACAAGGGCCCTTTGTGGACAAGATCCACAATCAAGTATTCTTTTTCCTTTTCACTACCCGTGGCGTCCCTTTCCTTTTCCCTTCTTTCTTCACATTCTTCTTGTACCTCACTATTCATTTTCTCTCCAACTTGATGCTTGGACTCACTCTCTTTGGATTGCATCTTCTTTTCTTTTTCTACTTGGATGAAGGGAATTTGGTTTAGTGTGGTTTGGTGAGAGGGTATTGGTTTTGGTTGAGGACAGGTTTGGGTTGGTGTCTTTGGATTTGGTGAAGTGTAGGATCTTTGGATTTGAGGTGTTTGGCCTCGTGAAAGTAGCCTTTGGCCAAGCCTTCCACTAAAAGTGGAAATCTCACCCCTCATTGCATCCAATTCACTCCTTATAGCATCATTTCTGGCCTCCACTTGGGCCATCAAAGCTCCCAATACATCATTTCCCAAAGGTTGGGAAGTAGTACCTTCGGTTTCCATGGAAAATGTACCTACGAAGTGCAAAAAACAGCAAGCAAAATGACCTACAAAACGAGCAAACGAGTTAGTTCAAAAGCCTCATTTCACTCACACTCAACCTCACCTCACACTTGGCCTCACAAGTGTTGGAGAACCGGCAATACTTGGCAAGTTACTTGAGAGGTGAGAAGCTTCGAATCGGAATGGATCTTCATTTGAAACGACTCAAAATAAGTGATGCACGAACTTGAACCAACAAAAATACTACGACTTGAAAACGAGAAAAGCACACAAAAATCGAAGACGCGAAACAACAGACTCTAATCTAATTACTGAACTAGTAGGTAATTACTAGCTTAATAATTAGGGATAGAATTGACTTATAAGAAACTAGAATTACAAAAACTAGAAACTAGAAAAATATAATTGTAGGGTCGAACTTTGGTTGAGCACAAGTGATGACTTGGCACTACGTGGTTGGTTGTCACTTTTCGACTTTTCAAATTTTTCAAAGGCTTGTTTTCGACCAAACACCACTTTGGGAAGATGAATTTCGGTTTTGGGGGTAGAGAGATGCAATTTAGAGCTCTTTCAAGCCTTCAAATGAAAATGGAATGAAATGGCCCCCCTAATAAATGCAATTGTACCTTGTTTGTCCCCTTGTCCCCTTATCTTTTTGGAAGAATGGAATATTCTTTGAATATGCTTGTAGACAAACAAACTTTTCACTCTCTTTCTTCCCCTTTTAGGATCAAACAACACCTTTGAATATTCTTCTTCACTAAGATATGAATATTAAGGATGAACAAGATGAATATTCAAGTGTTGACCAACAAGCAAATGAGCTCCAAATTTGAATTTTTTTATATATCTAGGTTCTTTATGCAAAGACAACCCCAACCAACTAAAAATCAGCCACAAATCAAGCCTAAATCACCAAGACAAAATCGTGTATAGGTCAAGAAGCTTCAAAACTCCATAGCCATGATGGATTTAATGCTCAAACTCAACCAAACTTCAATCTAAAAGTAGATCTAGACTCCCTAGGCACTAGAGAGTAAGGATCTAGTGCTAGAAACTTCAAAGACAAAGTAAAAACTTGTAGATCTAAGACCTAAATTTCTGATCTAACACCAACACACAAGACAACACTCAATTTTTTTGTATTTTTTGATTTTTTAACTCTTTTTTGATGAGATTTTCTATATAAGAACACTGAAACCAAGATTAAGGGATGTTGGAACAACCCTAAACAAGGCTTTGATACCAAATGATAGCCTAAAGGCCAAGAAACTCACGAAATTTGGGGTTCAACAAACAATTTCCAGCAAACACAACTAAAGAAAACAACACACAGAAAGGGGAAGAAGGTGAAGATTGCATAAGATGAAAAGATAGTAAAGTGACCTTACTTCCACAAGTGAATAGCACTAGAAGGTGTATCAAACTTTCAAACACACATCACCATGTAAATTCAAACCACTTTCTTAGGTGACCCAAAGGAAACACTCTTCCTCAAGTGCACCTTTATTGCCAATTGATCAATACAAGTGAAATCCATTAAATGTATTAATCTCTCAAGTTTTGATGTCTTATCCAAGACCTACACTGATATGGCTTATCCAAGCCCTACCCTAAGGAAGAAACTAAACTAAGAGTAATATTCAATTTCAATTCATCCAAGTCTTGTGAAAATACAATCTAGAATGCCTATTTACTATTATATAGTAAATGTAAAAAATACCCTTAATGAATAAGGGAAATGGGGCACCTCTTGAGTGTCAATTTTGGAGTGTAAAATGTCTTCTATACCCTTCACTTGAGGCGCCCCTTGAGTGAATAAGTTCCCCTCCTTCCTTCTCTTGATCGATACTTCGAAAAGGCTCCAAAAGGTCTTCAATCCGCATCTTGAATCTTTGATAATTACCTTGAACCTTTTTGTGCTCTTCATGCTTGTATCAGGTATCTCCAAGTAGGCACCATGAACAACATACCCACTCTTGTCTAGAAGGCACTTCATAGTCATTGATTGTAAGATATCCTATTAGCAATAGGTCATGAGCAGCCTGTCTTAGTTGATGGCAACTTTCAAGTGTGAACCAGTGTCCATTTCCATCTATTTTCCCTTGTTCGTATCTGCACTATTTTATAAGATGGTTTTAATTGTGACCGAAAAACAAATTGTTGCATGAAACGTGCAACATGTTTTCTAGGCTATTCTTGCTAAACTTCAAGCTTGTATCACACAATTGTCTCTAACTTTTCAGGCTCATTCTGTAATTGCATTTTACCAGAAAGTATTCGGATTGCAAGAATCAGGCATGTTCCTAATCATCAAGTCCTTTCAGGTTGGTGTTGACCTATTTCTGTTCACTTTTTTCCCAGAGAGTAGTAAACTTTTGTGGTATTACAGAGTGACAATACTTCAGCTACCACATGAGTAGTAAACCTTTTTTCACAGAATTTAAGTTTTTTGTGAATGCGAATATAAAATACCTTTTTAAGAATCGAAGCACGAGTTGAGTTGGAAGAATTTGGAAGAGTTTGCCCTCTTACAGCTCGTGCACTACTTGCATCATCAGGTGAAGGAAGGTTAAATTCAGCATACCCTGGTATATCTTGAACATTTAATGGAGGGTTATTTTGCACCAATTGACTAAAAATATGTTGCATTTCTTCTCTCATTTCACGCATTACTTCCTTAAGAGAAGTGACTTCATTGGCATGCTTTTGTTTAAGCTGCTTGGTTTCCTCATCTCTTTTCGGTGAACTTGCTGTCACTGATCTACTGTAGCATCTAAGTCGACCAGGCTGCTCCTTTCCAAACACTGCCTTGAATGCATCATCCGTTGTTTTCCCAGAATTTTGATGATTCTGAAGTTCATCCTGTCAAAAAGAAGTTCAGTAAACAGCATTTACAAACACAAAAATTCTCATAGTGACTAACCAAACAGGTTTATCTACTATCATGCTAACAAGATCCAGATTGTGAGCATGTAAGTAGAGAAAAAGAAGCTACGCAAGCTAAAGATACTTGTGTCAAGTGATTGGGTGAAACTTAGTCAGTGCATTAACGGATTGCTGAATGTATGACAAAGTAGTAGAAGAAGAATGTATGACAAAAATGACTTACTATTATAAGTTGGCTATCTGTATGAACTTCTTTCCCCGTCTTTGTACGAGTTGCAATAAACATTTCCAACTGCGATGGTTCCTCGTCGTTTTCTTTGGTTGCACGTTACAAATAATATCAAAATAAATTTTAAAAGGCACAAATACATTCTGACAAAGTATGAAAAAAAAAAAAAAGATTTTTTACCGTGTCTACTAAATATTACCAATGCCAGGTGTACTCTTGCAAAATTAATAGGTCCCATCTGATGCGTCCACTTTTTCCTTTTTGAAAATTTACCTCGCTCAGGACCTAAAATTTAACAAAAAGAGATTTATTAATTCGTAAATCGAAAAGCAAAGAATAGAAATGATGCAAAATATGTCCAAGAGTAGAAATGCACTGTTCTAATCTCACTTGGACAGTTGGATGTTTCCAATACTCTATCAACTGGCGCAATCGAACTTTTGGCATGTCATCGAGACGTTTTGCTAACATTTATTCATCAGTAAGTTTCCTATTAAAACATCTCCGTTGAATACTTCTCTTGCATCGTCTCCGAGCATCACGAAGACCATCCATCACCCACTTCTCTCCTTCTGCAATTAGGAATTTTGTCTATTCAAAACAATAGCTTGAGTAAGTAATAAACATACAATAACTGCACAATCTCAAACATTTTTTCTTACATTGATATATTTCCACGTGCGTCTTTTATTTTCCTTTGGCACAACATGCCAACTAGTGTACATCAAGGTAATAAATCTAGGACTCCTTGCAAATCAGAAGTTGTCTTTCCAGTTGGTCCCACTGCTTGTCCTTTGTAAAATATTACCTCTTCTCTTTGATCTAAATTTCTTGTGTGAATTTTCTTACATGTTGAGTATCCTCGAACTTTTTTTTTCTCGGATATCCTCGGATTGAAGTAATAGCCAAGAAATAACCTAAAAGTTGATGAGTGGTAAACATAAAAGGTTTAAGACATACCATTTGTACTACAATCAATGTTCATATCCTTATCTCTAGTCTCTAGAACACTCATAATCACCAATATCTTCTTGTTCTGCAAGATCATCCAATCCTTTATTATGTTTATCAACAAAAGAAGGGGGCAGATCAGTTGTTGTGTGAATATCATGTTGTTTTTTCACCACCTACGTGTATCTCTTGTTTTTCTAGAAATTGATCAAGACTAATAGCTGATAGGACTGACTGTTTGCAGTTTTGTAGCTCTTGAATAACATGTTTCTCTTCTTAGACTATTATTTGGAGGGGAGGAGGCAGTGTCAGTTACTAACTACAAATAGAGGCAACATGGTTCAAGCAAGAATATCAACTTTGAATATCATAATACAAGTCTTAAAAAACACACTGTTCCTAGGCCAACTATAGCATATGTCTAAGGGATACTGAATTATTCCTTTTTAACAAATTATTAAGAAAATAATACCACATAATCAAATGAACTAGAATGAAGATGCATCTTATTTAAAGTACTTCTGGTAGCAAACTGGATATACTGAAGGATAATACCAATTTTAGAGGTATTTATCAGAAGGTCGATTGGAGGAGTCTCGTGTGTAATAATGTTGGTGTGCCTAATAATTGGATTTCCATTCTCTACTTAGCAATATGAAGCATGCCACAACAACGAAAGCCTTGTGATGCTATATCTATATAAACGCGGACAAAATGGTGCAACGTGGATATTAAGGATATTCATAGGGTCGACCCCAATTGAATTTGGTAGAGGCCAAGAGCTATTGTTGTTTGTTGGTGATATTACAATAAAATTGCAATAATGTTACAATGATTTACAATAAATTACAACTGAAAATTACAAAATAATAAAGAAAAATATGTTTCTTCTTCTATGCCTGAGGCCCGATATCTCGCTCTCTTTAAGGAGATTCAAACTCACTACGGTAATTATTTCTCCGGTCCAACGGTAATACACCTTGACTTGTCCCTCCAGGATACAACAACCTACACACAATAACTCAATAATCTGAACTAGAGTTGAGTTCAAAGCTTTAAAAAAATAAACATCTCCCTTTAACTAATAAACTCTCTTAAACTATTTTTTTTTAAACTTGTATATAAATATTTTTCCTTGTCTCTCCCTTCATGAAAAATAATACTCCAATTTACAGGAGAATTCATGAATAAAAAATTATAATTCCAGTTGCAAAAATTGAAAAAAAAAATCTTTTAAAATATGAATAGTAGCCATCTTTGTTGATTTTCAAATTTGACAAAGATTAGCCAATTTTTTTTTACTATTTATAATTCAAAAATGGCAACTTTTAAACAAGATTATAAAAAGAAAAAAATAATTAATTTGGCATTAATAATAATATTTTTGGCATTAATAATAATATTAAAATGTCCTTGATCCATCAATCCCCCACTCATTTTAATATTATCAAGAGAGTTCACTAGATAAAGGAAGATTATTAGGCATAATAAATGTGTGCTCTACATTGAACTTTACTTAGTAAAACAATAATTTTTTACTCCAGAGTCGTAGTGGTCTCAGATTTGAACTATAACTGCTTTGGGAAAATAAAAAGTTACTGCTTACACATAATAATCAAGGTGTTGATATGAGCTTTTTAGCCAACACATTACGGCCTTGTGCTATCCCGGCCTACCTCCACACTCACATAGATGAAATCCGTCGAGAGTGCTCCTGTAATTTAGCACCCCACTCATACGAGCTACAGATATTCATTAAGAGTTTTAATAAACCCAACCTCACAATCATTACAGGTAAATGCACTTACATCATAGGGAGGGATAAATAAATAATACATTTTTCACAACAAGTCATCAAGTGATTCGTTTTTTCCATTTAACCTGGTTATAGGATCTCTAGTCCCTAAGTTGGGTCTCTTCACATATGACTGATAATTTAATAGGCTTCAGTCTCATCCTCGTCGATGTGCTCCAGACCTTTTCTCTTGCTAAGGCCTTAGTCAACGGATCTGCAAAATTATCACAAGATTTGACATAATCAACATTAATGGTACCATTTGTCAAATATGATCTCACATTACTGTGCTTTCTCCGTATAGGTCTGGATTTATCGTTATAATAACGATTTTGAACTCTACCAATTACAGCGGTGCTATCACAATGAATTAATATAAGAGGAATTGGTTTTTTAAAATAAGGTATTTGAAAATAAATCTCTTAACCAATTCGCTTCCTCACTAGCTGAAGCTAAAACAATTAGTTCAGTCTCCATGGTAGAGTTTACAATTATTGTTTGCTTTTTAGATTTCCAACAAATAGCACCACCACCTAAAATAAAAACATAACCAGTAGTGGATAAGGAATCACCTGATAAAGTATTCCAATCCGCATCACAAAAGCCTTCAAGTACTGCAGGATATTTAGTATAGAACAAACCACAATTTTTCATTCCAATTAAATATCTCATTACTCTGTTTATAGCATGTAAATGTTCATTACCTGGCTTGCTAGTAAACCTGTTAAGTACTCCTACTGCATATGCAATATCTGGTCTAATGCAATTAGTCACATATCTCAAACTTCCAATTATGCTAGCATATTCCTTTTGATTTATTACTTCTGTTTCATTCTCAACAGGAAACAGGTGAACACTAGAATCAAATGGAGTTACTACATGCTTGCAGTTATGAAAATTATATTTTTTCAATATATTGTGACTGGTTAAGAAAAATTCCATCACATGTTCTAGTAATTTTTATTCCTAGAATAAAATTTGTCTCACCAAGATCTTTCATTTCAAAATGGTTTCTAAGAATATTTTTAGTCTCATCAATAATATTCATATTAGAGTCAAAGATCAATAAATCATCAACATATAGGCAAATAATAACATGCGAATTATTCCAAGACTTATGATATATGCACTTATCACACTCATTTGTTTTAAACCCATTTTCAATTATGCAGGAATCAAACTTTTCATGCCATTGCTTCGGTGCCTGTTTCAAGCCATTTAAGCATTTATTAAGTTTACACACTTTGTTTTCTTGGCTAGTCTCAATAAAACCTTCGGATTGTTCCATGTAAGTTTCTTCATTGAGGTCTCTATTTAAAAAAACAGTTTTTACATCCATTTGATGAATCTATAAATCAAAAATTGTTGCAATAGCAACTAAAAGTCTAATGGATATAATTCTCGTTACCGGTGAAAAAGTATCAAAAAATTCTAGGCCTTCTAATTGTTTAAAACCTTTAGCCACAAGTTTAGATTTATATTTGTGAAAAAGTATCAAAAAATTCTAGGCCTTCTAATTGGTGGGCTAATTTCTGGCCTGCCCTATCCAAGCACAGAGTTGGATCACGGGACCTGATTGATAGATTAATGACATTTATTAATGCCAAAAATGATATTTTTTTAATACCAAAATTATTTTTTTACGTTGTAAAAATTATAATATCTATTGGTATTATCCGGATCCATTCCCATTCCACTTTTTTAAATTTTGTGTTAATTAGTCTTGCAAATTTTTTTTTAAAAAAAAATTAATCAATTTTGGTGGCTACTAAAATAATTAAAAAAAATTAATCATTTTTGGTGGCTACTAAAACAATAAAAAAAATTTGATCATTTTTGGTGGCTACTAAAATAATAAAAAAAAATTAATCATTTTTTGTGGCTACTAAAATAATAATAAAAAATTAATCAATTTTGGTGGCTACTAGTATAATAAAATATTATGTAAGTTTGCCTATAAATAGGCATATTCATTTTGAGATGAAATATAAGAAATAACAAATATAGTGCAGAGAAAGAAAAATATAAATAAAGAGAGTTTATTAGTTAAAGGGTGGTGTTTATTTTTTAGAGCTTTGAACTCAATTCTAGTCCAAAGTTTTGAGTTATTGTGTATAGACTGTTGTATCCTGGAGGGGACAGGTCAACGAATATTACTGCTGGACCGAAGCCATAGAAGAAGAAACATATTTTTCTTTATTATTTTATAATTTTCAGTTGTAATTTATTGTGAATCATTGTAATATTATTGCAATTTTATTGTAATATCACCAACACTTTTAAGGAGATTCAAGCCCACTTTGGTAATTATTTCTCCGGTCCAGCAGTAATACACCTTGACTTGTTCCATCCAGGATATAACAGCCTACACACAATAACTCAATACTCTGAACTAGAATTGAGTTCAAAGCTTTCAAAAAATAAACACCTCCCTTTAACTAATAACTCTCTTAAACTAATTTTTTTTAAACTTGTATATAAATATTTTTTCTTGTCTCTCACTTCATGAAAAATAATACTCCTATAGGAGAATTCATGAATCAAAAATTACAATTCAAGTTGCCAAAATTGAAAAAAAAATCTTTTAAAATATGAATAGTAGCCATCTTTGTTGATTTTCAAATTTGACAAAGATTAGCCAATTTTTTTTGACTATTTATAATTCAAAAATGACAACTTTTAAACAAGATTATAAAAAAAATAAATTAATTTGGCATTAATAATAATATATTTGACATTAATAATAATAATTTTGGCATTAATAATAATATTAAAATGTCCTTGATCCATCATTGTTCAATATGCAAAATCCAAAATGTATCTGGCTCAGTTCTATGTGAATTACAACTTTCCATAAGCACACAAGTGCTCTCCCTTATGCACAAACTCACATTTTAAATCATTTTGAGGCATATGTGACATTAATTTGGTGAGCTGGAAAAGTATACGTAAACTCACTAATTAGGCGAGTGAAGTTAATATTTTTTATTTAAAAATAAAAAAATAATTAATTTATAAAAAAGGAACAAATAAAAAAAAATCCTAAAATCTCTCTCTTCTTCATCTACTTCTCCCTCCTCCCCATGTCCCCCACCCTCACCTAGTACGACACACATCCAATCATCCCCCACCCCTACGCAGCAGCAGCACCACTCCCTCCCCCGTCTCCCCTCCCCTACCCAACACCACCACAACAACATCAATCAACCATTTCCATCTTTGTCCTCCACCCCTACCCTGTACCATCACCACCACATCATTACTTCCAAGTAAATCATCAAATATACATAAGCTTTTTAAGTACCCCAAATTCGATAAATTCGATTCGAAGAGAAATTCATGTTCCTTATAGAAATTTTAGATTTGGGTATAAATAATTGAAGGGTAAATTGAGTGATTCGAAGAGAAATTCATGCTTCTTGTAGGAATTCAAGATTTGGGTATAAGCAATTGAAAGTTAAATTGAGTTATTCAGCTAACGAAATGGGTAATTCGACATCGAATAAGTATGAGGAGGGTAAAATAATATTTTTTGTTGATTTATCAAAGATATTCAAAATTAAAAATTGAATATTTCTTGTGTTTATGAATTTAAATTTATAGTTGAAAATTTAAATTAATTAAAGAGAAATTTTTCTTTCTCCATAAAAATTGCTTCTTGATACAACAAAGATTCAACATTTTTCATGTTTCCTAAAATGGGTGTTGAACATCAAAAAAATATTCTGGTGATTGGTTTTGTTGGGCCACACACAGTGGTGCAGCTAATGAAGGAAGGGTGTTGAACTTCAATAGTTTTTTTCTGCAAAAAAAAAATGGTGTGTGTGAGACAGAGTATTTTGTATGTGTACGGACTTGACAAGTCCACAACAATTAATCCTTGAATTTCATTAGGTAAGTTTTTTTCTTTTTCTTACTTCGTGAGTATTTTTTGATCAAAGCAACAATTTTTTCTTTGAAAAAAAAATGGTGTGTGTTTCTCCGGGTGGGTTTGGGGATTAAAAAAAAAGAATTATTTTGATAGTTAATTTGTTATGTGGCGTTTAAAATGATGTGAAATTTAATGCAGTATTTAAAATGACGTGGAAGTTGGCGTGAAGGCGAGTGTGTTACATACACCGAAATAGGGTTTACTATGTTGAGTTTATTGAGTTAAAGGGTTCGAATGACAAAAGTCTAAATAGAGGTGTTCACTTTACAAACTCAGACAAGTAAAAGGATCCACGAGATCATATCACCTATAAAAAGTAAAGAAAAAAATTAATTTGATTTGAAGGAGAAAGGTTATAACAGTTTTTTTATGATTGCGGCTATTTAGCACTTCCCAAATTTAATTATCAAATAACTTCAAAGAAATTGAATACATAATCTTGCTTATCAGGGACGGATCCACATTGTCTGTACCGGGTACTTGAGCACCCATTGAATCCGACAAAGTATTTATATACTTATATAGAAATATAGCAAAATTAGTTATAACGTATTGTTAAGCACTCATAGACACAAATGATTATTGGGTGTTTTGATTTTGGTGTGAAACTATAACGCCCCGTAAAAGTCGTGCAGGGATTAACCTTTAATAGTGTGCTCTTACACTTAAAACTTGAAATTTTTTTCTAAGTGTAATGAGGACTTAGAGTCATTTTAGCTGGCAATCTTCGGGATACAACTTTTCAACCTTCGTGACATCCGTTTTTGGATTTTCTTGTTGCGTTGCGATGGGGTAAGGTTGTAGTACGTCTCGAAAGAGTTTCGGAATTTTCGGACGAGCCTAAGACTACGTTTGGTTTTCATTCCAGTGGCAGCACGCGATTAGCCCGCGCCGCCCGCTGGATCGCCTGCTTTGGGGTTGAGCCCGCGATTGAGCGGGCGCCGCTTGCTTAATAGCGGTGCTCTAAGGCCCGCGTCGCCTGCTCTATCAGCCCAGGCAAAAATGTTTCATTCAACCATGGGTTTTTAAAACTAATTGCATATTTGGAATCCCCAAAACTTAGGCTTCAAGAAGCACATTTTTGTTTCGCATATAGAGGTACGTGGGGTTTGTCCTAAAAACTACATGGGCTTGAAATTTGTTAAAAGCATGATTTAAGTTTTTATGCACGTATTTTATGGGGGTTTTGAAAACTATATTACAGATTTTGTGTTTCGAAGGTTTAAATGCTATTATTGCTTTGCTATTGAGATCTTTCCCCCTAATTTGAATTACATGTATATGTATATGTATGAAATTTGATATTTTTAATGTTTGAGAGCACAAATCATGAATTCCCTCTCTTGGGTCGATTTAAAGATCATGACTTTAGTGAGTTGAAAGATGTTTTTATAACAACCTGGCATTTGATCATGTTTTGAAAGTATTGAGAGGGTGTTCTAATAGCAATATGTTCTTGTGCTTGTAAGAAAGAATTGCATGTGTTTATACAGAGATTCATGACAGTTTAATAATGGCTCAGAGATTTGACTTGCAAGTCAATGGTATGACGATACCATATGTAACTATGCCAATACAGAGTATGTTTTCAGAGTATGTGTTCAGAATATACCTTCAGAGTATGTTTTCAGAGAATGCATGTTTTCATAGAGTTTTAAAAAGGGGCTTAAAGAGTGTTAGGTGGTTACCCGAAGATGGCATGAGTTCAAGCAACTCTTAGCCTGAAATCGTATTTGCCGATACGGGTAGATTATTATTATACGCTTGTGACGGCCGTGTGGCGTAGTAGAGTTAGAGACTCTGACCCTTGCGGCACACTTGGGTTGGGGGTTTGGCTGCCGAGCCAATGACAGTTTTCATATAGCCCATGGAATTTTCAAGAATTGTAGGATATACCACCTAGCGCAGAAAAGTATAAAGAGCGTCACATATTTCAGATGTTTTTCACAGAGTCTTTTAAAGATGCCCATGAGATTTCCTATTATACGATTGGTTATGAACTGTTTTAACTGCTCTCATATATGTTGACTTTAAATGATATTTTGGATTAGCTTTGCGTACCAGTACTTTTGTGTTGACCCCCTCCCCCTCCAACCTCTCAGGTTCTGAGGCTCAGTCTAGGGGTCCAGATAACCAGTAGATATTCAGACTTGCAGATCAGGTTTTGCAGTGGTGAGCCTTCTTTACTCCAGAAGGCCTGCAGATTTTTCAGAGTATTATTAGTAGTTATATTTTGATCTATGGGGGGCCTTGTCCCAGTTTTTTTTTTTTTAGACAGATGTTTAGTTCTTAGTAGAGATTTCGCAGACTGATGTCAGATACATTTTCAGATTTGACCATGTTTCCGTATTAAATTTCAATTCCGCATTATCTTTTGTTTTATGAATGTGGTGCATGATTACCAGATAGATAAAGGGTGTTCCGGGCCTTCATGGTTAGGGATACTCGTCACGGCTAGGGCCCCGATTCGGGTCGTGACATAAACTTAAGCACCTTGTTGCATAAAATTGCATGGGTTCGATTCCTAGTAGTAACACACTTTTTTTTTTCTTTTTTCTTTCTTAAAAGAAGTGAACACCCCCAACCTTCAAATCCTGGATCCGCCCCTGACTCCCGACTGAGTAGTATGATAGTTTTCTCCTTCAAAATTGGGGAACTCAGTAGGAAAACTCATTAAAACCGATGCTTGTACCAGTTTTACGTTCTGAGAAAGCGACAGGGCGGATCCAAGATTTGCAGGTTGTGGGTGCTCACTTTCTTTAAGGAAAAAAAAATATGTTACTACTAGGAATCAAATCCATATAACTTTACACATCAAGGTATTTAAGTTTTAATCCAAAATAAAACACCCAACAATCATTTATGTCTATGGGTGCTTAACAATACATTAGAACCAATTTTATTGTATTTATATATAAATATATAAAAATTTTACCAAATTCAATGGACGCTCAACCACCCGATATAGACAATGTGGGTCCGCCCCTATTGGATAGTGAGGTGGCAGATACTGTTAAGATTGCCTTCTCCTAGGTTAGAGTTCGACACCCGTTTTTGGATAGTGAGGTAGTTAGTGCTTAAAAACAAACCATGGATCATTATTCAGGACTAGATTCACTTCTTCGTGTGATGAGAATTTAATCATTTAGTAGTCACAATCCAGATCAATAAATGGGACATGGTCTGTTATTTCCATAACTGTTGCAATTTGGTAGGTATATATTGGTGCACTACTAGAAAAAAATATTGTTGCGACCATAAAAAAATGACTACACCTTGTGGTCGTAAAAAATGCGACCACATGTAGTCGTTTTTTTTTAAAAAAAAAATTTTAAATATATATAAAAAGCAATCATGTGATCGCTTTTATATTTTAAAATTATCATATAATCATTTGATTTTTTAAAATTTTTTTACATTAATTATTATGTTTTGGTTGCTTTTGCTTTAAAAAAAAATTACCACAAGTGATTGATTTTTGATTAAAAAATAAAAATAAAAATATTTTGAAAAAGTGCCCACAAGTGATTGCTTTTTAAAAAAAAATTAATTAAACTTTCTTTTGTAAAAATGACCACTTGTGGTCGCTTTCTGATTTTAAAAATTAGAAAAGAAAATTATTCACAAAAATCAACCATATGTGGTCGCTTTTTGATTTTAAAAAATAATAATGAAAACTATTTGCAAAAATCTTTTATTTTAAAAATTAAAGTAAGTGATCACTTTTATTTTAAAAATTAAATTAAAATAAATTTTTAAAAGCGACCACTTGTGGTCGTTTTTAGATTTTAAAAAAAGTAATAAAGAAAATTATTTTAAAAAACCAACCACTTATGGTCGCTTTATGATTAAAAAATTAAAAAAAAAAAAAACAAGAGACAACTTGTGGTCTATTTTCTTTAAAAATTAAACAAAAATATTTATTTAAACGCGACCACAAGTGGTCGTTTTTGATTTAAAAAATATATTTCAATAATTATATGTAAAATCAAATATATTTTGATATATATAATTTATTTTAATTACACCGACTATACATAGTCAATAATCTGTATAATAAAGTAATAAAATCAATTAAACTTAAATTTTGTAAAAAAAAAAATACTAAAAAATAAACTAAAAAATATATTAAATAAAATAAATAAATTACATTAAACATAATCTTTATCTTTTACTTATGTTTCAATATATAAAAGAAATACATTTTTTTTGTATATATACGTTAAACATAATCTTTGTATAATAAATATGTCTATATCATACAGTTGAGGTAATAATACTATGCTATTGGAGTTATAATAACGTAATGTACATAAATAACCGACAATTCGTCAGAATTTAATGAATGTGTTGTATTATGAGGTAATATACTTGTGTAAATGATTGAGGTAATAATATACTGCACGTTAAAATTATATTAATGTAAGATAATCAAATTAAGTGATAACTTTTCAAAGTGTGTTTGAAATACGTCGCATTATATTATGGGGTAATATACTCGTACATGAAATCTATATAGTACATATTTAGAACTTGGTAGTCGATTGAGTGTGTGTATCCATAAGAATATATAGTATATATTATATAGTGATGTACGTAGTACGTAGTTCGAAGCTTACATTTATATATATGCATGTATATCTCTTATGTAGTGATGTATATAATACGTAGTCAAAATTAAAGCTAACAAATGTTTCCAGTTATATAATGAATATTCTGATATCATATGATTGATCGATCAATGTAATACTATACTGTTGAAGGCATAATAACATAAGATAAATTATCGATAATTCATCTGAGTATATGTCAATTGTGCTATTATGGGGTAATAAAATCGTGTATGTGATGTATATAGTACATATTTGGAAGTTGATAGCCAATCGAATATATATACATATCCGTATATCTTGTGTAGTGATATGCAGTAATCAAAAGTTAGATAACTGAATTTAGATATTAAAATATTTAAAATAATACGTTGATATCGTACTGTTGATGAAATATATTACTTGTGTCAATGTAGACAAGGGTATATTGTTGAAGTTGTAATAACGTAAGCTAATTAAATATATAATTTATCTGATCAACACGTTGTATTACGAGGTATATAATCTTATTTAAAAACTAATTAACCAAAAATTCATCCTAATTTATGAAATGCATTAATATTATTATACGATTGAGAAAATATATTGTTTTTTTTTGTTTCCCAAGGTATCCCCCAGCCCGACAGGCCAAGGACTAATCCTTCGCGGATCTAAGCTCCATTTAAGGGTTTGCCGTTGGCCAATTGGTTGCTACATGCACAAGGCGGGAATCGAACTCCCGACACTTGCTTAAGCGACCTAGTGAGCTAACCACTAGGCCAACCAAGCTTGATTTGAGAAAATATACTATTCGTGTTAATGTGATAATAGAATAATTAATTATCTGATTTATATATACAATGTATTAAATTATTTGGATATTATTATAAATATTATACAATTTATTAAAATTTTAATTTCTTAATAAAAATCACCACAAATGAAATGATCATTTTTCGATAGTAGTAATATTTTTAAAAAATAAACCGACCACTTATAATTTATCTTGTCAACAATTTTCTAATGGGAGAAGGACAAAAATAGCCCTTCTCCTAAAACTTATTCCACAAAAATATCCACTGATTTTAATTCCCAATAATAGCCATAAAATAATACCATATTTTAGCCATATTCTAATCACCGCTAAGAAGCCGCAAAAATAGCATAGTATATTTCTTTCCTTTTCACTTTCCTTCCCCAATTTTACCTCAGGATTTCCCCAATATACTCCGTCAATTAGCTTCAAAAAAAATTTTTCATTCACAATTAGCTTCAGTTGATACGAAATTATGGGTTCAAGTTCGATGTTAGTTCCAATTATGCTACAATACGGAGGAGAGAGGTTAAGTGATGTACAGTTTGAAAAGTTTACAATCAATGGAGTACTTTTGAATTCGGATTGCAGGTAAGAATATTTTGTTGATGAACTGTATAAACAGTTGAATCTAGAGCGAAATTCTAGTTTAATGACAATAAAATACATTGTAAAGAGTGGATCTATGACTATTTACAATGATATGAGTGTTAGACTTTATATGGAGATGAAGAAAAAATTTTTGGATATAAATGAATTTCCATTGTGTATAACACTACAAAACACATTTGAAAATGGAGAATCCTCAATTGGAAATTTGATCGAAACATCTCCGGCTGCTATTTAAGTTCA
The DNA here is from genome assembly GCF_002878395.1 of Capsicum annuum. Lineage (NCBI taxonomy): Eukaryota > Viridiplantae > Streptophyta > Magnoliopsida > Solanales > Solanaceae > Capsicum > Capsicum annuum. The sequence continues at coordinate 148,472,705 of NC_061112.1, read as the reverse complement.
TCCGATACCTATTTCTGATTATACAATTGAAGATGAAGAAATGGAAGAACAGACCGAATCGATAATTAAGGATCCACTTCATAGAGATGTAAAAGAAGGGCAGCTGTACTGGGATAAAAATACAATATCAAGTGTGATGAAACATTATGCAATCCGTGAGAGATTCCAAATTAAGGTGAAAAGATCATCATCATCAAGGTAAAAACTATATAACTACTTTATATGACCTGTGTCAATAATGTGTAAGTTTTATATTTTATTGGAATATTGGTTTTAAATTTACATAAATACTGCATATAAACTACATATGACCTGTGTACAGACTGTGGAACTACTATATATGACCTGTATATATACTGCATACAAAGTATTGCATATGAACTATGTAACTTCTGTATAGCACCTACATATATATTGGATATTAGACTATATAACTACTTTATATGACCCATGTCAGCAATGTGTAAGTTTTATATTTTATTGGAATATTGATTTTAAATTTGCATAAATACTGCATATGACCTGTGTACAGACTGTGTAACTACTATATATGACCAGTATATATACTGCATATAAAGTACTGCATATGAACTGTGTAATTTTTGTATAGCACCTGCATATATATTGGATATTAGATTATATAACTACTTTATATGACCTGTGTCAACAATGTGTAAGTTTTATATTTTATCGGAATGTTGGTATAAATTTACATAAATACTGCACATAATATTGTAACTACTGTATAGGACCTGTATATAAACTGCATATGACCTGTGTACAGACTGTGTATCTACTATATAGGACCTGTATATATACTGCATATCAAGTACTGCATATGAACTATGTAATTTCTGTATAACACCTGCATATATATTGAATATGAACAGTGTACTGCATATACATTTATTGTATATAAATGTATCTAGGTACTATCTTAAGTGTATCAATCAGAGATGCAATTGGACTTTTAGATCTTCAAGTCAACAAAGTTCAGAAGTTTTCATGGTGACCAAATTTGTCGATGATCACACTTGTCCAATCGCGGACAAAATGCTTTCACAACGGCATGCTACTTCTTTAACCATCGCTAAAATGGTGAAGCACGACTTTCTAAATCTAAAGTCAACATACACTCCAGCAGAGATCATGGAAGAAATGAGAAACTTGTACGGAATTAGAATGAACTACAAAAAAGCATATAGAGCCAAAGAAAAAGCACTTGAGCTGGTCAGAGGTTCTTTGCGTTAATCTTATGCTAAATTGCCAGCTTACCTATACATGATAAACACAATAAACCCTGGATCATTCACAAGGCTACACAAAACGGAGGACAATTACTTTTTATATGCTTTTGTCGCATTGAGCACATCAATTAGAGGCTGGAGATATTGTATGCCTACCATTGTTGTTGATGGAACTTTTCTAAAATCTGCATACAAGGGAACAATGTTGTCTGCTAGTGTGTTGGATGCAGCAAGTGAGTTTTATGAAATTTTTTTAGACAAAATTAAGTATATGCTGGCATGCACTGATAGACACTTTCCCACTTGTTTAATCAGGATATATTTTGCCACTAGGATATGCTGTTGTTGATTCTGAAAATGATGCTTCGTGGGAATGGTTTTTTCGCATGTTTAACACTGCTTTTGGTGAAAGAGAAGGCATGTGCATAGTATCTGATAGGCATGAAAGCATATTAAAAGCTGCTGCACTTGTATATCCAAATGTGGCTCACTGTATATGTATCTACCATCTATGGAACAACATCAAGGGTAGATCTAAGAAGAATCAAAAGCAACTAAAGGGGATCTTCTTTACAATGGCCAGAACATACATAAAAGCAGACTTTGATCGGCTTATGGAAGACATAAACAAAATCGATAATAGGGTGAAGGAGAATTTGTTTGATATAGGCTATGAAAAATGGTCCATAGCTCATGCCCATGTCAACAGGTAGATGTTCATGACTTCAAACATAGCAGAGTCCCTAAATTCAGCAAATAGAGATGCAAGAGACTTGCCAATTAAAAAATTCCTACAATTTATGATGGATCCGGTCATGAGATGGAATAATGAACATAGACAACATTTAGAAGCAACATTTACAGAACTGGAAAACAAATACAATATAATAATGAGGAAAAATCTCATTTTGAAATGATGAAATGAAGGTATTACTTCTTATTTCTACTTCACAGACACTTACATATTCTAATGTGCAACTATATACTAATATATTTGTACATTGCAGGTGATGGGTTCTACTCACTATTCTTATGTAGTCATTGATGAAACTGGAAAAAAAAACATTGTTTGCATGCGTGAAAAAAAATGTTCCTGCCTACAATTTCAAGTAGATGGCATACCTTGCAGTCCTAACTTACACGCATATGGATTTACAAAGCTATTGTGCTCCATATTACACAAGAGAAAACTTTTTGAAAGCATATGAACTTCCAGTTATACTACTTCTGGATGAAACAGCTTGGCACATTCCAGCAGAGATATCAACTAATATAGTACTACCACCAATCTGGAAACCAAAACTAGGAAGACCAAAAAGGAACAACCGAGGAAAGGGCATTATGGACTACTTTAAGCAATAATTTTCATGTGGGCGCTATGGAAAAACAGGACACAATCGAAGAACATGTGGAAATGCTCCAACAAGAATCTGATAGGATGCTGCTGTAAGAACACTTTTATCTTTTCCATTTTTTTCCTTGAAAAAAGACTGTTCTTTTCATAGCAATGTAATAGCAACAATATTATTTTACTTCAAATGCATTCTACTCTTATAGAAATCTGTGCATTATGGTGTTTCATTTACCCACATTCTTTGGTGAGGTGCACTAATCAACTCCTCTGAGTTGGGGGAGTGTAATTTTGTTGCTACAATGCCTAAAAAACTGTATATCATTTGTGTCAATCATGTATAATATCTATATACAGTTTGAATACATATAAGTACTAGTATTAGTATTTGTCTTTTGAATTAATTAGTAAATACATAGTACCTCTATATTTTGAATATAACTACTTTTACAAACTGTATAAATACTTTATTACAACAATATATAAATTCTATATCTCGTTGGGATAAATGTATAAAATTTTAGAAATAGTGTGTTTAAACTATGTAACAACTGTATAGAAATTGAAAAAATGTTGCATATATACTAAATTTGCATAAATACTTCATATAATATTGTAACTACTGTATACGACCTGTATATAAACTACATATTACCTGTGTACAAACTATGTAACTACTATATAGTACATGTGTATATATTGCATATAAAGTACTGCATACAACCTGTGTAATTTCTCTATAGCACCTGCATATATATTGGATATTAAACTATATAACTACTTTACATGACCTGTGTCAATAATGTATAAGTTTTATATTTTATTGGAATGCTGATATAAATTTGCATAAATACTGTATATAAACTACATATGATCTGTGTATAGACTGTGTAACTACTATATAGTACCTGTGTATATATTGCATATAACGTATTGCATATGAACTGTGTAATTTCTGTATAACACCTACATAGATATTGGATATTAAACTATATAACTACTTTATATGACCTGTGTCAACAATGGGTAAGTTTTATATTTTGTTGGTATAAATTTGCATAAATACTGCATATAATCTGTGTACATACTGTGTAACTACTATATAGGACCTATATATATACTGCATATAAAGTACTGCATATGAAATATGTAATTTCTGTATAGCACCACAATATATATTGGATATTAAACTATATAGGAACTGAATAAATATTGCATATATACTGAATATCAACTGTGATCAACATAAACTAACATTTCAGCATCAATTGTGCAGAATTGTAGCAATTAACAAAATATATAGTATTCAACATAACATTTCATAATAAGAATCTCCAAGTGTATCAATACAAAACAAAAACAACTCTAAGCATTTCAACACTAAAACATATCTAGCATCTATGCTTCAAAGACATTTCTAACTAAATTTGCTGCACATCATTCTTTTTCTTCAACAATCTACCAGTAGATTCATCTTCAGTAACTGCACATTAGCTTTGTTTATTCTTTCCATAATCCCACAACAACACACCATATCGAATATGAATTGCATCAATATCATCTAGATTATTAGAAATTTCAAGACCATCAAGCAAATACTCAGCAAAGGCAGCAACAAATACACCACAATCCCTGTAAACATAATACATCATCAGTATAATTGATAAAAAAGTATGTAAAATGAGCAATTGAATTTGCATTCCATATATTACGTGTTATCTTGAGTTGGCAATCCATCAACAATACGAATATCAAAAGAATTAGCTACTAGAAGTCCATCGCTCCTACTTTTCCAAAATCAAATACAAGAAAGAAAGTGTGAAATTAATTCTGAATATGCTGCAACTGATTTTTGAACATGAACAGCATGCGTTGCACCATGCATTGAATCATATACATATATGCACTGATCTTTAAAAGATAACCTCGCCAAAATCCAGTGAAACTCTTCAGCAAGATAAATTGGGAAAAGAACATTGTCAACACTATTCCACGGGACATTGCATCTCATAAAAAAGCCAAGCATGTACTCAATGATTTGATGTTCTTGAGTGTAAGTGTTACATCTCTATTGTTCTCCACAAAACGCTTATACAAAGTCTGAATCAAGCAATTAAACCAACAATCGGTGGTTGTAAATTTAACTGAATCACAAACAGGCCCGTACTTTAACTTCTTTCACAAATAGTAAAAGATAACATCAATATGCTGAAAATACGAACAACAAAACCACGTTAAAATGCTAAAAATGAATACAGAACACTAATTTAAATCTGTTAAATACAAGCTACTTATATAACATGCATCATATCAACGACTGCATACAAACTGTGTACCTACTGTGTAGGACCTGTATATATACTGAATAGCAACAACTACATTTAAACTATTTTCCTACTGTGCAAACACTGCATAGGACCTGTATATACATTGCATATAAAGTATTGCATATAAACTGAACATAAAGTACTGCATAAATAAAACATAGAACTTATATAACATTCAACATATACAAAATTTCAGTATTCCAATTAGTTTATCACTATCAAGTACAAAAATAAAAGATATATAACCTACTTAACTAACAAATGTATTACTTACTGAATTGGTTAACGGTACTCTTGGATATGCCAATGTGAAGAACAACTCTTTCATTTTAAAGTATCAACTCCATAGTCAAAATATTTTTGGAGAGCATTGACAGAATTTGAATAAACAGGCCTGGAAAAAATGTAACAAAAATTGTAATATATGATAAAATAAAGTAAAAAAAAAATTACGAACAGAAACTTACATCTGTTTAACGCGCAATGATCTCGCAACAAACCTGTTAAACTTTAATGTCACTTTCATATCATATATTCGCTTCGCAATACTCTTCACAAAAGGATGCTTTATAGACAAGTGTAACGCCCTGATTTTCTGAACCGGAATGCTACACGGTGCTCATGACCCTGAAGGACCATAAGCTAACCCATGACTGATATCTGTACCTGCATACTGTAAATCATGACAATATAATGCAGAAAATATGCACAATAGGCCATAAGGTTCAACTGAAATGTGTATATCAAAACAACATCCGTGGGGTAATGAATACCTAAAACAACTGACACAAATCCAAATACTGAATACTGAGTCTGATAACTAAGTTTGAAAGTAAATCTGAAAGCCTCTAAGTACTGTCTGAATAAGGAGTTGAAGGAACATGTCTCCAACTAAATCCGTAAAACTGAACTAAAGAAATAAATGAATAAATCAAATAATGTCATCCTTAAATAAAGAGGACTCACTACAACTCTGTATGCTGAAAGCGACTGCTACTGCTGGTTTGGGACTCGTGTCTCTGAACCTATGGTGTAATATGAAAAGAAAGCACCATAGCGCAAATGCGTCAGTACCACTGGAGTACTAAGTATACGAGTGAGGTAGGCTAAATGTAAAAGGGTTTCATGCACGAATAATGCTAACTGACTAACTGATATGAACGTGAGAGTGCAAACATGCATACATAGAAATTGAGATCGTGAATGCGTGATAGCTAGATCTGTACACTAATACGTGGTTTACTGATAACTAACATGATTGATACTGTAAATCTAATAACATGGGCGACTATGTCTGACAGTCATAAATATAATGGAACTATCTGAGTTCTGTACTGTAACTGAGTTTGACTGTATCTGATAGTCCTGATATACTAAAATTTGAAGAACTATCTGAGTTATTTTACTGAGATAGATATTGAAACTGTGGGAGGTAGTTGTTTAACCGACATGCCCCATGTATGCCATAATGGCTAAGTTGGGGTCCAATCTCTGCCCCGACTGGAAGGGTGTCAATATCGCGCCACCGGTAAGGACAGTTGTGAGTGCTTATCTGGCAGGTACTCAAGGTGAGAATGGTGGGACCCTAAACTAACAGGTTAAGCCACCTCATCAACCCTAATCTGACAGGTTCAACCTACGTTGGCTACGTAGTTCTAAAACATAAGGATGACTGTTAAGAATCACACCCTGAACTGGCAGGTGAGTTCCCATCCTTGGGTTCACTCGGTGTTAACCTCTACTCTCATCTGAAGGGACTGATCATGACTTAACTGACTGTACATGAACTGACTAACTGACATCCATTGACTGACGCAGTATCACTATTATCTGAGAGTTAACTGAGTCACATGACTGACTGAGTTCTATAGATTGTAGCTTGACTGAGATTATCGTGACAACATGACATGCCTCTAGGCACACGGCTATATTTTTTGGGTACGAATACCCCCAGGACTCGATAGAAGGAAACTGACTCACATGACATGACTTGATCACAAGATTGGAGTCCACAATTCACATTTATCATAAGTAGGGGATAGCATGCTTTATGGGTTTATTCAACGTCTCAACATGGTAGGAAAACATGGATATAATTCGCATACATAATTCATATCTCCATCATCATACATGCTTTATGACACCACCATAAAGTACGTAACTAATATGGAAATTCATATTGAAGTGTATAGCTAACATGGGCTTGCCATTTAGATATCATGGAATCATATACATAGGAATTTCTAGCATCCTAGGCATTTTATCAAACACCTTGCATGCATTCTCTAAGGCATAGGTGGATTTCATAATTTCATTATATCAAACCACCCAAAATTCATGATTTTCAAGCAACAACCACATATATTACATGAAAACATCCTTAGATATCATCTTGAAACTTAAATAACAATCATCAACAAGTACATATTCATATCACCACAAAAAAGTTTACAAAACAACATTTAAAAGCATGATTCTTGAGCTCTATGAACGAATTGAATCCATAGATGAACACTACACATACCTTAGAATAGTAATCCGTGGAAATTTTAGTGAAATAAGCTTGGAATTGAAAACCCCCAATTGAACCCTAAACTTGTTCTTGATATTTCTTGAGAGGATTTCAACAAAACTAGTATATTTTGGTAATTTTGGACCTAAATCCCGTGTTAAAGACTATATCTAGGGTAGGAAAAATGTTCAAAATACCCTTAGAAACACGAAAGTGTAATGCTAAAACTGGGTGGAGCACCGGAATTTAGCAGGCGGTGCCTCCCTTAGTCCACCGATATTTAGCAGGTGACGCCTTCCTTATTGCACCGCTATAGGGTGGGTGGCGCCTGCAGATCGCCTGGGTCTACTGTTTCAAAATCCAAACGAGCCCTAAACAGATTCCAAAAATTTCGAAACTTACCTGGGATGTACTACAACCTTGCCCCATCACAACTCAACTTAAAAATCAAAAAACGAATGTTGGGAAGGTCGTCAAATAAATCTCCAAAGTTTGGAGGTCTAAAATGAGACTAAGTGTTAAACACTTATGAAAATTTCTAAGTCTTGAAGCTTATAAAGCCAAACAAGCTGAATTCAGACGCAACGATTTTATGGGGTTTTACAATATCTCCCCCTTGGAAACATTCATCCTTGAATGAGAATCATCTGAGAGAGGATACCAGACAAGCTGAACATGAACTGAACATGGAGGACTGAAACATGATCTCATGACTGGCATGCTAAACATATTGAACTCATGCATATCTGATGCATGGATAACTAATACATGAATGCGTACTAAGTTTTCTCAAGATGAGAATGCATATCTGATGCATGATCTTATAACTGAACTGATACATGAATGCATGACGGAGTATGCAATGGTAATAGATACCAAGTTTATACTAGAAATATGAACATAAAACTGAATAAGCTTAAGGAGAATTGTTACCTTGAGCTTGATCTAAATTGGTGGGGAAGAGGTGAGGATACTTGGTATGCACATCTACTTCTGCTTCCCAAGTAGCTCCCTCATGAGACTAATTTTGCCATAGAAACTTGACTAGAGGGACTTCCTTATTCCTCAATCTACGAGTCTGATAGTCTAAGATTTCGACTGGAATCTCTTTATAAGAGAGGCTGTTCTGAATATCAATGCTCTAAATAGGGACAACAACTGCTGGGTCACCAATGCACTTCTTGAGCTAGGAGACATGTAAGACTGGATGGACTGAGGCTAGATCTGAAGGCAATTCTGTAATACCCCGGGAAATTTTTCGTTGAATTTTTGTGCGTAAACTTGTTGGGTTCTATCTTCTAAAATGAATTATAAATTTTTCACGCTAAATGTCTTAGATTATGACCCACCATTGCGTAGAGTATCAAATAAGATTTCCAATGATATGTGGATCATCCAAAACGGACACCCGAGCGACGAGTTATGAACATTCCTATCGAACCGTGAATAGTAGTGAACAGTAAAACTGCAGGAAAAAGCAATGAGGCCTGACGTATTTTTGCTCCAACTTTAAACGATCATAACTCCTTGTACATAATGATCTGGGTGACCTACTATATATCAACGGAAAGCTCTACGAGTCCTCTTTCTGACGAAATTGGTTTCATCTAATTTGTCTATCGGAGAAAAAAAGTTATGGTCGATCTATTTTAGCCTATCAAAAGTAAATTTTTGGGTCAACTTCAAATGATCATAACTCCTCGTACACAATGATCTGGGTGAGATACTATATATCAACGGAAAGATATGAGAGTCCTCTTTCTAATGAAATTGGTTTCATCCAATTTGGATAGCGGAGTAAAATGTTATGGTTGATCTACTTCAGACTATCAAAACAGTCCACCAAAGGACAGATTCGAGAATTTGTTGATTTTTAAGGGCATTTTGGTTATTATGCCTTCACTTCATGGACGAAAATTGTCTATTTATACCTATATTGAGCCATAAAATTCATGTTCTTCCATCAAAAACATTGAGAGAACTAAACCCTAGGTCCGTTTTGAGCTCCAAATATCTTCCAATTTCATCGTAGAAATTCAAATTTGATCCGATAATCGAACTCATCATCTCGAGACCTTCGAGAAGCATCCCTTATTTGTGTGAACAGGATTCCATAATCAAGAGGTCAATTTCAAGGTATGTGGGGGGGTTTTTCAATAAGATCACTCTTTTGTTCTTGTGCCCAAAAGTAATTTTCTTTACGAAGACATGATTTTTACTTGATTATTATGATTTTGAAGCATGAACTCATATTCTATGATGATTATTATGAAATTTTGATGTCTATGATTTTGAAAGATGGATTTACATGTGTGGTGATATAAAGCATGAATCTTGAACGATATTTATCATGATTTTGATATTTGGGTCTTGAACCTCATTTGAAATTGTTTCTTTGAGAAAATGTGTGCTATAACCACGTTGATGTTAAATATTTGAGATGTGTTGAATGATTTAACCTTTTGGTCTTAATAGAGTTGCTTTGAACTCGAATGTGAAAGAAATCCACAACGTGTTTGATTATGATAAATGGGTAGCATGATGGCTCCCGATGTATACTTATATATTAATGAAAGTTGTTTTATTGTGGATTGTCTTTGAAATGATCTGAGCTAAGTTTGGGAGTACTCTTTAGCACCGAGTGGGAGGTATAAAGTGACCTTACTTCCCTAGAACTACGTGCCCCCGTAGGACGTGAGCCTGAGGCTGATTTATATAGTGATCACTAGTGTTTTTGGATTGATATTAGAAGTCCTACTCCGATGGCAAGGATAGGACGGATCTCCCCAACGTGGGTTGGATGTTGGACTCCATGTGGCTCACATGGTTTATGTCGGTTATAGGATCTCCCAGTGTGTGTGTGTTTCCTTGTGTCTATGGTGAACGGTGAAGTGATTTGAAAGTGGAATTGTGAAAGTTATTCTTTCGAAAGCTTTAAATGATATTTACATTATGAGAATTGATATTCTTGATGAACTAAAAGTGATTGACAAATTATATGATGACTCACATGTGTTATTATACTTATTTCATCCTCTCATTATTATGATAATTTTCTTTGGGCTATGTGAGTCTTTCATACATCCTGCATATTTCTTATAAATATTTATGATTATGATATTTATAAAACTGCATACACCCCCATATACTCAGTTCTTTTCCATGGTACTGACCCACATCTTCAGATGTGGGCTGTATTTTCTCAGAATATAGATTCAGGTGCTCAGTTTCAGGTTCGACAGTGATTCTTCAGCACGCTGTTCTACATCCTCTGTCGTGGTGAGTCCTCATGTTCTGAGGACGTGCTGATGTTGGTTTCACAGAATTGTTTACATTTGATAACTGAGTATGAGTCAGTTGGGGCATGTCTCAATGACTCGCTGGTTTTATTGATTTTCTTAGAGGCTTGTCAGACTAGTATAGATGTTGGGAGTTGACTAATAAGTCGTATTTTGTTATCTTTCTAAAATTCTTTTATTCTTGAATGATGATTACTCTGTTGATATTTGAGGGTTATTTATGGAAACCCCGTTGATTCATATTGAACTAAATGAAAATGGCTCAAAGGGTTAGCTTGGGGCTACTCATAGCCTCAAGCACCGTGTGACGCTCCAAGACTCATTTTTGGGGCGTTACAAACTTGGTATCAGAGCCTAAGGTTTTAAGGTGTCCTAGGGAGTCTGACAAGCCACATTAAGTAGAGCCTTGATCATCGGTGTGTAGCGTGCCACATCTATGAGCAAGAGGCTACAAGACGTTTTAGGAAAAAGTGTGATTCTTTCTTTCAGAAGTCTATCATGCTTAAAGTATCTCTCTCTGCTATTGATTCGTGCTCTCCTCTTTCAGAAATATGCCTCCACGTTGAGCGAAAAGAAATAATGATGGTCAGCAACCTCAACCCGCTGACCCATTGAATAAAAATGTGTCTCGTATTGAATTTCGGACAGCCTTTTAGGCGCGGGCCCAAGCTGTTACTGCAAATATTCAGGCCAACCCGGCCCCGGGTCCACAGCAGCAGGGTGGTGATTCAGCTGCTGCCAGGATCCGTGACTTCATGCGGATAAATCCGCTGGAATTCTCTGGGTCCAAGTCTGATGAGGATCCACGGTTGTTTTTATAGGAGGTGCAGAAGATTACTCAGGTGATGCATGTATCTGAGGAATATAGTATGGAGTTGGCTGCGTATAGGTTGAAAGAACTTGCTTATGACTGGGTTATTGCTTGGAGAAAAGGTAAAGGTGAGGGAGCTATCCCTACGACTTGGCAAGAGGAGGTGTGGAAGATTTCTTTTTGGAGATGAGGGAGGCGAAGGTGGAAGAGTTTATGAACCTGCGACAGGGCTCTATGACTGTTAAGGAGTACTGTCTAAAGTTCAATCAGTTGGCCAAGTATGCTCCTGACTTAGTGACTGATAATCGGGCTAGTATGAGTAAGTTTGTGACTGGAGTGTCTAGTTATATGGTTAAGGAGTGTAGGTCTGCTATGCTGAATAGTGAGATGAATCTTTCTAGGCTGATAACTCATGCCCAACAAATTGAGGCAGACAAGATTAAGTAGAGAGATAGATTGAGAGGGAATAAGAGAGCTAGGTTCGAGCAGCACGGATAGGGTCAGACTAGATCACAGGGAGGGAGTCGTCCTCAGTATCAAGATCATTCATCTATGCCAGCACCGTTATCTGCTAGTGCTCTCGTGCCTAGAGGTAGGCAGGAGCAAGGTAGCAGGTCATATGCATCCAGGTCCCAGTACAGTGCTGGCAGTAAGCCAAATCGTCCCCTGTGTCCTAACTGTGGTAGGGCTCATTTGGGTGAGTGTTGGGGTGAGAAGAGGGGTTGTTTTTGGTGTGGTGACATGGGTTATAGAGTTAGAAATTGTCCACAGGATGGACAAGGGCATCGTGACTATCGCCCTCAGACCCAGACTCAGACTGTTAGTGCTCCAGTTCCAGCGACTCGCCCAGCCCCAGCTCAGGGCGCCTCTTCTAGCAATGCTGGCGAGCAGCGACAGAATAGATTATATGTTTTACCATCCCACCAGGAACAGAAGGACTCTCCCGATGCTGTTACTGGTATGCTTCATATATTTCAGTTTGATATGTATGCTTTGTTGGATCCTGGATACAGTTTCTCATATGTTACACCTTTAATTGCTGTGAATTTTAAAATGAGTCCTGAGATTATTCCTGAGCCTATCCTAGTTTCTACCCCAGTGGGTGATTCGATTGTTGTCCAGAAAGTGTATAAAAATTGTCTTGTTACCGTTCTTCATAGAGTCTTGTTGGCTGATCTGATTGAGTTAGACATGGTAGATTTTGATGTGATTTTGGGTATGGTTGGATGTATTCTTCTTATGCCTCTATTAATTGTCGGACCTGAATGGTCAAGTTTCAGTTTTCAGGTGCATCCGTGTTTGAGTGGTCTGGGAATTTTGTGTCACCCAAGAGTCATTTTATCTCTTACCTCAAAGCTAGAAAGCTTATTTCCAAGGGGTGTATTTACCATTTGGTTAGAGTCAAATACACTAAGTCTGAGACTCCAACTCTCTAGTCTGTTAACGTTGTCAATGAGTTTTCTGATGTCTTTTCGAATGATGTCCCAGGGATACCTCCTGATAGAGAGATAGAGTTCGGGATTGATCTTCTTCTCGATACTCAGTCCATTTCTATTCGTCCTTACCGTATGACCCCTGTAGAACTTAAGAAGTTGAAAGAGCAACTCAAAGATCTACTAGATAAGGGTTTCATAAGGCCTAGTGTTTCTCCTTGGGGTGCTCCTATGTTGTTTGTGAGAAAGAAAGATGGCTCTTTGCGTATGTGCATTGATTACCGCCAACTGAATAAAGTCACCATAAAAAATAAGTACCCCCTTCCGAGAATAGATGATTTGTTTGACCAATTGCAAGGTGCAAGTTATTTCTCAAAGATAGACCTTCGTTCCGGCTATTATCAACTCTAAGTTAGGGAGTGTGACATCCCAAAAATTATTTTCCGAACTCGTTATGGCCATTTTGAGTTTCTTGTTATGTCTTTTGGGTTAACTAATGCCCCATCAGCTTTCATGGACCTCATGAATCGAGTGTTCAGACCATATCTGGATATGTTTGTCATAGTGTTCATCGATGATATACTGGTGTACTCTCGTAGTAAGGATGAACATTCTGATCATCTCCGAACTGTCTTGCAAACCCTTAGAGATCATAAGTTATTTGCCAAGTTCAGTAAGTGTGAGTTTTGGCTAAGGTTAGTTCTTTTCTGGGTCATATCATTTCTTCCAAGGGTATTAGAGTTGATCCCCAAAAGACCGAAGCTGTTAGAAATTGGCCTAGACCTATTTCTCCGACTGATATCCGAAGTTTCTTGGGTTTAGCTTGCTATTACCGCCGTTTTGGTGAGGGTTTCTCCTCTATAGCGTCTCTTATGACTCGGTTGACCCAAAAGAAAATGAAGTTCATGTGGTCCGAATCTTGTGAGAAGAGTTTTCAGGAGTTGAAGACTCGACTCACTTCAGCCCCTGTTTTGACTTTGCCTGATGGTGTTGATGGTTTTGTGGTGTACTATGATGCTTTGAGAGTTGGGTTGGGTTGTGTATTGATGCAGAAGGGTAAGGTGATAGCTTATGCTTCTAGACAGTTGAAACCCCATGAGAAAAATTACCCCACCCATGACCTTGAGTTGGCTGCTGTTGTGTTTGCTTTGAAAATCTGGAGACACTATTTGTATGGTGTCCATGTTGATGTTTTCACTGATCATAAGAGTGTGCAGTATGTGTTTAACCAGAGAGAATTGAATCTTAGGCAGAGACAATGGTTAGAATTGTTAAAGAACTATGATATGAGTGTGTTGTACCATCCGAGCAAGGCCAATGTTGTGGCGGATGCCCTAAGTAGAGTGTCCATGGGTAGTGTTTCGCATGTGGTAGAAGGTAAGAAAGAGTTCGCTCGTGATGTACATCGTTTGGCTAGATTGGGAGTTAAGTTGTTTGACTCTGCTGAAGGTAGTATAGGGGTTCAAAGTAGTTTCGAATCCTCCTTGGTTTCAGAAGTGAAGGAAAAGCAATACTTAGATGCTAGTTTGGTCAGACTAAAGGAGTCAGTCAATGACCAAAAAGTAGAGGTTTTCTCCCAAGGGGAAGATGGTGTGTTGAGATTGCAGGGTAGATTGTGTGTGCCTGAATGTTGATGATCTGAGACAGAGGATTATGGCTGAAGTGCAGGGGCGCGATATTCTATTCATCCTGGTGCCACCAAGATGTACCGAGACTTGCGGGAAATCTATTGGTGGAGTGGCATGAAGAAAGATATAGCAGTGTTTGTAGCTAAGTGTGCAACATGCCAACAGGTTAAGGTTTAACACCAAAGACCTAGTGGTATGATGCAAGAGTTTAGTATTCCCACCTGGAAGTGAAAAGAGATAAATATGGACTTCGTGATTGGTTTACCTCTTTCCCGATGCCATCATGATTCCATTTGGGTTGTGGTTGATAGATTGACTAAGTATGCTTATTTCTTGCCTGTTCATACTTCATATACTACTAAGGATTACGCTAGATTGTATATTCGAGAGCTAGTCAGGCTGCATGGAGTTCCCTTGTCTATCATTTCGGATAGGGTTACTCAGTTCACTTCATAATTTTGGAAAGCTTTTCAGAAGGGTCTTGGTACCCAAGTGCTTTTGAGTTTTGCTTTTCATCCGCAGACCGATCTTCAGGCTGAGCGGACCATCCAGACCTTAGAGGATATGTTGAGAGCTTGTGCACTTGACTTTAAGGGAAGTTGGGATGATCACTTACCGTTGATAGAATTTGCTTATAATAACAGCTTTCACTCTAGTATTGGCATGGATCCATTTGAAGCATTGTATGGGAGGAAGTGTAGATCACCCATTGGTTGGTTCGAGGTGGGTGAAGCGGCTGTGAGTGGTCCTGATTCGGTATTCGAGGCTATGGAAAAAGTTAAGTTGATTAAGGAAAGGTTGAAAACTGCGCAGAGTCGTCAGAAGTCATATGCGGATGTTAGAAGAAGAGACCTTGAGTTTGAAGTTAGTAACCTAGTGTATCTGAAAATTTCACCCATGAGGGGGGTGAAGAGATTCGGAAAGAAGGGGAAGCTTAGTCCCCGTTATGTTGGTCCTTACAAAATTCTTACCCGTGTTGGTAAGGTAGCTTATGAGGTCGAGTTGCCTTCCGAGTTGTCCGCTGTTCATCCAATATTCCATGTCTCCATGCTTAGAAAGCATATTAGTGATGTTGTGGTAGTGGATTCCTCTGTGAGTGCTGACATTCAAGAAAATCTTTCTTTTGATGAGATTTCTGTAGAGATTCTTGATTTCAGTGTCCGAATACTAAGGAACAAAGAAGTTCCCTTGGTCAAGGTGTTGTGGCAAAACCAATCTGTTGAGAGTGCAACTTGGGAAGCTAAGGCGGATATACGATCCAAGTACCCACACCTATTTTCCGCGAACTATGATCAAGCCGAAGGTACCATTCTTTCCTAAATCATGCACTTTTGGTAAAAGTTGCAGCAGTTTAGCTGTCATTTATTATGTGTTCAGCTGTAGTTTCTTGACTTTATGCATTCTATGTTGCATTCGGAGTGAGAAATGATGTGGTGATGAGTCTAACGAATGATTTTAGTGGTATGCTCTATTCCCTATCTAATCTTGGCATGTCTAGCGTCATTCGAGGATGAATTTTTCCAAGGGGGGATGATGTAATACCCCGGGAATTTTTTTGTTGAAATTTTGTGCGTAAACGTGTTGGGTTCTATCTTCTAAAATAAATTATAAATTTTCCGTGCTGAATGTCTTAGATTATGACCCACCATTGTATAGATTATTGAATAAGCTTTCCAACGATATATGGATCATCCAAAATGGACACCCGAGCAACGAGTTATGAACATTCCGATCGAACCATGAATAGTAGTGAACAGTGAAACGTGCAGGAAAAAGCACTGAGGGCTGACGTATTTTTGCTCCAACTTTAAACAATCATGACTCCTTGTACATAATGATATGGTTGATCTACTATATATCAACGGAAAGCTCTGCGAGTCCTCTTTCTGATGAAATTGGTTTCATCCAATTTGTCTATCGTAGAAAAAAAGTTATGGTCGATCTACTTCAGCCTATCAAAAGTGAATTTTTGGGTCAACTTCAAATGATCATAACTCCTCGTACACAATGATCTGGGTGAGATACTATATATCAATGGAAAGATATGAGAGTCCTCTTTCTAATGAAATTGGTTTCATCCAATTTGGATAGCGGAGTAAAACGTTATGGTTGATCTACTTCAGACTATCAAAACAGTCTACCAAAGGACAGATTCGAGAATTAGTTGATTTTTCAGGGCATTTTGGTCATTATGCCTTCACTTCATGGACGAAAATTGTCTATTTATACCTATATTGAGCCATAAAATTCACTTTTGATAGGCTGAAGTAGATCGACCATAACTTTTTTTCTACGATAGACAAATTGGATGAAACCAATTTCATCAGAAAGAGGACTCGC
>NC_061112.1:148359602-148455657 GCF_002878395.1 Capsicum annuum | reverse complement strand
ACTTCAGACTATCAAAACAGTCTACCAAAGGACAGATTCGAGAATTAGTTGATTTTTCAGGGCATTTTGGTCATTATGCCTTCACTTCATGGACGAAAATTGTCTATTTATACCTATATTGAGCCATAAAATTCATGTTCTTCCATCAAAAACATTGAGAGAACTAAACCCTAGGTCCATTTTGAGCTCCAAATATCTTCCAATTTCACCTTAGAAATTCAAATTTGATCTGATAATCGAACTCATCATCTCGAGACCTTCGAGGATCACCCTTTATTTGTATGAACAGGATTCCATAATCAAGAGGTCAATTTCAAGGTATGGGGGGGGGTTTTTCAACAAGAGCACTCTTTCGTTCTTGTGCTTTAAAGTAATTTTCTTTACAAAGACATGATTTTTACTTGATTATTATGATTTTGAAGCATGAACTCATATTCTATGATGATTATTATGAAATTTTGTTGTCTATGATTTTGAAAGATGGATTTACATGTGTGGTGATATAAAGCATGAATCTTGAATGATATTTATCATGATTTTGATATTTGGGTCTTGAACCCCATTTGAAATTGTGTCTTTGAGAAAATGTGTGCTATAAGCACGTTGATGTTGAATATTTGAGATGTGTTGAATGATTTGACCTTTTGGTCTTAATGGAGTCGCTTTGAACTCAAATGTGAAAGAAATCCACAACGTGTTTGATTATGAAAAATGGGTAGCATGATGGCTCCCGATGTATACTTATATATTAATGAAAGTTGTTTTGTTGCGGATTGTCTTTGAAATGATCTGAGCTAAGTCCGGGAGTAATCTTTAGCACCGAGTGGGGGGTATAAAGTGACCTTACTTCCCTAGAACTACGTGCCCCCGTAAGACGTGAGCCTGAGGCTGATTTATATAGTGATCACTAGTGTTTTTGGATTGATATTAGAAGTCCTACTTCGATGGCAAGGATAGGACGGATCTCCCCAATGTGGGTTAGACGTTGGACTCCATGTGGCTCACATGGTTTATGTCGGTTATAGGATCTTCCAGTGTGTGTGTGTTTCCTTGTGTCTATGGTGAACGGTGAAGTGATTTAAAAGTGGAATTGTGAAAGTTATTCTTTCGAAAGATTTAAATGATATTTACATTATGAGAATTGATATTCTTGATGAACTGAAAGTGATTGACAAATTATATGATGACTCACATGTGTTATTATACTTATTTCATCCTCTCATGATTATGATGATTTTCTTCGGGCTATGTGAGTCTTTCATACATCCTGCATATTTCTTATAAATATTTATGATGATGATGTTTATAAAACTGCATACACCCCCATATACTCGGTTCCTTTCCATGGTACTGACCCACATCTTTGGATGTGGGCTGCATTTTCTCAGAATATAGATTCAGGTGCTCAGTTCCAGGTTCGACAGTGATTCTTCGGGCACGCTGTTCTACATCCTCTATCGTGGTGAGTCCTCATGTTCTGAGGACGTGATGTCTGATGTTAGTTTCACGAAATTGTTTATATTTGATAACTGAGTATGAGTCAGTTGGTGTATATCTCAATGGCTCGCTGGTTTTATTGATTTTCTTAGAGGCTTGTCAGACTAGTATAGATGTTGAGAGTTGACTAATAAGTCGTATTTTGTTATCTTTCTGAAATTCTTTTATTCTTGGATGATGATTACTTTGTTGATATTTGAGGGTTATTTATGGAAACCCCGTTGATTCGTGTTGAACTAAATGAAAATGGCTCAAAGGGTTAGCTTGGGGCTACTCAAAGCCTCAAGCACCATGTGACGCTCCGAGACCTGTTTTTGGGGCGTTACAACTTTGAGCTCATAAGCTACCTTGCCGAAATGACTGAGAATCCTGAAGGGACCGACATATCGGGGACTGAGTTTACCTTTCTTGCTGAACCTCTTCACTCCCTTCATGGGAGAGATCTTAAGATAGACATAGTCATTGACCTCGAACTCGAGATCCTTTCTACGAACATCTGCATAAGACTTCCGTCGACTCTGAGAAGCCCGGAGTCTTTCTCTGATCAACTGAACTTTCTCTAAGGCGTCGAATACCAAGTCAGGACCTATGACTGAGGCCTCACTAACTTTGAACCAACCAGTCGGAGATCTACATCTCCTACCATAGAGAGCTTCGAATGGAGCCATATAAATACTTGAATAATAGCTATTGTTGTATGCAAACTCAATCAAAGGCAAGTGGTATCCCAACTTCCCTTGAAATCAATTGCACACGCCCTTAGCATATCTTCAAGAGTCTGAATGGTCCTCTCTGCTTGACCATCTGTCTTAGGATGAAATGCTGTGCTGAGATGGACTTGGGTACTGAGATCCTTTTGGAACGCTTTCCAAAAGTGAGAGGTGAACTGGGTACCTCTTTTTGAGATGATAGATGAGGGAACACCATGTAATCTGACTAACTCCCTGATATAGAGTTTGGCATAATCCTCGGCTGAATAAGAAGTACAATACAATGACCCAAACTGAATCATGCTGATGACGAGTTCTAGGCAAACCCATCACGAAGTCCATGTTTACTTCTTCCCATTTCCAAGTAGGAATGGTGAACTCCTGCATGGAACCACTAGGTTTCTGATGCTCTATCTTAACCTGCTGACATGTAGAGCACTTAGCCACAAACTATGCAACATTTCTCTTCATCCCATTCCACCAATAGATGTCCAGCAGGTTGCGGTACATCTTAGTGTCCCCTGGATGAATGGAGTATCGTGCACCATGCGCTTCTGCAAGAATTCGCTGCCTCAAGTTATCTACACCCGGGACGCACAAATAACCCTGACAACGAAGAACATTATCTCCCCCTTGGGAGAAAACCTTGACTTTCTGATTCTGAACTGACTCTTTTAGCTTGACAAGGCTAGGATCCCTGTCTTTCTTCTCTTTCACCTCGACAACTAGAGATGATTCTGAACTACTCAGCACACATACACCACCCTCCGAAGAGTCGACTAAGTGAACGCCTAGTCTGGCAAGCCGATGGATCTCCTGAGCTATCTTTTTCTTTCTATCCTCAATTAGAGAAATACTACCCATGGAGAGTCTACTAAGAGCGTCGGCCACAACATTGGCCTTTCCCGGATGATAAAGAACACTTATGTCATAATCCTTCAAGAGCTCTAACACCTTCTCTGACGAAGATTGAGATCTTTTTGAGAAAAGACATACTGGAGACTCTTATGATCTATGAAGACGTCTATATGAACCCCATATAAATAACATCTCCAAATCTTTAAAGCAAATACCACGGATGCTAACTCAAGATCATGAGTAGGATAATTCCTCTCATGTGGCTTTAACTGTCTGGAGGCGTAGGCTATGACCTTACCATGCTACATGAGGACACAACCTAAACCTATTCGGGATGCATCACAATATACTACAAAACCGTCTGAACCATCTGGAAGAGCTAGAACTGGAGCTGAGGTGAGTCGAGTCTTCAACTCCTGAAAACTTTTCTCGCATAAATCTGACCACTGAAACTTAATCCTTTTCTGAGTCAATCTAGACATGGGAGATGTAATAGAATAAAATCCCTTGACAAACCGTCTGTAATAGCCAGCCAAACCCAAGAAACTCCTGATATCTGATAGAGATACGGGTTTGGGCCAATTTCTTACTGCTTTGGTTTTCTAAGGATCTACCCTAATGCCATCACCGGAAATAATATGGACAAGGAATGCTACTGATCTTAGCTAAAATTTGCACTTGCTGAACTTGGCGAACAACTGGTGATCCCTAAGAGTCTGAAGAACAATCCTGAGATGGTCTGAATGAACATGCTCCATGCGAGAATAGACCAGAATATCATCTATAAAGACTATGACAAACATGTCCAAGTACTGCTTGAACACCCGATTCATCAAGTCCATGAAAGCTGCAGGGGCATTGGTAAGACCAAAAGACATGACTAGAATTTTGAAGTAACCATACCGAGTATGAAAAGCTGTCTTCGAAATGTCACACTCTCTTGCTCTAAGCTGATGATAGCCTGATCTGAGGTCTATCTTGGAGAAGTAACTAGCACCCTGAAGTTGGTCAAATAGATCATCAATCCTGGGAAGAGGATATCTGTTCTTGACCGTGACCTTTGTTGAGCTGACGGTAATCAATACACATTCGGAGAGAACCGTCTTTCTTGCACACGAATAATACTGGCGCACCCCATGGGGAAACGCTGGGTCTAATGAATCCCTTATCTAAGAGTTTCGTCAACTGATCTTTTAGTTCCTTGAGTTCTGCTGGTGCCATTCTGTATGGCGGAATAGAAATAGTCTGGGTATCCAGAAGAAGGTCTATGCCAAAGTCTATTTCCCTTTTGGGAGGAATACCTGGAAGATCTTCGGGAAAGACATCTGAGTATTCATTAATAACTAGAACTGATTAAAGACTGGGAGATTCGGAACTGGAATCCTTAACTTGCACGAGATGATAAACACACCCCTTAGAAATTATTTTCCATGCCCGAAGGTAGGAAATAAGCTGGCCCCTAAACGCTGAAATACTACCCTTTCACTCTAGGACGGGCTCATTCGGGAACTGAAATTGAACTATCCTATTTCTGCAGTAGACTATGGCATAGCAGGAATGAAGCTAATCCATTCTGAGAATGACATCAAAATCGATCATCTCTAACTCAACTAAATCTGCTGATGTGGATTTCTGAAATATCATAACCGGGAAGTTCCTGTATACCCGTCGAGCTATGATGGTTTTACCCACTGGGGTAGAGACTAAATAAGGCTCTGCTAAGATTTCGGGACTGATTCCGAAATCGCCTGCTATGTATGGAGTAATAAAAGACGAAGATGCACCTGGGTCTAGCAAAGCATGAACATGAACATAGAAAATTTGTAACGTACCAGTAACGACATCAGGAGAATTTTCCTGATCCTGTCGGGTCTGAAGAGCATAGAGTCTATTTGGGCATTGCCTACTAGTAGGACTGGAGATGGCACCCTGCTGATTCGGGCGACCAGACTGAGCTGTGGAACGATTTTGCTGAACCTGAAGACCTGACTGCGGACACTCTCTAATCCTGTGGCCCGGTTTGCCACATCCAAAACAAACATCACTACCTGATCGGCAAACACCCTTGTGGTTCTTACCACAAGTTTGACAAAGGGGATTAGTACGGGCACTGCTGACACTGCTCTGAGACTTAGAGCCTTGTGCTCTATCTCTGAACTTAGGTGCTGGGTAACTAGCTAAAGACTGAACTGGAACTGATGGCTTGGGATGAAACTACGAACGGTTTCATCCCTCTGATTTAGGTTGAGCAAAACTAAAATTGCCTGATTATGCTCTCTTGTTCTACCTCTTCCTAGTCTTAACCTTCTGCTCCTCTATCTGCTAGGCATGGGTCATGAGTCTAGCTAAAGTCATATCACTGTTCAACATCACAGACCTACACTCATTTACCACGCTATCGTTCACCCCTGACACGAACTTGCTCATCTTAGCCCTATTATCTGCAACTACATAAGGTGCATACCTGGCTAGCTGAGTAAATCTGAGAGAATACTCCCTAACCATCATATTTCCCTGCCTGAGGTTGATAAACTCAAGAACTTTGGCTTCCCTTAGCTCTTGGGGAAAGAATCTGTCTAAGAAAGCCGTGACAAATTCCTCTCACTCAACCGGATCTGCATCCTCTACCCTCTCAGACTTCCACTGTTTGTACCAAGCATGAGCCACATCTTGCAACTGGTATGCGTCTAACTCAGCACTCTCAATAGAAGTAACACCCATGATGTCAAAAGCCTTCTGGACCTGGTCAATGAACTCTTGTGGGTCCTTGTCAGACTTAGACCCGTGGAAAGATGGAGGGTTCATCCGGGTAAAGTCCCGAATCCTAGCTGCAGCTGAGTTGACCACTAGATTAGCCAGAATAATTGATGGCCATTCATTCTGGACAGCCACGGACTGAGCAAGTGTGGTGAATGCAGCTCTAAAATCTGCATGGGAAACATGTTTGCCCAAAGGATCTTCGCGCTGAGGAGCTGGTTGGTTTTTTCTCTTTGGAGCCATAGCCTGAAATAAGAGAAGAATGGATTAGACTGAGAGATTAACTTGTGATTATGCTCACTAGCACGACATGAATACTGAAAGAAGGGAAACTGTCCCTAAAATATCTTATAGCCTTCTGCACATAAATATGGCGCGCAACACACCCATGTACAAGACTCTACTAGATGCGGCTTTCATACTTCCTAGGACTCTATTGAACCTTAGTCTTTGACACCAAGTTTGTAACGCCCCAATTTTCTGAATCGGAATACTACACAGTGCTCATAACCCCAAAGGACCATAAGCTAACCCATGACTGATATTTGTACCTGTATACTGCAAATCATGACAATATAATATGGAAAATATGCACAATAGGCCATAAGGTTCAACTGAAATGTGTGTATCAAAACAACATCCGTGGGGTAATGAATACCCAAAACAACTGAACACAAACCCAAATACTGAATACTGAGTCGAATAACTAAGTCTGAAAGTAAATCTGAAATCCTCTAAGTACTGTCTGAATAAGGAGTTGAAGGAACATGTCTCCAACTAACTCCGTAAAACTGAACTGAAGAAATAAATGAATAAATCAAATAATATTGTCCTCGAATAAAGAGGACTCACTGCAACTCTGTATGGTGAAAGCGACTGCTACTGCTGGTCTGGGACTCGTGTCTCTGAACCTATGGTGTAACATAAAAAGAAAGCACCATAGCGCAAATGCGTCAGTACCACTGGAGTACTAAGTATACGAGTGAGGTAGGCTAAATGTAAAAAGGTTTCATGCATGAACAATGCTAACTGACTGACTGATATGAACGTGAGAGTGCAAACATGCATACATAGAAACTGAGATCGTGAATGCGTGATAGCTAGATCTGTACGCTAATACATGGTTTACTGATAACTAACATAACTGATACTATAAATATGATAACATGGGCGACTGTATCTGACAGTCGTGAATTTGATGAAACTATCTGAGTTCTGTACTGTAACTGAGTTTGACTGTATCTGACAGTCCTGATATACTAAAATTTGAAGAACTATCTGAGTTCTTTTATTGAGACTGATACTGAAACTGTAGGAGGTAATTGTTTAACCGACATGCCCCATGTATGCCATAATGGCTAAGCTGGGGTCCAATCTCTGCCCCGATTGGAGGGGTGTCAATACCGCGCCACCTGTAAGGACAGTTGTGAGTGACCCTTATCTAGCACGTACTCAAGGTGAGAACGGTGGGATCCTAAACTAACAAATTAAGCCACCTCATCAACCCTAATCTGACAGGTTATGATGTCTCAACTTACGCTGGCTGCGTAGTTCTGAAACACAAGGATGACTGCTAAGAATCATACCCTGAACTCGCAGGTGAGTTCCCATCCTTGGGTTCACTCGGTGCTAACCTCTACTCCCATCTGGAGGGACTGATCATGACTTAACTGACTGTACATGAACTGAATAACTGACATCCGTTGACTGACGGAGTAGTACTATTATCTGAGAGTTAACTGAGATTATAGGATTTCTGATGTTTCCTGAGTCACATGACTGACTGAGTTCTATAGATTGTAGCTTGACTGAGATTATCGTGACAACATGACATGGCTCTAGGCACACAGCTGTATTTTTTGGGTACGAATACCCCCAGGACTCGATAGAAGGAAACTGACTCACATGACATGACTTGATCACAAGATTGGAGTCCACAATTCACATTTATCATAAGTAGGGGATAGCATGCTTCATGGGTTTATTCAACGTCTCAACATGGTAGGAAAACATGGATATAATTCGCATACATAATTCATATCTCCATCATCATACATGCTTCATGACACCACCATAAAATACGTAACTAACATGGAAATTCATAGTGAAGTGTATAGCTAACATAGGCTTGTCATTTAGATATCATGGAATCATGTACATAGGAATTTCTAGCATCCTAGGCATTTTATCAAACACCTTGCGTGCATTCTCTAAGGCATAGGTGGATTTCATAATTTCATTATATCAAACCACCCAAAATTCATGATTTTCAAGCAACAACCACATATATTCCATGAAAACATCCTTAGATATCATCTTGAAACTTAAACAACAATCATCAACAAGTACCTATTCATATCACCACAAAAAAGTTTATAAAACAACATTTAAAAGCATGATTCTTGAGCTCTATGAACGAATTGAATCCATAGATGAACACTACGCATACCTTAGAATAGTAATCCGTGGAAATTATAGTGAAATAAGCTTGGAATTGGAAACCCCCAATTGAACCCTAAACTTGTTCTTGATATTTCTTGAGAGGATTTCAACAAAACTAGTATATTTTGGTGATTTTGGACCTAAATTACGTGTTAAAGACTATATATAGGGTAGGAAAAATGTCCAAAATACCCTTAGAAACACGAAAGTGTAATGCTGAAACTGGGTGGAGCACCGATATTTAGCAGGCGGCGCCTGCCTTAATGCACCGCTATAGGGCGGGCGACGCCTACAGATCGTCTGGGTCTACTGTTTCGAAATCCAAACAAGCCCTAAACGGATTCCAAAAATTTTAAAACTTACCCGGGATGTACTACAACCTTGCCCCATCACAACGCAACTTGAAAATCAAAAAATGAATATTGTGAAGGTCGTCAAATAAATCCTTGAAGTTTGGAGGTCTAAAATGAAACTAAGTGTTGAACACTTATGAAAATTTCTAAGTCTTGAAGCTTGTAAAGCCAAATGAGCTGAATTCAGACACAACGATTTTGCGGGGTCATACAACAAGACACATTTACTTGGCTGGGCATTCTCTACACGTTTAGATGATTGGCCTTCAACTTTACCACAACCAGAATCAAATTTTGACAAAAATGGAGATTCACATACTGCTGCTGGCTTACATAATCGGCGAGGAATAGCAGGTGTTTCATCCAAGATAGCAGACACAACCACCATGTTTTCCTCAATCCCTTTAACATTATCACTTGCAATTGCATCAACTTTTCTAACATTATTACATACTAAATCAGTTACATCAGTTGTTGCAACACTTTTATCGGGTTGAGTGAACTTAGAAATTTCAGCGTCTGGAATTTCTGACCAGTCAAGCTCATCCTGGCTAAGCACTGCCACATCATCTTCTTTTTGTTTCTTTTGATCACGAAAAGGTTGAGTAAATTTAGTCACTTCAGAATCAGTAAAATTCGATCAATCACTATCAGCTTGACTATTTCTACCCTCCCCTATATCCTTATTTTCACCTGAGCTTTGTGTGAACTTCAAAAAATCAAAATTTGGAAAATTCTTCCAAGCACCATCCTTAGAAGTTTCAGCCGCAGAATCAACATCGACATGACGACCTACGCAATTACCTACAAAATTAACTTTCTCTCCAACGTCATCCACCAAATGCCCAATTACGTCACCATCTACACAATCTGTTGCTTTCCCTACATCATCCATCAAATTGTCACTTATATGATCCACTTCCGGTACAACATCATTTTGTTATCCCACATTAGGTGGATCATTAACTTGATCATCACCTGTACCACCAATATTAGGTGTCTCATCGTCTTTTTCATTTGAGTTGTCACCATCGTTATCACCAATTGATGTACCAACCTGTAAAATAAGTACAATAGTGTATATAAGTGTTGTTAAAAAAACAGGAGAAATTCAGGAAAAGAATACCTTAGGCGCATTCTTTATATCTAGAACTCGAAAAATTAATTCAAATGAGGATTTCATAAGCTTCTCCATTGAGGAAACCTTTTCTGTTAACTAAACATAAAAGGAAAAGGTCAATACATCAATTAACAAAAACATACAAATATTAATAAAAACCTTCGGCATACCATTTTAACATCACTTCTCAAAAGTGCCAATTCATGATCTGAGCTCGACTGATTACATTCTTGTTTACTGGTACTAGGCAAATCAACAGAGTGCACAACCGCATCCACAGGTTTGAAATCAGGTAATTGAAGGATTATTTTTTCAAGAACTGTCGGCGTAATGTTGCGCAACACAACCTGCACATACAAAACAGTACTCAACATTTAAGAAACACATAACAATTTAACAAAACATATATAAATTACAATTTAAAACAATGATATACCTGCTCTTGCCTAATATTAAAAAAATGCAAACTTGACTTCCTTGTAGGTTGGTCTATACTTTACAAACCAATTCAGTATACGTGGCACACCATCACCCACTCGGTTAGCAAGATGGTCATCGGCATAAGGACAACACTCATAAAACCAACACTGAAATGCAAGAGGGAAACCAGCACAACGGTACATAGTTTTTCGCTGATAAACCTTACACTTCATTAACTCCAACATCAGACGAAAACATAATTTTCCCCAAGGAAATGTTTCATAGTTCCCAGATTCAACCAATAAGAAATCATTCTTAGTTATAGCATAACTATACGTCACAGAAAAAATAAAGGAATAAATGAAGAACAAAACAGAAATTTGTAAAGCATTTTCATCACATCGCCACTTTTTTTTCATGAAACACTCTTCTAAATCAAGCTTTGTGACCTTGGACTTTCCTGAAAAATACAACTCCATCAGTTTACTTTCTTCACTAACAACAAACTCATTATTGTAATTTTCAGTTCATTTTAAGCCGCTAATTATAGCAAACTCTTGTAAGCCGAAACATAACCTAGTGTTATTCACTTTAATCCATATTTCATCATCTCTCTCACAAACAAGTTTCCTAAGCAACATTCCATAGATAAGTTGATTTTGAGGAAAAACACTTGGTAAAGATAAGAAATATCCAAAGCAACTATTCTTAAACAAATCAAGTTGCTTCTTGTCCAACTTAGATTTTCACGCAGTCACAATACCACAGTATGTGTGCACGCTGAGCTGACACTTGTAATGATCAGATGGACCAAGAAACAAATCCCAAACCTGCAATACATAAGTATACTTTTAGGTATAAGTATTTCAAAAAGCTACATATATTACGCATACACTATTCATTACAACAGTATTGCTAATTTTACTCTTACAGTATAAATACTCAAACTATACACAGTTCTTATACAATCCTGATACACAAATATTTATACAGTCAATGTACACTAATTGTACTCATACAGTATAAATATTCAAACTATACACAATTCTTATACAATCCTGATACACAAATAGTTATATCGTCAATGTACACTCCCTAATTTTACTCATACAGTATAAATATTCAAACTATACACAGTTCCTATACAATCATGATACACAAATAGCTATACAATCAACGTACACTAAATTTTACAAAAATCATATTACAACAGTGTTTTTAATTTTACAGAGTTACAATATAAATATTCAAACTATACACAGTTCTTATACATTCCTCATACACAAATAGTTGTACAGTCAATGTACACTAAATTTCACAAAAATCACTACCCAATGCATTTCATATACAACACTGACACATATTATATACATCAATAACACACTTATTTCAAATATACACAAATTCTACACAACAATTGAACATCTATCAGACATAATTAATACATACAAAGCACAAATAATATACCTCAAAATCAGTTAATTTGGGTATTTTTCTCTTCCAAGGAACTTTTTTACTTTTCTTTTTGGATGATTGAGCATCATCTTCTCCGTCATCTGATCGATTCAATTTTTTCATTTTCTGGGAGGAACAAGAGCATCTCCTTCATCATCAACATTTATCTTCTCCTTTCCTTTAGATGACTTACCATCATCTTTATCATTTTTTGAATCACTGTTTCTTTGGTTTTTTTCCGAATAACAACAAGATCTGAATCATCACTCACATCTGTATGTGCCCTTTTTTTAGCGGATTTTTTTTTGTTTCGCCATTGATGGAGCACCAACTAATATGTCTCGAGACCTAGTAATTCGACTAGGACTAGCATTAACATTCTTCAAATCCTTCAATCGAACATCAGGATTTGGTAAATCTTCAAAATCATCACTAGTAGCAACAAATTTAGGATCATATCTAGTACCTCTACCAGCTAATTTCGTATCAGTATTAACTTTTTTCTTGATTTTCATCACTACAAATCTTTATCCTTTAGCGTGAACTGTAGGTACAAGTTACTGTATCTCTTTTTTTTTTCGAAAAAAGAACAAGAAAAAGGACACCGCGTAACGTGAACTGTAGGTACAAGTTGTTCTCCCAAAGAACAACTGCAAAGGATACGTGTCCTTTTTTTAATCCTTTAGTGTGTGGCTTATTAAGACGCGTGTGGCTTATTAAAATAGAAAGCTAATAAATGGTATTAAATAAAGTCAAAGTGTCATTACTGTCCAAAAAGGATAACGTGCGCTATTATTGTCCATTAATTTTTAAAAAAACTAAGTGGTGTTCTTTTCCCTTTTCTAATACCCTATCATTGACCCGACCATATCCTCTTAATTGCCCCTTTTATCTCAATTCATCAGAACTACGACTTTACCTCAGCTCACCGACCCGACCTCACCAACCCGACGTTACCGACGACGACATCATCCGCCGGTGACGACAGCGACGTCACTCAGCTGTCCGGTATCATCTCAGAGTCTATTTTTTTGCATTTGTTCAGTTCAGCAAGGGCAAGTAAAGCTGCTGAAGTTCACCCCTCTAAGGTTGAGTTTCTTATCTGCTTCCTTTGCCATTTGAGTTGCTTCTTTGGATCAAACTGTTGCTAGAATAGATCTACTTCCAGGCCTAGGGTTTTGCTGATACAACAAAGGTAGTGTAGTATGACGGGTTCGAATCCTGTGGTGGACAAAGCCTAGTAATGTGGAGAGAGTGATAGAGGTGTCGGGGCAAGGGACATTATCTGTCGAGGTCGAAGAAGCAAAACGACTGATTCTTCTTTTCACGGTTTTCTTCATCTGTCATCCTCCGCAGCTCTCCACTATCCTACTCTAGTTTCCTTTCATGGCTTCACAGGTAAGTTCTTAGTTCTGTCTTTTTCTATTTTTCTATTTGACTTTTTGGGATTTGTTGTTTTGTTGTTTATCTGTAATCTGTGTACAAACTTGGTGCATAATTGCTTTGGATTTTGGACTTTCAACAACAACAACAACAAAGTTCATGTGGTTGATTTTAATTGAAGCTCTATGCGTAATCGTCTTTGGACTTTCAAAAAATAAATAAATTGTGTCTTTTTCACATATGATTGCCAGTTTGCCATGGTGAAGTGAGTACGTGACTGTAATAAGATGAAAAACAATATTTGCTTTGTTCTATTAGCGTTTACCTTTTCAGATAGTCGTATGACTATTTTTTTTTTATTATTGATGTAGGATTTGGAGAAAATTGATTTGAATCAGTTTTACCATCTACACATGAAGGTTGTACGTGTAATTTCTATTGAATATGACACACCACGTGGGAGTAGGGAAAAGGTATTTGCAACGGGCTTTGTTGCGAATGATGGAATTATTGTCACGTCTGCACATCTTTTTCCTTCGGGGGAATCTACTGTTAAAGTACGTAAGCTAGATAAAGAAAGATTTGTCAGTGTTAAGCGCAAAGTTTTTTTTAGACGGATTGATATTGCATTGATCGAGTTTCATAACCCAACTAATGCGGTTTCTAAAGAATATGGTTTGTTTCCAAACAATAAATCCTTATCTGCGGGTCAAACTGTACTGAGTATCGGCAATTATTATTTATACGCAGGATCAGTTGTGATTGGAAGGATTTCATTTCCATGTCCAGATGACTTACCTCTGCCCTGTGGACCCCCAATACTTTGTTTGGATAAAACTGAGAATGACGTATTGAAACGCTTTACCCAATATCGCGTTATGGGTGACTTTTGGAATTGTTCAAGAAATAGAGAAATGACTTTCCAAAAAACTCTCCACACTGAGTTACCTGTCATACATATAACTGGTTTTCCTTCTGCAGGTGTCTGTAACTTTGACCCTTTGAAAGTTGCTGAAGAGGCAAGGTCTTCGGGTGATTATTATTATCATTTTGATGGTGATAGTGCTGGTGCTCCTGTATTTAATATCAGCGGAGAAATAGTGGGCATGGTTTTAATGCCTGATGGCCCAGCTATAGTTGCCATTCACTTTATGATGATAGAGAAGGTTATATCGGTATATAAGAGTAACATTGGTGCAAAAAGGTAAATTATTTTTATGTACTCATTGATGTTTGTCATTTGAGGGATGGCCTTGGCTCAGCGGTAAGCTTGCTTACCGTGGTGTGCCAGGGTCGGGGGTTCGAAACGCCCCTCCAGCGAAGTTGGGGTGAGGGCGCGTAGGTCGGGCCCGGAGTGGTCCCCCCTCCCCGACACCTACGGAGTAGGTATGAACCGGGTCGTCCCTATTGATGTTTGTCATTTGCCTAGTAGTGTTGGTGATTTTCTTGACCCAGGCATGCCATTATTTGACAACTGCTATGTTACTATAATTGACTTCTCATTGGGTTGAGTGCGAACAAGTTTATATGGTTATTTTCTGTTTTCTGTTGTTTGTAACTAATCATTTTTGGCATTTGTATTATGCACAGAGACAACAGTTGAGAGCTGCTAGAGAGTTTGGAGTCTGGACCTTACTGAACAAAAAGAAAATCTCTGATAGCGACACAATTTTTACAGAGAACCGGAGTGAAGATTGTTTAGTTCAAATCCTCTTTAATGAAGATCAGCTTAATTAACAATAAGTTTGTGATTGTTAGTAATGATTGTCTAGATTTGATATGGAGAGTTCATTTGTTATGTTGTACTAAATTTTTGATGTTTTCTTTTGCCATTGTGGAATGAAAGATCTTTTGGGTGTAATATGCTTATTCTGAGGTCTTTAATGATATGATTGTTTGGGTTCTGTTTACTTTTCTTTTGTGGAATGAGAGATGGTCTGGAGATATTTTCTCCTACTTATGTTCACCCCTCCTTTTAAAAATTTTGAAAGTTGAAACTGATGGCACATACATTAACTTCTGTTTGGTAGAGGAGTTGGTCAGAAGGCAAAGAATATTTTGTTTGTCCAACATTTGGAAGGCTGATAACATTTCGCTTTGGGAAGGAGTGGTGAGAGGTGACATCTGATAATTCTATGCTAGTAAAGATGGAGGTGCTTGGATATCTCATGTTTAAATATTGCTTTAGTTACTGATACTGGATTTTTCCTAATCCATCCCTTCCCACCTCAAACTTCTTTGCTGATCCACTAGACGGTATCTAATAAGACCATCAATTCAAGACCTTAGAGTTTCAAACTGATAAATGTGCTTTCGCCTTTCGTATTGGAATAGCAGGTGCAGGAGCAATATCTCTAACAATTAGATAAAGTTTACCTTGTTTGTGGTCTGGAAGTTTTATCCCGACAGTACTATATGCTGATTGATTAGTGAATTTATGTTTGCTGGCTCATTCCAAGTCCTGAACATTGATAATTCTAAGTTCAAACATTTTTTAAGTGTCTGAATTTTAAAAATTACGAAGATTAGATATATTTTTAGCCTATAATTGCAATAGATATGCTTCTCCTTGCTTTCAAACTCCACCATCCTCGTCCCCCCCTT
The DNA here is from genome assembly GCF_002878395.1 of Capsicum annuum. NCBI lineage: Eukaryota > Viridiplantae > Streptophyta > Magnoliopsida > Solanales > Solanaceae > Capsicum > Capsicum annuum. The sequence continues at coordinate 148,440,058 of NC_061112.1, read as the reverse complement.
TTGTGTGGGAAATTCCGATAAGCATTTACAGGATTGGTTGTATTTTGTTGCAGGGATCGTTATGGCTTAGCAACAAATTCAGACATATATAGAGATGCCTATGCCTTGATTAAAAAGAATTCATCGCCACGTGAGTGATTCCTCATTTACCTGTGCGACAGGACGAAGTGGAAGTATCAAGTTGTACTCAGGGTGGAGGCAGGATGATAACAGTTCAGAAAATGGTGCTTTTCTTTGAAGCAGCTGAGTTGAGTTTATTTAAGTTTATAAATACTACTATATATCAAAATTTGAGTAGCTTTGCTCTACATTTATCAAGACGCAGCTACAGCCTAGTCTTGTACAGTATCCGGTGGAGTGTTGTCTTACATATTAGATGATGATGGTGTATGAACTGCAAGTTCAGCTTGGATTAGCTTTAGTTCTTTGTATGTTGATTTTGTATGTACATTTCCGTTGGTTGGATTTGACTTCTTCACATGCTGGTCGGTTTTTTCCTTTATGAATCTCCAGGTCCAGGCGGTTTTTTTTGGTTGGCTGGTATTGAATTCTATCTATTTGTGTTGTTTTATTTTCTTTGCTGTCTGTAGTTTTGTCATGGGAGATTCTTTGTGGTTTGTAAAATTCCCTCCTCGCTAATTGCTTTCTTTTAGCAAAGGCACTTACCTATTCGTGGATAGTAATCATTCTCTTGAATTTTTTCCATCAAGCAGCAAACTTCATCTTTGGAAGAAATTCAAGTGAAGCATGAATTATCATTTGATTGATATGCTGAAGCAAAACTAGCTTTGGTGAATTCTTAATACAAGGACTTAACTAACCCTACATTAATGAAATATGTTCGAAAACTATTTACAAAACCCAGCTAGTGGATATTCCAACTTGTGTTACCAAATAATGTGCAAAATAGACTTCTATGGATTCCCAGTACTAGTTACAAAAGGAAACAATTTTCTGTACTCTCCTTTTCCCAAGTGCACTACTATCAAGTACTCTCCCCAGCATCAACCTCGAGTTTTGCAGCGCTAATTTGGCTGATAGACCTGATTTAGACGCATTGGGTTGTGCTACTGGTGTGGAACCAGCTTCAGTTCCGAGCATTGCAAACTGCAGTGGCCCACTCCGAGCCTTAAATGAGGTCTGCGGTGCAAGAATCTTCTCTTCAGCGGCAGCAAGTCCATTCTCAAATTGTCCCAGCTCATGCGATTGTGATCCAGGTAAGCTACAGCTCTGCAATAGGGCTTCTAATACACTAAGGCCTCCCAGCACAAAGTTCTCTCTACCGAGATACAATTGCATACGTAAGTGTGACTTTGCGCAGCATCCATTGGAGTATACTGAAGCAACGCCTTCAGCATAAAAGTATGACACGATTATATTCAACTAGCCCCTTCTCAAGAAGACATAGGAGGGCGCAAATGCTAGAGCCAATTGCTTGGGGAACCATTCATTGCATAGTAATGGTGAAACACATGCTAGAAGGGGTTCTATACTTTTGATCTCACAATGGGAGTAAGCCACGAAGACAGTAGCCAATTCATCTATTGCTTTAGCTCGACGCCAGACAGCCATATTAGTTGAAACATAGCAAGCCTTTTGACTCTGTTGATGGAGTGGTGAAGCAGGACCAACCACCGCATCCTGGTTAAGCAGTAAGCAGAGCCAGGGAAATAAGCCTGTTATATGCATTAGCAGGCGTGTTTCTGCATCACCAAAAATTTTGAATCACACGAAGGCACAGTGATCCTCGATAGAACTTCAATGGAAACACCATGACTGACTGTTGATACAAGGCCTTTAAGAACCAGTCGCTGCACTCCTTCGAACACTGGCACCTTTGCATTGGAGGGTAGTGGCTCACTAGCACTCCATGATTCCGGACGCTGGAAGTGAGAATTGTCGCCGACAGTTGAATCAAGCTCATCTCTGGGCATGCTTGAAAGAAGCACATTTTCAGTTGTTCTATCTCGGAATGATAAGCTATCAATTACACGACAAACGAGTTCCAGCACCTGACTATCTACATGAACGAAGTTTGTATGCATCATGGCAGCGCAACCCCAGAAAAGCATATCACCTTCTCTGGCTCCATATTCTCCACCATCACCCGTAATGTCAACAAGATCTCCATAACAAAGCCTAGAGCAGCTGGTACTGGGTTACTCAGGCATCTCTGAAGGCATCGTAGCAAGGATACACAAGCATCATTAGTCTTGCTACACAAGCATCATTAGTTACACGCGGCCGCAGTGCACGGTGTATCTGGTGTGAGCGGCGGGCCAGGTGTCTCTATGTGCATTCCATAGACCATTTAGTGCCTTTGCTCCCCAAGTTTCCCGTAGATCTCCTTGGAAAAAGGTATCATCAACCATGCTCTGCACTAAAGCAGATAAGAGAGATGCACTTGGCAGTTCTGTCCTGACAACTGTAGTGTCCTTCTCCCACATCATGCTACCTCGCTTAGATTGAACATACTTTATCAAGCTCACTACTTGCTGCTTGTTCTCTCCATCACTGATTTCAACATCACATACATTCCAAGTGACACACAGCAAGGGACACAACAGATTAACAAGACGGTGCTGACAATGCTCCACGACAATATCCTCTGAACTAAAGTGACATGAAAGAGCAAGTAAATGCTATCGGAAATCTTCATCATTCTCATAGGCAATTTCAGCAAGTAAAATTAAGGCAATGTCTGCATGAGTGAGTAGGTACTGCTGATGACCTTGCAATGCTGATTGAAGTTCTTTTGCATTAACAGCATGTGTTCCAGACGCCCAGTGCAACCCTTCTTCCGCAGAATTTGGGGTATCAATGTGATAATATCTAGTCTCGAGAGACATGGCGGCGACTTCGCAGACTTCCTGTTGAACTCCGTACTCCCATTAATGGCCCTGACATGTTCACCAGTGATGGAAGAAGTTGGCCAGACCGACCAGCAGTCAGAGGAACAATATTCAACTCAGGAGGCATAGGACTCAAGAGGCCCCGAAGCACTTCTGCCTCCAACCGCTAATGTTCTCCAGCTCAAGTTCCCACTTGTGTTTCTTAGAGGACCATCAAGAGATCCACAAACTAATAAAGGTGACATGTGAGGTTGGCTGTCTACAATTGATGAAACTTTAGTTACTGACGGCCCCGGAGAGAATTCCAATACGAAGTTTCCATTACCATATCTGTTTGCACTAGGCCTAAGAGGTTCCATGTTATCTTCAAGCATAAGCTGAGCCAGTTGATAAACCAGGTGATCAATGGTACGCTGGACGCAGATACGAGCCGCCAAGTATAAACCAACCCTTTTAGCAACAGAAAAATATGTAGCAAATGCACCACTTATTTCTGCTGATGCATTCGAATCACAATCCTCAATCCCTTTTGCAATCAAAAAATCTGAAACTGGACTTATGTTCCGGGGTTTGCTAGCAATTTTACTCCAAAGCTTTTCAATTTCATCCAGAAACTGATCACCATGTCTCCATGTCACATAATAGAGACTTCTCAATAATCTCTAGCTTCAGCCAGAGTCCTTGAGTTTCCAGAAATTGAGATTCTCAATCCATGGAGCCATGCAGGTGAGGACTTGATGCTGTGCAATTATATCAACAGCAGCAAGTTGCCTTTGGGTAATTCTTCAAAAAACAACTGGCTCAATTCAGGATGATCTTTAGCAAGTTTGCAAGAGAGTTTATATTGGAACTGTTGATATGAGTCTGGAAGGTTCCCAACTACAGCAGGCTCTGTAGCTTCCATACCCCTCCATCCCATCATCGGCCCATTCACGGACAGAAAGCATTTCAAGCATTTGGAGGGCATCATCACGAATCTGTCTGGAAGGACGTTGTAGGGTATCAGACTTAGGAGTCTCTGTATTTCACATTTTGGAATTTCTTGATGCATAGACTTCAGCTAGCACACTGAATAGCCAACTGCAATTGCAGCATCGGAGTAGTAGCAGTAGCACTGTACCAAATAAAGACTTGTAAGTATTTCAAAGGTATAAAAAAACAGATGCTAAACATCTACCTAGGGCAAGAGAAGTGATATAACTAGCTCCAGTTCAAAAAAAAAAATCAAAGTAGAGGATCTGCATTTTCAAACATTATTTATTGATACTAAATAGAACAAGAAGAAGATGATACAAGAATGCCACCGCTGCACCAACTAAACAGAAGGCACAGCAGAGGCAACTCATTTTCCAATTAAAAATTGCGTAAAAGAGTAAATACTTACTAAATGGTTTACCTCCTGAAACCAATGCAGCACACACGCTCACCCACAATATTGTCAGTGAACATAAAATTCATTTTTTAGAAGGTTAAAATGATTTAAGGAAAGTCTTTTAATAAAAAGTATAGAGTGCAATAAACAAATGAATCGCACCATGAACTTCCTATAAGCAGTAGGAAACAAATCCAAGTTTTTTTGCCAAGTGAAACTCGAAGATGACCTCCTCTGTGCCTATCACGACCAGTTGTTCCTCTGTCACCTTCACCAGTGTAATTTGAATAAGATGGAGTTCTTGAATCAGCAGGTGAATAACCAAAGGGTGCCCTGAATAGGCTATTTATCCAAGATATTACACGGCCACTCATCTTTCTTGCATTGTCATCAAAGCAGGGTCCATACAACAGTGAAGCCATTGCATTCATGGAAGCCCATTGGATTATACATGTTCATTCAGTTCTTTATAAAAAGTGAGTTTGTCTATAGAATCTTTTGACCGAGACTGCTGAGTAGACTTGTATCGTTCTACTTCACGTCGATAATCATTAACACCATCCTGACTCCATGTATTGCCAGCATCATCGCTCCAGGAGAGCAGAAGATCAAAAAGACACTTCCTAGTTCTAATATCAAATTTCTCTGATTTCGACTCAACAAATCCAGGGGCCAGAGATCTCAGTACAGAAGCAAGTGCAGAACGGAGGAGTTGCATCTCCTGGAAACTCTCAGCAGACGCTGTTAATATCTGTCTGGCTGTGTCTTCGATGAACTTCAAATAATGTAGGCGGGAAACAGGCTTCCTACTAGGCATTCCAGGCCAGATGTTTTCTGAAACTGGACAGTATATATTTGCAATGTGTACACGAAGTTCTTCTCGATGGGACCTTTGACTCTGCAATGAAACAATTGAAATTCTACTAAAAAGATCCAAAGCACAGAATTTTTAAGAATGAGACAGGCAATCAGCAATTTACAAACTTGGCATGGGGAATCGCTCAAAGGACTGTCACAGCGGTTTCAGCAAGTTCCATAACTGTCATTTTCTTTAGCATAAATTAGGAAATCTCCTATTCATGTAATAGATGTGTGTGCAGTATATTTTTCGATACATGAATTTGACATGGTTTTTTTTTTTTTTGGAACTTTGTATAAATTGATAGAAACATATCAGTACTTAGGCTGTACTGAGGCCATATTTACAAGATAAATCCTATGATCCTATGTCTACAATGAATCCAACACATCAATAATAGATACAAGATCATTAGACCAAATCTGATTACACCAAAACCACAGAATCAAGATACAATTCAACTTGATCTGTTCTATACTATTCTCTACATTCTTAAAGCACCTAACACTCCTCTCTTTCCAAATTGTCCTCCATATGCTAGCTGGTATGAATCTCCATCTACTTCTGCTTTTAGCCTGAATCCCGGCTTCTTCCCAACTTTGAAGGGTCTCTGTAATCTTTCCGGATGTAGACCAAGACAAACCTTTGATATTTAGGAATAGCCTCCATAATATTTCTGTCATTGCACAATGACGGAACAAATGCTTAACAGTTCTGCCTGCTCTCCACAAAAAAACACAAGTAGGACATAGTGTCATCCCCCTTTTCATCATATTGTCTTTTGTAAGAACTGCTTCATTGGATAGAAGCCAAATAAAACAAGCCACTTTGTGAGGAATAATTACCTTCCAGATAATTCTCCAGGGCCATTTGACATTCCAGTGATTGAGGTTGTTCATCCTCCTATATGCTTTGCCAACCTTTAAGGTTCCTTTTTCACTACCCGGCCACCAAAGTTCATCTTCCCCTTCTTGTGCACCTTTAAACTGGCCAATAGTGCTAAAAAATTCTGCGACTCTTGTGATTTCCCAGTCATTTACTTGTCTTCTGAAATTGATCTCCCACCCTTCGGTTGTCCACATTTCTGCAATGGTCCTGTGTTGCTGTAGCATTAAGTTATAAATGTCTGGATAAATATTCCTCAAAACCCCCCATCTCATGCCAATCATCTACCCAGAAGTTTGTTCACTTTAATCTTGGTGCTGATCTTGAACTCATCCCACAACGCCCTTATAGATCTCCACAAGTTCACACCATATAGTGTACTTACTTCCCTTGTCATCCACTTGTTTTCCTCCTCGTACTTGTCGTCTTCAATGACTTTCCCCACAATATTTGCTTATCATTAGCATACTTCCACAACCATTTCATTCGGATTTTTAATGCCCAACCCCCCGTAACTTTTCTCTACTATCAAATTTTCCCATTCGACCAAATTGTAAAATTTTCTGTCCTTGTTTCCTTGCCATCTTGGTGGGGGTATTATTCTTGTTATGATACCTTGTTTCATGCTTTATTACGAATCTGTTTACTTTTCTCTGTTTTCTATTACTTGTGGGTGTCGTACTTATGTTATGCCATCTTGTTCCATGCTTTACTATGTATTTGTGTAGTATTCCGTGTCTCGAGCCGAGGGTCTATTGGAAACAGCCTTTCTACTTCTTTAGAGGTAGAGGTATGGACTGCGTACATCTTACCCTCCCCAGACCTCACTATGCGGGAATACACTGGGTTTGTTGTTGTTGTTGCTTGTTTCCTTGCCATAAGAACTTCCTTCTAATCTTGTCCAATCTATCTGTGCCCCTACGGGTATGGGAAATAAGGACATCATGCAAGTTGACATAGCATCAAGGATAAAGTTAAAGTTAATGGGAGTTACCCTGCCTCCTAGTGACAAGTATTGCCCCTTCCATCTCGCCAGCTTCTTTTCAAACTTCTCTATTACACCATTCCAGATTTCTTTGGATTTTGATTTGGTACCCAAAGGCATCCCAAGGTATGTCGTTGGTAGAGCCCCAACCTGTCCACCTAAAATTGTATTCAGAGTTTCCATGTTGTTTACTTCATTAATGGGGTATAAAAAAAACTCTCTCCAATTAATGTGTAACTCGAGAATCCCTTCAAACAGAACCAGTATCACTCTCAAATATTTGAGTTGATCTTCTTCTGCCCCAACAAAAGATGTGTATCATCTGCATTTTATCGATGAGTCACCTTTAAAATTTCTCTTTCTTATCTGGCCACATCGAACCTGCTCAACCAGCCTCTTGTGTGCTATTTTGATCATGTTGTTGAGTCCCTCTATGGCTAACAAAAACAGGAAGGGGGATAGAAGATCCCGCTATCTAAGGCCCCTTTGTGCTCTAAAAAAAACCTACTGGGGCACTATTAGTCAACACCGAAAAGTTCACTAAAGATACACACAATTTTATCCACTGAATCCACTTAAGTCTGAATTCCATCTTCTCCAAAACTCCAAGCAAGTAATTCGAATTAACATTGTCAGAAGCTTTTTCGATGTCAAGCTTGCATAAAATTCCTTCTTTAGTCTTGACCCTACAGCTTCATTTGCCACTAGGACTACATCCATAATCTGCCTACCTTTAATAAATGCCATTTGTTGTGAGTCGACCAACTTTTCCATCACCCCTTTCAATCTCTCTGTTAGAACTTTGGAGAAGATGTTATATATACTTCCTATCTGGCTTATGGGTCTGAAATCCTTCAACTTAGTGACACCTTTCTTCTTAGGAATGAAGGCAATGAAAGTAGCATTGAAGCTTCTGAAGGTTTTGAAAAGCCTTCATTATATCATGTTAACTATCTCCCAACATTTAATGAAGAAGCCTATAGTGAAGCCATCAGGTCCAAGGGCTTTGTCCTTTGCACAAAACTTGAGACACTCCAACACTTCTTCCTCGAAGTTTCTCTGTAAATTCTCTTTCTACTCTATGGAAATATTTAGCGAAGATGATGGAGAAGATGGGATACGGGTTGAAGTGGCTAAACTGGATAAAATATTGTCTAAACTGTTAGATTCTCTATTCTTATCAACGGCAACCTTGTAGGCTTCTTTCAAATACAAAGAGGACCCAGACAAGCTGATCCACTATCACCTTTCTTGTTTTTTATCACCACGGAAGGTCTGAATAACATGATAAAGACAACAAACACGAGAGGATGGCTTAGGGGATTTGATGTTGCTAGTGAAAAGACTGAAAGAGTAGAAGTGACACACCTGCAATATACAGATGATACTCTTATATTTTGTGATGCCGTGGACGAACAACTTAAGTACTCGAGGGTGATACTTGTTCTATTTGAAGGGATATCTGGTGTACATATTGATTGGAGGAAGAGTGTAGTGTATCCGATCAATGAAGTCAACAACATGAATTGGTTAGCATCAATATGGAATAGTGATTGAGAAATGTGAGAAGAAATTGGCAAGATGGAAGACTCAATATTTATCTCTAGGAGGAAGGTTGACACTTATCAACTCAGTACTGGATGTCTTACCTACATAGATGATGTCTCTTTTTCCATTGCCTGCAAGGGTTATTAAGAGGCTGGACAATATCAGAAGAAAATTCTTGTGGCAAGGTAGTAAAGACAGAAAAGGATTTCATCTTGTAAAGTGGAAATCGGTGACAATTGACAAGAAGAATAGAGGGTTGTGGATAAATGTAATACCCCGTAAAATTCGTAGTTCAAAATTCAGCTTTTAAAGCTTTTTCATGCTTCAAGACAGAGAAAATTTTTGCTAAGTGTTCAACACTTAAGTCTCATTTTAGTCTCCCGAACTTCGGGGATTTATTTGACGACCCTCCCGACCTCTGTTTTTGGATTTTCAAGTTGCGTTGCGATGGGGCAAGGTCGTAGTACAACCCGGGCAAGTTTCGAAATTTTTCGGATAGCGTAAGGGCACGTTTGGATTTGCAAAACAGTAGCTCCACGCGATAAGCCCGCGTCGCCTGGCCTAGAGCACCGCTCTAAGGCAGGCGACACCTGCTAAAAGCGGTGGAATAGACCAGGCGGCGCCTGCTAAGTCCAGTGCTTGCCCAGTTTTTCTGCACTCAACCCCCGTGTCCTTAAGGGCATTTTGGTCCTTTTGCCACCATATATATACTCTATAACACGGGATTTGAGCTTCACAACACCAAAATACATCCCTTTTGTTGATTTTCTCTCAAGAACAACCAAGAACAAGCTTAGGGTTTAATTGGGAACTTCAAGAATCAAGCCGTTCTCACCGTAGACTTCACGAATTCTTAATCCCAGGTATGCGTAGTGTTCATCCACGGGTTCCTTTCATCCGTGGAGTTCAAAAATCATGTTTTTAAATGTGTATTATGAATATATGATTTTGATATGATCTTGTTCATGGTTTATGTTGATTATGGTGTTACTAAAATGTTGTTGTGATGAATATCCATGAAGTGTGTGATTGTTTTGGTTGAGACCCAAGAAATTGGGGGTAGTAGATGGTGAAAAAAAATGATGAACACACCTATGCTTTACAAAATGCATGTAAGGTGTTTGATAAAATGTCTAAGAAACTAAAAATCATGCAATATAGCTAAATTGTGACTACGTGAAGAATTTAGGCCTAACCCGTACGTAGCCCCCTTAAATACACACTATTTTTCAGTTAGACACCTCAAGTGGACTTTGTTCCATTTAGGCACCTCAAGCGGCCTTAAAGAGTGCCACTTTGGCACCTTTTGATGAATCAGAAAATTTATACTTTGTGCGTGGATTACACACGCTTGGTGAGGTAGAAAGTGACAAATAATAGCTGGCACGTGTCATTTTTTCTAAAAAATAATTTTTAAATCATTAATTATTTAAAAAAAAAATAATCACCCGCCACCCCAACCTACCCACCCCACCGTCCCCCCACCCCGCTCACCTACCCACCCACCCGCCACCCCCACCCCACCTACCCCACCAATCAATTTTTTTTTAATTAATTTTAATTCTTCTTCACGAATTTAGCTTTATTTTTTAATTTCTTTCATCAATTTTGCTTCGATTTTCAATTCTTCACTGATTTTTCTTACTTTTTATGCTTCGGTTTTAATTTTTTTTAATTGATTTTGTTTGAATTCAATTTTTCCTCACTGATTTAGTTTTATTTTTCAATTTTTCTTCATCGATTTTGTTTTATTTTTAGTTTTTCTTCATGTTTTTTGATTACTTCTTATTTAAAAAAAAGTAAGATTCTTGATTTAACCATTTTAGTATAAGGATGTGCTAAGGAAAAAATGGTGGTAAGTTAATGGATTGAAAGAAGAATAAGAAAATAGAAGAAGAAGAAATGAGAACAAAAATAAAAATTACGAAAATGCCATTGAAACACACCTTCAATGCGTGTCACACGCACTTTGCCAACTCAGCAAAAAGTGTCAAAGTGACCCACTTTATACCTACTTGAGGTGTCAAAATGAAACAATGTCCACTTGAGGTGTCAAAATGAAAAATGGTACGTACTTATGGGGGCTGTGTATGGGTTAGATATGCCCCTATGTTCCAAAGACTTCCATGTTGATAATGTGCCTTGTAAATGTTGTTAGATTGTTCGTGAACTAGTCTTATGAGATTATGCTATGCTTACTTGCAAATCCTACTTATGTACAAAATGTATGATAACCATGTACTTCATGAAATCCCCCAAGTTATGATATTATGGATTATTGATGTTGTTCATGTATTCAAGTCAGTCATGTGTGTCAGTTTCCTTTCATCGAGTCCTGGGGGTAGATGTACCCGAAAACTATAGCTGTGTGCCTAAGCCAGTGTCATGTTTCACGATACTCTCAGTCGAGCAATGTTCAGTAGATTTCAGTCAGTCTCATGACTCAGGAAACTCATGTAAACTCAATATCAGTTCAGTCCTACTCGGTACTCAGTAATCCAGTAAATCTCCGAAATCATGATTTCAGTTCAGTATTAGATATCAGTAGTATTCCGTCAGTCAATGAAATTACAGTAAAACTCAGTTCACATACAATTCACTAATCATGTTCAGTCTCTTCAGTTGGGTGTAGAAGTTAGCACCGAGCGAACCCAAGGATGGGAACACACACTGTCAGATGAGGGTGTGATTCTTAGAAATCATCCATGTGTTCCAGAACTATGTAGCTAGCATAGGTTGAGACATCAACACTGTCAGATGAGGGTTTGATGAGGTGGAAAAGCATTGTCAGATGAAGGCCCCACCGTTCTCTTTCGGGGACACTGTCAGATGAGGGTCACCCATAGCTTGTCTTTACAAGTGGCGCGATATTGACACCCTTCCAGTCAGGGCAGTGATTGGACCCCAGCTTAGCTATATTAGCGCACATGGGGCATGTCGGTTAAATAGCTACTTCCCACAGTCTCAAGTCTCAATCTCAGTTCAAGAACTCCGATAGTTCTTCAGATTTCAGAACACCAGGACTGTCAGATACAGTACGGAACTCAGATAGTTCCATCAGACTCAGGACTGTCAGATACAGTCACTCATGTTATCAATTATCAGAACTCAGTTATCAGTCATGTTATGTATATCAGAAAACCATGTTATCAGCATACAGATTCAATCATGTTATCACGATCTCAGTTCCTATGTTTGCGTGTTTGCACTCTCACGTTCATATCAGTCAGCATGTTCATGCATATAACCCCTTTGTATTTAGCCTACCTCACTCGTTTACTCAGTACTACAGTTGTACTGACGCATTCGCGCTATGGTGCTTTCTTTTATGTCACACCATAGGTTCAGAGACACGAGTCCCAGATCAGCAGCAGCAGTAGCAGTAGTACTTCCGTGTAAAGATTTGCAGTGAGTCCTCTTCATCCGAGGACAATATGACATTACTATATGGTTTTCAGTCAGTTTTCAGTTTTCGAAGTTAGTTGGAGAAATGTTCCTTCAACTCCTTATTCAAACAGTACTTAGAGGCTTTCAGATTTATGATTTATGATTCAGATTCATGTTTCAAACTTCAATTATTTTCAGTCGTTTTGGGTATTCTCTACCCCTATTGATGTTGTGACTATTCAGATATCACTTGCAGTTGATCCTTATGGTCTTTTATATGTTTTCCGCATTTCATAATATGTATTATGCAGTCTATAGGTACAAATATCAGTCATGGGTTAGCTTGTGGTCCTTCAGGGTCATGAGCACCGGGTAGCATTCCGTTTCAGAAAATCGGGCCGTTACAGTAAAGAACCTGAAATTTCAAAGTAAGGCTCTCATGATGAAATGGTTGTGGAAATATGCAAACAATGACCAGCTGCTATGAAGGAAAGTGATTGGAGCTAAATATACTGAAGAAGATAGATGGATGACTAAAGAAGTAACCACACCTTATGGGGTTAGCCTCTAGAGATCTATTAGACACTGGTGGAATGAAGTTAAAAGCAACTTAAAGATTAAAGTAAGGGATGGAAACAAGGCTAGGTTCTGGAAGGATAATTGGCATGAGGAAGGATGGATGGAAGTGCTCTTTCCAGATATCTACAACTTGGAATTGTTTCAACAGAGGACTATAGCAGAATTATGGACACCACATGGGTGGAATTTCAATTTCAGAAAGCAACTAAATGACTGAGAAGCAGTGAGAGTAGCTGTTTTTTTTAATATTGTGGGTTCATTCAAAGGACTATAAACAGGGGAAGATGTACTATAATGGATGGGAAATGAAAAAAGAATGTTCAAAGTCAACAAAGCCTACAAGATGATGAATCAAACAACTCAACAGGTCCCAGCTGGCCATGGAAGCAAATATGGAAAAGTATGATACCTCACAATGTGTGTTGCTTCATCTGGCTACTGGCCAAAGAAGCAGTTCTTACACAGGATAATGTCATGAAGGGATAATTTTGTACTCTAGATGTTTCCTCTGTGGAGAAACTTTAGAGACTGTTAACCATCTATTTCTACATTGTAAGTACACTCAACAACTTTGGAGAATTTTCTGAACAATGCTTAGGAAAATATCTGAGACTTTAAGGTGTTGGGAAGAAGCAGGTGTATATATGAAGGACAGAGGTAGATGGAGAATTGTCCCGGGTATTATATGGTGGGCAATATGGAAAGATAGGAACTCTAGATGTTTTGAAAGCAAAGAGCATAGTGTGCAGACAGTTATACACAACTGCATTTTGCTTTTATGTTTTTGGTGTAATCAACTATACTCTAATGATACTGTCTCGAAAATTAATGTTCTAGACTCAATTTAGATATAGAGCAGTGGATTTAAGAGTACTATTGTATATAAGGTTTCAGTACAACCCATGTACTGTGTGATATAATACAAAGTTACCAAGTTCAAAAAAAAAAGATTTTGTTTGTGTCCTGTGTGATCTCACCTTATACCTCTAATTGATCAATGTTACTACATCTTTGCATCTCTTGTGGGCACTTGCAACTCTGTGGAAATATTTACTGTCCCTATCTCCCTCTTTCAACCATAAAGCTCTTGATCTTTGTCTCCAAACAATTTCCTCTCTTTTGATCAAGTTCTCATATTCCAATTGCACAACACCTTTTCTTTTGGACTCTTCTACCGTCAAAGTTTTGTTTTAAACCACTTCTTCAAAGTCTGCCAGCTTCTATAGCAGATTCTTTCTTTGTATGTCTAAATTTCCTTGATCTTCATTGATCTTCTATGCCCTATTCCTTAATTTTTTTCTTCAAGGCATTCATTTTGATGGCCAAAACACAATCAACTCTCCCCACAAAATTGAAGTTACTCCACCAATTTCTGACTCTATCAGTGAACCCCTACGTGTGTAGCCACCAATTTTCAAATTTGAAGTACCTTTTGTTTTTGTTCCATGTTCCATATTGTAGAGCAATTGGTACATGATCTGATATAACCCTCTGCAGTGGAATTAATTTCAAGTTGTTGAATCTTTCATCCCATTCTTCTGAGATCAGAATTCTGTCTATCCTAGATGCTACTTCATGGTTATCACCTTTGTGCCAAGTGAATGTTGTGTTCTCCATTTGAAGATCAATTAGACACATATCTTCAATGAAGTATGAAAATTCCTTCAGCCCTTTTTGTTCTCCCGACACAATTTCTTTTATCTGAAACAAACCTGCTAACATTATAGTCACCACATACAACCCTAGGCCCTTGGAATAGACCTCTGACAGAACCAATCTCTTCCCATACTGAGAGAACCTTCTCTCGATGTAGCAGTTTGGTGCATACACCCCAGTAATGTGGCAAAAGAAGTTCTAGAGTTGAGCTTCAAACTTACAAGCAAGAGTATATGCTTCTATCTCAATATACCCCCTCTTGTTCCACTACCTTCGAAGTACTCATACTTAATCCATCTGCCTCCCCAAATTTGTTTTACTGATTCTGTAATATCCCCCTTTAGCTTGTTTTCTTGGAAGCAAAATATGTCTGCATTCCAATAAAAAACCATACTTTTAACTAGTCTTCTTTTATCTCTACAATTCAATCCCCTCACGTTCAATGAAATTAATTTGAACTGCATCAAGAACTGATGAAGTTGTTTCTCCCGTTACGAAAACTGATTAACTTAGAAGTTTTGCCGAGCTTTGAGTGCAATAAATCAAAGTGTCAAATATGTGTGGAATTGAAGTATGCAAAGCATCCCTTAGACTTAGTGCACACTGACATTTGTGATATGAAGTCAACACCATCATATGGTGGGAAAAAGTACTTCATAACTTTTATTGACGATTGCACTAGACAATGTTATGTCTATTTGCTAAATAGTAAGGATGAAGCAATAGATGCGTTCAGGCAATATAAAACGAAAGTTAAAAATCAGCTAGATAAAAAAGATAAAAATGATAAGAAGTGATAAGGGGGGAGAAAATGAATCTCCCTTTGCCAAAATATGTGTAGAGAATGGAATCGTCCATCAAACTACGGCCCCGTATTCACCTCAATCTAATGGAATTGCGGAAAGGAAAAATCGAACTTTGAAGGAAATGATGAATGCGTTACTTATCAGTTCTGGTTTACCGCAAAACTTATGGGGGAAGGCTATCCTTACAGCCAATCGTATACTCAACAGAGTTCCTCATAGTAAGACACAATCCATTCCTTATGAAAAATGGAAAGGAAGGAAACCCAACTTGAAATATTTCAAAGTGTGGGGGTGTCTAGTAAAGGTCCAAGTTCCTATGTCCAAAAAAGTTAAGATAGGACCTAAGACGGTGGACTACGTGTTCATAGGATATGCTAAAAGCAGTAAGGCATGTCAATTTTTGGTTCATAAATCCGAACATCCGGATACTAATGAAAATACGGTAATTGAATCAGACAATGCTAAATTCTTTGAAAACATTTATCCGTAGAAAACTAGACATGAACAGTCTAGTGGGGGATCTAAACGATCTCGTGATGAACCAGTTGAAAATGAACATAATGAAGAAAATCCAAGACGTAGTACACGTCTACTTCGTTTGGATCGGACTTTGTGACATTTCTTTTGGAAAATGAGCCTCAAACATTTAAGGAAGCGATGGCATTTTCGGACTCATCCTTTTGGAAAGAGGTAGTCAATAGTGAGATGGATTCAATCTTAAGGAATAATCCTACAGAATCTGTATTGCTTGATTTTGGATGTTAAAGCTTTCTACTTAGCTTGAATTTAACTAGTGATTAGAAGACATAAAAACTTCATCACAAGTTAAGGTTCACTCGGTTGACGATTCGAAGTAATAAAAACTTCATCGTTAACTAGAAACAAGAAGAAGAGTTTCAAGTTATTTAACTTTTTAAGTAGTATTTTGAAAAATACTAAGTTTTCTGTCTTGTGCTGACAGGAAAAATGAAAACTGAAAGTCAAATACATGATGTGGCTACGACTGTGGGGGCAAACAATATTGCTTCAAAAATTCGAGCAAATACTCCACAACTAATGGCACCTGCGGAGAAACTCGGAAAATTTGCGGGCATTGATTTGTGTCTACAACGATTCACTAGCGAAGATGTTCCCGAGGTGCCCGAGGGAACCTCGAACAAAGACCGTTTCGAAATTGTAGAGGCTTGGAAACATTCAGACTTCCTTTGCAGGAACTATATTCTGAGCGGTTTCCAAGACGACCTTTACAATGTTTATAGTAGAACTAAGACATCGCAGGAATTGTGGGGGGCATTTGAACGAAAACATAAGACAGAGGATATAGGAATTAAGAAATTCCTTGTTGCAAGGTTCCTGGACTTTAAAATGATAGATAGCAAATCGGTTGTCTCTCAAGCGCAGGAGTTGCAAGTAATCATCCACGGTCTCTTAGCAGAAGGTATATCCTTGAAAAATACCTTAGTTGATCAAATTGGAAAAGTTGTTAATACTCACATAAACTGCATTGTAGGTTTAATTGTGAACGATACTTTCCAAGTACCAGCGATAATTGAGAAGCTACCACCGATGTGGAAAGACTTCAAAAACTACTTAAAGCATAAACGCAAGGAGATGACTGTCCAAGACCTTATTGTCTGACTACGTATTAAAGAGGATAATAGAGCTGCCGAGAGAAGGTCAACGGGGAATTCTGCAATTAATGGAGCACATATTGTGGAAGATGACCAAAACAATTCCAAGAAAAGGAAGAAAACTTGAACTAGTTGAAGTTGTTGTTTCTAGTATATAGATTCTTGTACCCATAGAGGGAAGAATAACAATCTAACAATCTTAAAGAATAATTCCCCCCACTTTACCCGAGGCTATGGAATCTTCCTCCCAGGATAAAATAGCCTTCAATCCGACTATAGTGATACCTCAAATAGGCGGATTCTTCGAACGCACAGATTGTTTTGATTGATCACACAGAATATTTGTAAAGAAAAGAAAAGAGTTTTAATTCTGAAAATTTCATGTCTACTAAACCTGTGAATGAAACCAGGTTTATATAGCCATAACATGCTTCTTTGAAAGGGTGGCAACGGTTCAATTTAGAGGTGTGGCTTTTCTGAAAATGCATGTCTGCTGTATTTTTGCTGAAACAGTATACCATTTCACCAAACAGTGCACCTGTTCGAAACAGAGCATCACTTCATTGAAGAATTGCATCTGTTCAGTCGAAACAGAAACAGCATATCAGTTCAGAAACAATGCATCAGTTCAGTTGAAACAGAAACAGTGCATCAGTTCTGTCGAAACAGAAACAGTGCATCAGTTCAGTCAAAACAGAAACAGTGCATCAGTTACTGTTACTGCATGCATATAAATGGAGTATTGATCAGATTTTGACAAAGTTTGTCAAAAAAGATAGATTTCATCGATCGATTGTCGAAGCCGAGCCTAGCGAGCAACGACGGCGCGAGACATTTCTTATTTTTTGCCTCTTTTATCATGTGGAGTAAGTGTTCATCACTATAAACACTCCAAAGTCTCCCACATTAGTGAACTTTCCAATTTGGGGAGTACACTTTCCAAATTGGTGTCTCTTCTCTACCATTTTTTCTCCATTTTCCACTCACACTTCTATGAACCCAACAGTTTAATTGAATATGGTTTCATAGATTTGGATTCTCAAGTTTGTGGTATACCTGAATCACTACTAAAAAAAAAGAAAAACCAACCACAAGTGGTCGATTTTTCCCTATTTCCGACCAAAAAACCGACCAAAATTTTTGGTTGGAAAAGTAGTGGTAGCTTTTTAAAAACCGACCACTTGTGGTCGATTTCTTTTTTAAAATTTTTAAAATTCATTATTATTTTATTTAAATTGAAAAATTAATTTTAGGGGAAAAGAATACCGACCACAAGTGGTCGGTTTTGTTTAAATTAATTTTAAAAAAAACAAAAAAATTAAAACCGACCACAAGAGGTCGGTTTTTAAAAAAAATTAAAAAAAAATAAAAACCGACCACTTGTGGTTGGTTTTTTTGATAATTTTGTAAAAAAAAAAATGAAAATTTTAAAAAAAGCTACCACATGTGGTCGGTTTTTTTGATAATTTTATAAAAAAAAATATTGAAAATTTTCAAAATACAAAAATTAAAAATCAAATTATTTACAATATAGCCCACTAATCATTTACAAACATTGATTATTATCCACAACACAATCAAGTCACTAATTCCCTTCGCAAGTTAGCAAACTAAACTTAATTCAAAAAAAAAGTTCACATTTCAAGTACCTACACCTAAACATTTTCAAGTCACTTCACAAGTTACCAAACTAAACTAAATTCAAAATGAAAAGTTCACATTTCAAGACCTACCCTTAAACATTTTCAAGTCACTAATCACTTCTCAAGTGACCACACTTAACTATATTCAAAACACAAGTCCACCTTCCAAGTAACTACACTTAATTAAACATTTTCGACTCACTAATGAACTTTTCAAGTGACCACACTTTAGCAAATTCAATTAGCAAGTTCACATTTCAACTACCTAAACTTTTTTTATGATAAGGTAACATCATTTCAACTACCTAAACTTAAAACATTTTCGAGTCACTAGTTCACTACTCAAGTAACCAAATTTAGTAAATTCAACTGACAAGTTCACATTTCAAGTACCTACACTTAAACATTTTCAAGTCACTAACTCACTTCGCAAGTGACCACACAAATATCACACTTATATTAGTCAAGTAATTTAAATCAACCCAAGCATAAAAGGAAGAGAGATATCAATCAACATAGAGCATATTTAATGTAATCAATCAACAAAACTACCCTTAAATATAAAGGTCAATCAAAATAAATAAAAGGAAAGAAAAACATCAATCACCCCAAATGTCCTTTTTTAATATGCATACTAATTAAGCAAATTGTTATGTCACTTAAAAGTATGTTAATTATCTTATATACAAAAAAAGAGGGGAAATTAATTTAGCAAAATCATTTCAGCATTGTGGGAATCAATTACAGCCAATTTTTTTCTCAAGTAAAATCAGTCAAACCAAGAAGGAAAAATATTCAGTCAATGGAATTGTAAAAATTAGTTCCAATCACAGTTCCTAATCGTAAAAATTAGGACTTTCGATATATGATAATCCAAACAAGTGAACAAACCCAAATAGTAAGAAATTAGGCCGAAACTCTTAAGCGAGTACCGTCAATGGCTCGCCGGATGGGAGCGGCGCTGGTTTTGGCGCCTCTCAGAGGCGACGGCGACGGCATCTTGGCCGCCTTTCGGAGGAAAAAAATAGAGGGAGCGGAAGCTGCTGGAGACCGAGGAGGCTGGTCGTCGTTTGGGGGAGAGGAGGACGAACGGAGGGAGCCAGCGGCGGCGCTGGTCTGGTTCGTCGCGGTTGGAGATGGATGGCAGCGATGGGGTCACCTGGTTGACGTTGTTTGTTCGCCGGAGGTGCTGAGACGGCTGGCCGTCGTTGTTACCGTCTTTGGGCTTTCTCCGGTGGAGCAGCGCCGTTTGACTTCGGGTTGGCGCACCAGCCATGGTGGACGGCGGCAGCCATTGTTGCCGATGGAGAGAGTGTAGGGAGAGGTGGAGAGAGAGAGGAAAGAGGGGGGATTGGAGGCTGCTTGTTTGGTAATTAGGGTTAGGGTGTGTTTGGTTTTAATATGGAAAGAAAGGTGTATGGATATCCGCCGTTGGATCAACATCAATCGACGGCTGAGATTAGGTAGGGATAAAATTGAAATAAGAATTGAATTGAGTCTTGATTTAGGCTATAGTTGTAATAGATAAGGCTAAAATTGACATAATGGCTAAAACTACAAGGAATTATACTGAAATTGTCACAGTTTGTGTAAATAAAGGCTATAATTTAAATAAATTAGGCCAAGTAATTTAGGCTGTTATCTAAAATAGTAATAATAATAATAACAAATAATATATAAATAAATAATGATAATCAATAATGTATAATAAATGCATAATAATAATTAAATAAATAATCAATATTAAATAATAAATAGTAATAATAATAATGGATTATAATAATATAAATAATAATGTTAACAAATAAATAAATGAACATAATAATGTCGATAAATAGTGACAAATTAAACAATGTATTTGTAAAAATTGTGAGTGTACATAATTATGTAAAAAATAATTTAATTAATAAAATTATGTAAAATATCATATTTAATTTAAAAATTGTCAAAATGATGCTAAAAGATAACAAAATATCAAGTTCTAAATACGTACTATATATATCACATACATACACGAGTATATGATCCAATAATATAATGCGACGTATTCCATATACATACTTTGATGAGTTATCGATTAATTTGATTAGAGTTATCGATTAATTTGATTAGCTTACATTAATATAACGTCAACGTATAGTATATATTATTACTTTTGTCGTTTCAAATCAATGCGTACTATATACATCACATATCCACAGCTATATTACATTATGATAGAACACGTTCATTATATTCCGATGAATTATCGGTTATATATATATATATATAATGTGTGTCTATATCGAGTTCTAAACACATACTATATACATCACATACCTACACGAGTAGTATACTATCCAATAATATCATACGATGTATTTTATATGCATACTCTGATAAGTTATCGATTGATTAAATTAGCTTACATTAATATAACTTCGACGTACAGTATATATTATTACTTCTATCGTTTCAAATCAAGGTATTCAATAATATGTTTGGATAGATTGTACTAGTTTTTGACTACATCGTTCATCCATCGATCACTACATTTTATATATATATATATATATATAATATGAACTCTTGAATGCGTTGATGAATTTTCGATTATACAGGTACGTTACATTATTATAAATGCAATAGTAGCATGATATCATTATCTCAACGCTACGATATATATACACATATTCATTATACAAAAATTATGCATATTTAACGTCATTTAACGTATATACAAAGGAAAATATTTATTTTATTTATTCAAATATTAGTAAAAGATAAAAATTATGTTTAACATAATTTATTTATTTTATTTGATATTTTTTTAGTATAATTTTATTTTACAAAATCTAAGATTGATTGATTTTTATTATTATTATATTGGTTATTACTACATGTGATCACTAAGACATTTAAAAAAAATAATATATTTGATTTTACATATAATTTTTTTTTAATAAAAATCGGTTTTTTAAAATTATTTTATTTTTTATTTTTTAATTAAAAACCGACCACTTGTGGTCGGTTTATTTAAATATTTTAAATTTAATTGTTAAAACAATACCTACCACAAGTGGTAGTTTTTTAATTAAAAAAATAAAAAATAAAATAATTTTAAAAAATCGACCATTTGTGGTTAGTTTTTGGAAATTATTTTCTTTTTTAATTAAAAATCTACCACTTGTGGTCAACAACAACAACAACAACAACAACAGGCCTAGTGTATTCCCACAAAGTGAGGGTCTGGGGAGGGTAAGATGTACGCAGTCCATACCATTATCTCCGAAGAAGGGTAAGTGGTAGGTTTTTAATTAAAAAAATAAAAAAGAAAATAATTTCAAAAAACCGACTTGTGGTCGGTTTTGGGAAATTATTTTATTTTTTATTTTTTTAATTAAAATCGACCACTTGTGGACGATTTTTTTAAATATTTTAAATTTAATTTTAAAATAGTACCGACCACAAGTGGTCGATTTTTGTATTTTTTTTATTTTTTATTTTTAAAATGAGTAATAATTAATATAAAAATTATTAAAATTAATATTTTAGAATTTTAAAATATAAAACCGACCACTTGTGGTGGGTTTTTTAAAAAAAAAAATTGAAAACCGACCTCAAAGATTTTTTTAGTAGTGAATGGATATCAGCAAAGGCTATGGTTGATTCATGTCTTGCAGATGCCATCATTTATGAACTTTGGGTGGGTTCTAATGGAACTTCTGCACACAAGATCTATTATTCAGATCTCCCGTGGCCAATTGGAAAGATCATGTACTTAAAGCAAGTTCATGTGGTGAAACAAATTCTTGGTATTACGAAAGAGAATGTTGAAATAAGAAAGGAAGATATTTACACGAATGCCAATGATGCCTTTACTGCTTTATCAACTAGATCAGGGGAGCAAGCCTATTTCTTCGACAACATGCCAACAAGTTTGGATGCAGTTTTCGTCGAACATGCACTTTTTACGTTGTATGTGTTGGGTACGTTATAGTTTTGATGATTGACAAACTGACAAAGTGATATGAAACATGTCAGTCAAGCTGGTTGACAGACACACTGTCACATGTAGCTGAAACTTGCAGCAAATCATTGATGATTAAAGGCAAGGGTGGAAGAAATCAAGAACCACATGAGTGGTTAATTCTGATAAACTCAAGGAAATAAACATGTACTTATTTGAAGAAGTTGAATTTGATTCAAACACTTGATGATGAGGGAAACAAGTTGAGTTGAAAAAGAAGAGTCCTATGTGTAGAAGGATAAAGTTTCTGCAGATTGAATAAGTCTACACAAAATAGGAAACATACGAATTGAAGGACTCTTTGTTAGATCAGTGAAGTTTCTGATGACTCACAGATGAATGGAACATGTTACTTGAGCTGGTTCAAGCATAGAAAGATAGATTCCAGGTTGTATTGATAGATGCAGACAAAGATTGTTGAAAGTCAGGAACGAATGAGCAAGCCTAATTCTGATATACTCAAACTACTGATCACGTGATAAATTGAAGAAGTTGTGGTTGAGTAAAATACTTGAAGACAAGTTAAAGAAAAAGAGTCCTACTCAATCTAGAAGAGAAAAAGAGGCGGCAGTGAATAAAAAGAGTAAAAGCAATCCAATTCAAAATAGGAGAGGACATCAACTGAAAGGGAGTCCAATTCAAGATAGGAGAGGAAAGCTACTAAAGGGAGTCCAATTCGAAATAGGAGAGGAAATCAACTGAAGGTCCTCATCAGAGTTGGCTATAAATACAAGGGAAAAGATTCAAAGCAAGACACGCACTTACAAAGAAGAAAAGTACAATCTACAGATTGAAATCACGAAGTGCTACTCAACCACTGAAGAAACACATTGAAGAACCTGGTCCTAAGTGCAGAATCCAGCTAAGATTTTTAGCTTTGATTTTTAGAGTTATTCATTGTGTTTGAGCTATTCATGTAATAGTAGTTTCAGTGTGTTATAAACTGAATTAGGAGCTAGTCTTCGAGTTGGGGAAAACTCAGAGACTTTGGGAACACTTACCTTGGGAGGTGCGTGTGTAGTTAAGAATTAGAGTTTATAATTCCTAGTTGTTGAGTTATAGGGATTAGATTTTACAATTCCTAGTTGTTGAGTTATAAGAATTAGAGTTTATAATTCCTATTTTGCTGGTTACAAGAGTCTTGTAATCAGTCGTTGTTGAGGCTCAGAGTTATTTAGTGAAGTTGGGGTTAAATCCCGTAGAGGTGCAGATCGTGATTTTTTACACCTTTTTAAGCCGGGTGTTTTCCACGTAAAAATTATTGTGTTCTTTACCTTCTGTTTACTGTTTCCTGGAAACACCTCAAGCAACACTTTTCATCGATAAACAACAGTTAGGCGAAAATAAGACAATCAATAGGGCACGAATTCTTAACAGTATGTATTGCCAGTGAGAAACTTCAGTTCTCCGAAGCAAGCTCTTGGAACATGATAATCTTGTAAGATACAATGAGAAGTATAAAAGTGAACTGGTAGATTCTAGCAAACCATCTTCCGGTACACAATCCCAGAGTGATCCTTCTTCATCGGTACGGAGGCGTCCTTCACAATGGAGTTAAAAAAACGAGGAAGAGAAAAAGTTTCGTAGAAGGGCTAAATATTTTCTGGTCACTCAACTGGTTGCGGTTTTAGTTTTCCTCTCTCTCCTTGGAGGATCTGATGATGCTGAACTGGAGCTTGATGAAGATGATGATAGTGTAGATTATGATTGAGCAGTGAGAGCCGTGATCTTTATTTTTGTGTTCTGTTGAGAGTAGTTTAGACTGTTGATGCATGTTAAGTAATTGCTGCCATGAATTATGGAATCATTGTAGGAATAAACTGATTTTTCTTCTTTCATAAAAATAAATAAATACAGGATAACATGATAAGACGTTAATTTATGTCTCTTTTTTTAAAAATAAATTTATGTTACTCACTGAAATGGATGCATGGAAAGAAAAAATTCACCATGTTATCAATGATAAATAATTGGAAAGATTTTTATGTATTCCTTCCTTTGGAAAAGTCTACAATATTATGTAAGATATATATTTTATTACCATATATTATGTAAGATTTCTTTTTTTTTTTTGTTACAAAAGGGGTGATTTTTGTAGTATTTTGATTATTTATTATGATTTTGTAATAGTTTAGTGCGTTGCAAATCTTACAATGGCTCAAGGTAAATTTGCAAATCTTTCAATATTAGTCGTTCCTAATAATTTCTATGAAATTTATTGATGGGTATTAATTAAGTTGCATCAAATGTAACTTTGATCTGCTTTAGTAAATACATTGAAGATAATTTATATTCAAGTTTTACGAGTCAAAGGGTTAAAAAAAATAATTTGGATGTATGAGATTGCACTTACACTTAGTTGAAAGGATGTTTCACTCACATAGACTAATTAAGGGAGAAGTGAAAGTTCTCAATTTTTATTCTTGAACATATAATGTGTGTAGATCAGTTTTTTTTACCTAATTAAAATTTTAAATTTATATTTTTCATAACTTTTGTCCTTAGTTATATTATATAGATAACTAATATTATTATCTAGCATGAGAAAAACAAAAGTAATTTGGACAAATTTGGTGTCAAAAACTTCAAGACTACAAGTTGAAGCTTTATTTATTTATTCTACATGGAAAAGTTGCCTGTTGCATAAGTTAATATGCTTGTGAAAAAAAGAGAGCAACATGCATAAGTTATTTGTAATTATGAACATCTTTAAATTCTGATGGTAGGTAAGGAGATATCATTAATTATTCAAATATCTTTTTTAATACAGTAATTAAATAATTATTACTATCCTTTATTTTATTTTAGGACACAACCTTAAAAATAAAACATCATGTGAAACAATTTAAATTCACATGCGTTTGACGATGTTGAAAATCAAATGAAAGAATATTTTGTATATTATTTATTAAATTTAATTGTAATTAGTTAAAATTTTAAACCTAAAGTCATTATATCTTCGCAACTTTATTCATTTCAATTTCACAAGCGATAGATTAATTATGCAAATAATATTCAATAATTTATATACATATATGCTTATTAACTTATATTCAGTTAAAAAATATGTCGAAGAAGTTTCTTTCTGTAGCATGTAAAGTACAAGTTTTCATCTCCATTCTTTTACTTTATTGAATTTATACATCTTTAAATTAATATTTTAACCAAATTAATAACCTGTTTTGCTGCCAAGAAATGCTTATTTTTTAAAAAATGAAGTGTTTGGTCAAGATTTTGAAAGAAAGTAAGTACTTTTATGGAGTAAAAAAAATAGTTTTTCATAAGCCAAAAAGAAATTAGATTTTATTCCTATGAGCATTTATTTAAATTTTTCTGAGATAATACACTTAAAAAACTTTAAAAAAAAAGTGTTTTCAAATACTAATTGCTGCTCAAAAGTGTTTAAAAAAAAAAATCTTAATCAAACACTGCTTTTCAAAAAAAAGTAATTTTGGTGAAGACACTTATAGAAAAAGCTTATTTTAAAATAAGTTGATTTTAGAAATTTGAATAGATAGGCTATAAATTTTTAAATTTAAAATTATATATAATTGTCTCACACAATTTTATTTTCTTTTGAACAAGAAACTTTAAATACATACATAAAAAAGCATTTACTTGAAATAAATTTCAAATATTTTACATGAGAAGTATGATATAGAAATCTAAAATTATGAAGTTATTTAAAGAAAAGTAAATTTAGATAATCTTATGGAATCACAATAACATGGCAATATTTTTAAATCATAACTAACACACTACTGAAAAAATTAATTAAAATATTATAGTAGAAAAAATATGTATATATAAGTTAATTATAGAAAAAAGACTTATTTTAAAAGATAAAATAGATAGAAAAACACCAAAAATAATATTTTTAACAAATTTAAATAATAGAATTTTGAGAAATGGAAAAAGGATTACAGATAACTAAAATTGCATGAGTAAAGTGATTATGTTTATCGATATTATAATAATTGAGAGTAATGAGTAATAATGTAATTCAAGTGAAAAGATGATAAAGCACTTTAAATATATAATCTTTCCTTTTTGTACTTGGAATTCACGTAAAAAGCACTAAACTAGAAGCAATTTTTTTAGAAAAAAGACATAAATATCTCTTTAAATTATACACAAAATTTCATTTCACGTCTTATTTTTACGGGGTCTATTATCCCAAAAAAGTTTTAAAATAAAATAAATAAATATTTCATTATAAAATTTTATAATCACAAGTATAAAAGCAGGTAAACTACACACTGTTTGACACTTAGATTTTTCAATTAGATAAAAAAAAATTCCACTTTTTTTACACTTTCTACAATCTTTTCATTCCTTTCACCATTAAAAGTCAAATTCAAAGAGTTAATATTTTCCACAAATATCAGTTTAATTAAATAATTGAGTTTAAGAAAGTAAAACATAAAATAAAGACATAATACATAAATATTATCCTAAACTTGACACCAAATTATAACTTTGACCTTAAACTTTGATAGTGCACAAATAAGACCTGTAACTATTCAAAACTACAAAAATATGACCTCCGATCCTATGTGTCAAAACGCGTGTTGTACACGCGAGCGTTCCAACAGCAAAAAAGGGTAAAATGACTATTATGCCCTTACTAATTCCTTTTTATTTATTTAAATAACTTTTCACTATTATTTTTTCATTTTTTTCAGCTCAAATATGAAACTATACTAGTAATAAATTAAAAAAATATAGTTTTAATAAAATATTATTAAATTAACGTTATTAAAACTTTATTAAATTAACGTTATTAATAAAAAGTTATTAATAAAACGTTATTAAGGACAGTAATAGTAGTATATTAAATTAACGTTATTAATAAAAGGTTGTTAAGGGTAGTAGTAGTATATTAAATTAATGTTGTTAAAACGTTATTAATAAACATTATTAAAATATTATTAAGGACAGTAGTAGTATATTAAATTAACGTTATTAATAAAACGTTATTAAGATGAAAATTTTATTAAATTATTGTTGTTGTTTTTATTATTATTATTATTAATAATAATAATAATAATTAGTCGTAGTAGTAGTTGTATATTGATAGAAGCAATATTAGTACGTAATACGCAGAAATAGTAGTAGTAGAATAATAATAATAATAATAATAATAATAATAATAATAATAATAATAAGCAAAACGGCGTCATTTTAACTTATAGAAGCAAAACGACTTTGTTTTAAGTTCCACATTTAAAGTTCTCCCAGTCAGTCCTTTTAATGATGTGGCACCGTATGATTGAAAATCATATCGACGTAGGCGCAAGTGAAACGCATGAAGGTTGCAAAATCAGAGGTCATGTTTGTTCAGGTTTTGAATAGTTAGAAGTCTTCTTTGTACACTATCAAAATTTAATATCAAAATTAAAATTTGGTGTCAAGTTTAGAGTCATATTTACGTATTATGCCTAAAATAAAAGTTCAAAAGTTTCTTAGACATCCAATAATGAAGCTTCAAGTTTCGTCTATTAAAATATAGCATTTAAGGAATGTTTGTGTGAAGGTAACAATTTGGCTAGATTAGTCAAGCTTCAAAGAGGGTACCGGATATCAAATGGCCCAAAAAAATAAAGAAGTTAACAATTTGGTATTAATTTATATTCGAAACACTTAATAACATGTGATGTATTATACTATAGATATTTAAGTTCTGTTGAATTAAAAAAAAATAAAAATTGAAGCATAATTTTTTTACTCGAGAATTGATTTTTATATGATTGTATTGTTCTTTTGAGTTTAATAAACTAATACAATTTCTCGGTATCAATTAATAGATACAGTTGATGAGAAGTATAACATGTAAATATATGAAAAACTATAATTCACCATAGATAAAAAAAAATATTATATGATTTAAAATGAAAAATTTAATCCGAACAATCTAATGTCTTTAATTTGTGAACAATATAATAAAGAAAAATATGAATGATAAAACTTTGTTATAAATGTATGATCTTTTTTATTCATATAAATTTGGTTAGCACTTAGGAGTGGGAATTGAAGGGAAATTGACATTTTTTCGTTTCATTATTTATGGATTAACTTAGATACTTCCTCTGTTTCAAAATAGTAGGACTTTTTTTTAAAAATATTTATTTTAATTTAGTTATACCTTTTATGTAATCAAGAAGATTTTATTATGTTCTTTCAATACTATTTTTATATTAAATACCTGTACTCAAGTTTAAATTTTTAAAACATAATTAATAAGAATAGTTTGATAAAATAAGCCCCTAATAAATATTTTTCTTAAGGAAGTTCCAAGTCAACAAATACTTTTCTTAAGGGAAGCTCCAAGTCAACGAGGACCAATCATTTTCATACAAAGAAAGTAATATACTTGAAATTTGGAACAAAGGAGAATCAAAGATCAGTGGCAAAACACTTTGAATTAATTAATCAAATAGTTTAAAATACTTACCGCGCATCGCGCGGGTAGGAATACTAACTTTTATTAAAATGAATAGAGATGTTAAAAAAGCTACTATAAAATTATTTATTTGTGGTGTTATACATGTCGTTTTAAGTATCATAAAATTTAAGTAAAGAATACATATAATTTTAGGTATGTTCAAGAGAACAATACTAATTATTAGTTTTTTTTAATTTAAACCCGCGTATACCTTCAACCCCACCGCACCGCACCACTTAACAAAAAAAAAAAACATTTAAACCGCACCGCACCCACACTGCACCGCATAACTTAAAACCCGTACCGCCCCGCATAACTTAAAACCCGCACTCGCACCGCCCCATTGCCATCCCTAATTATTAGCATCTGGTTTCTTGCAAGGCTTATTTTAAGTTTAACACCATTACTCAGCATTTATGTACCAAGCTAGTAAGCACGCATGAGCTCATAACCTGACAAAGCAAAGAGCTTATGATGACTCAAAATAAAAGTTCTCTTTTCTGGCCCAAAAGTACCAAGGGAGGGAAATGAAAAGCCACAAGAAGGAAAGGACTCCAGCTTTGGAATATTTGCGCAGTCTATCTTGCTCCATGTTTATATTTTGGCTTGATTAGTTCCAAATTGTTCTTGATTCCCAATGAACACACTTTTCTGATGTTTCTTAACGATATTATCGTTCAATCATCATGGTTTTACAAATGTAGATAGGTGCATTTGGAAGTTCGCGTAAGATATGACCAAACCATCTCGAACACCTTTCTCATTGTATTCTATAGTAGCACTAAACCATCTCGAACACCTTTCTCATTGTTTTCTCTAGTAGCATTCATAGAGGATAAAATAAGAGAGGTTGCTTGAAACAGCTTGTAAATGTCCGACAGACATCCGGACGGCATGCGTTAAACCAAAATGATTAAAGGTATTAAATGAGGAAAAAGTAAACTTAAAATCACATGAAAGAAAGTTGTCTAGGAAGACCTACAATCTCCCAAAATCTACAAGATTTAGTAAGAAATAAGACAAATTTGAAGCAAAGACTCATGTAGCCGACATAGACTAATTTGGGTTTGTTCTTAGACTTGAGGTATGCTTACAATATGCCCAATATTACTGGCAGCCCTTTTGTCTGTTCAGATATATGGATGCCAGTAGAACCGGAACATGTAGAGAGCATTAGTACTTTTAAAATAAATTAGAGAACCTCTAGTGTCAGAGAACACATAGATTATCAATATTTGAATAAAACGGGTCCAATTTCCAAATAGAGCAAAATGAATATATGGAGCCCAACTAGCTTAGGATTAAGGTGTAGTTATTTTTGTTCATCTTTTTCAGGTACTTCTTTGTTCGTTGCGTTCACCTCCTAGCTGAATGATGGCTACTTCAAATTTGTCTACTAACTCTTAATGCCAGATCGGTTTCTTACTGTAGTATTAGAACCATAAGGAGTTAACTATTATAAGTCTCAATACCAGCACATGTGCATGTTAAAAAACTTCTAGGCTACATAGTAATATATAGAATGGACAGAAGATCATATTGCTCTAACCATGGAAGGCCTGAACAATATGTTCAAAACAGCAAAAACAGCTCACGGAAATGGATGGATAAGGGGTTTTGATGTGGCAAAAGACGGGAGCAACCAACTCGAAGTCACTCATCCGCAATATGCATATGATACTCTGATCTTTTGTGATGCAGACGACAGTCAACTAAAGTTTTTGAGGATAATTCTCATCTTATTTAAGGTTGTCTCAGGGCTGGCTTCACATCAACGGGAGGAAGAGCCTCAGTTTCCGGTCAATGAAGTAACTAGAATGCAACAATTAGTAGATATCTTGGGTGGGGAATTAGGACAGTTGCCATCTACATACTTGGGCATGCCTTTGGGAACCGAAAGCAAGTCCAGAGAGATTTGGAATGGTGTAGAGGAAAGATGTGAGAAAAGACTGTCCAGATGGAAGTCACAATATGTGTCCAGAGGTGGTAGACTGGTTTTGATCAACTCAGTACTAGAAACTTAACCAACTTACCTGTCGTTTGTTTTTCCACTTCCTGTCAAGGTGGAAGAAAGAATAGCTGCTTTGAGGGGAAATTTTTTCTGGCATGATGAAAAGAATATAAAGGTTTCCATTTGGTCAAATGGAAAACTTTTTTGATGTCCAAGAAGCAAGGCGGATTAGCCATTAGGAATTTGAGAAAGAAAAACAAGAGTCTTCTCATGAAGCGGATGTGGAGGTTTACTCTAGAAGATCAGTCTCTATTGGAGTAAGGTGATCTAAGCCAAATATGAAAAGGAAGGGCCTGGAAAACAAAGTAAGTACTGCATATGGAACTAGTTTATGGAGATCAATTAGGAATTTATGGCATGGTTTCTTTATGAATACTAGTTTCAAGGTGAATAATGGCAGGAAGATCAATTTTTGGGAAGATAATTGGCTAGGAAATGGAAGTCTCAAGTGCTTATTCCCAGATATCTATCAACTGAATCAACAACACGTCTACACTTCAAGAAGTATGGACTGAGCATGGATGGAACCTGACCTATAGAAGGTTAATGCAAGACTGGGAGTTGGAGAGATTAGCTGAGTTTTATGGCACATTTGACCAGTTTTCAAGACTCAAGGAAGGAGAAGCCACTCTCAGACGGAATTGTCAAAAGTAAAGGTTATTCACTGTCAGTTTTGCATATAGAGATCTGAACCAGTTGGGAAATCAAGCCAGGTTTTTACCTTGGAAACTTATATGGAAGGTAAAGATTCCACATAAAGTGGATGTCTTTACTTGGTTGGTGATAAAGAAAGTTGTTCTTACACGAGAGAATCTGATGAAGAGGGGTTTCCAGTTGAGTCCAAGATGTTATTTTTTTGAGCTATGCAGAGACAATCAACCATTTGTTTCTATACTGCAAAGTGGGGTTAGGCATTTGTGGAATCTATTTCCTAGCTTCAAAGGCATAAGTTGGACTGTTCCTGAAAGAGAAGAACAGGCTGTAGTAAGATGGAACGTGGAAGGCAGTGGTAGTTCTGATAAGAGCAGATGGAGAATAGTCCCAACACTTATCCAGCTGACCGGACGGAGAGAAATTCTAGATGTTTTGAGAAAAGGAGCAGGGCATTACACAAAATTAAAATGAACTGCATTATCACTTTTTGCAATTGGTGTACGTCTGAGTATATAGATGACCCTATGGCTATTGAAGACATACCAGGATCTTTATAAGATGAAGGAGAATCTAGGGATAGCTTTTCTTTTCATTTTTTTCTCTCGTTATTCCTACACCTCTGGATGCAAGATAGGTTGTAAATTTTTGGATATCAGCCTTGTGCTGATGATTAACATACAAACGGCAAAGGTACATATATACTCCTGAACTATTATCAAAGGTACATATATGCCCCTCGTTATACTTTTGGTGCATCTGTACCTTTCCCGTTAGTGTTTAGGTACATATATATCCTTGAGCCTAACGGATGAACACGTGTCATCATCGTAACGGCTGACCTATTATTTTTAATTTTACTTGACCCAAATAAAAAATTACCCAAATTAAATCCACACCCAACCCAAACCCGATCCATACCCGATCCGGACCTATCAAAGGTTCTAGAGAACTCATTCTAAAAACCATCGCCCCTCTTTCTCACTCTCTCTCTTCTCACGCTCCCACTTCAATCAGACATCAAAGGGGTCTGCTGGTAAGGAGCGGTAGAGTTTGGGTAGATAAGCTTGTCTTATGGACTTTTTGCAAACTTCTAATCTAAAGCTTAATGTGATCCTGTCGATAGAGTTGGTGTTCATAGATAGTTTACTAACTTGTAAGCTTTAAAGCTTATGTTTTGTTGGTTGTAAATTTAAGATAATACTGCTACCTTGTATATTGGATTAGAGCCAAGGTACATTGGATTATTAAATAGCCTAATGATTTGTTTTGTGAAGAAGATAAAAATATCTGTGAACCTTGAAATCACATGCTGAGTTCACAAGAGTTACAGTTCAAATAATAAACAAAATCCAAATCTTGTCACTTTTCCAACTCTTTGTTGCTTACATAACACAAAAAACAAAGTGCAATTTTAGTGACCGTGTACAATGTCTACCAGCAGTGATGGGCAAGCCACCTCCACCACCAACACCGGCTTGTTGCTTAGTTCTACGCAAGGCTGATTTACGGTGTTTGTGCAAACAGGAATCTCAGTTGGGACAATTTGGAATCAGTCCTGCAACAGCTATGAAACTGCCTATGCAATGTAGGATTAAAGTCCCTCGTGGATGTTCAACAAAACAAAACTGCAGTGCACATAATACCTGCAGATTATTTCTTGTAGAATTTCTCTGAAACTATGGAGTTTTTCAGACCCCTTTGATGTCTGATGAAGTGGGAGCGTGAGAAGAGAGAGAGTGAGAAAGAGGGGCGATGGTTTTTAGAATGAGTTCTCTAGAACCTTTGATAGGTCCGGATCGGGTTTGGGTTGGGTGTGGATTTAATTTGGGTAATTTTTCATTTGGGTCAAGTAAAATTAAAAATAATAGGTCAGCCGTTACGATGATGACACGTGTCCATCCGTAAGGCTCAAGGGTATATATGTACCCAAACATTAACGGAAAAGGTATAGATGCACCAAAAATATAACAGGGGGCATATATGTACCTTTAATAATAGTTCAAGGGTATATATGTACCTTTGCCGATATACAAAATGTTACCTTTGTCGGAAAAAAAAAAAAATCATATTGCTCAATTTATTTTATTTTTTGATGAAAGTAACAGTTACATAGATATCAACAGGTATACTACACAAGTTGTGTAGTAATACTCAAAAGGTAGACAATTATAAAAAGGGTCCAGACTACTGTACTAATAACAAAACTACCTAGCATATCAAAATATCTCTGGTTTGTATTAACATTTCCTGGTTACACCAAAAGTAAAAGAGGCCTAAGTAATTCATCTTGAAATTCTGAATGTTGCAATATTTGTCCTCAAAACATCTCTGATTCCTTTCTGCCCATACAAACCACCAAATACATGCTGGGAAAATCTTTCATCTCTCCATGTTGGTTGCATTAGCATTTTGTTCCAGCATTGTAAAACCTCCTTAATGCTACCTGGCATCACCCATCTAATTTTCCAAAAAGTTTCCACAGCTGGTCAACCCATTTGCGATGTAAGAAAAGATGACTGATTGTCTCTGTATGTTCACCACACAAGTAACATCTTGAGCATAATTGAAATCCTCTTTTAGCCAGACTTTCTTGAGTCGGAACTGCTTCTTTCACCAATAACCAACTAAAACAGGCCACTTTGTGTGGAGTTTTTAACTTTCCATATCATTTTCCATGGCCGGCACTACACCTAAAGAAATTAAGAAACCTTTAGAGAGTTACTTAAAACGATTCAAAATAGAAAAATCATTTTAAGTTAGAAATTCTAGACAAGTGGTTCCTATTAACGTTTTAGGAAGGTGTTAGGCACCTAAAACGTCCGCTAACTTCCGGTTATCCGAACTATTTGAAAATGTCTTTGATTAACTTCAAAAAGATTAATTTTGTCGGAAGTGATTGATTTTTGAAATATTTTGAAGGTTTGCAAAAATTAGTTTTTTGCGAATTCATTAGGGGATTTAACTAGGTTCGTACAAGGCATGCAAAACAAATAATCAAAAAGAAAAAGGGAAAGGGGAGAAGTAACGATTTAGGCTTTGAAGCCCAAACCATTGAACCTGTTCTAATCTAGTTGGGTTTTCAACCCATTTTTCCTTTCATCTGTCCTATTTCTATGCTTTCGAGCCCTTTGGCTCGAGTTTTTGCTTCACCTGTATTAAGTACAATTTTGGCTTCTAGGCCCAAATGAATAAAGAAATAAGACGATAAATAAATGAATACATGAGATGATGATAAATGACTAAAAAATGAGACATTTAAGCCTCTCAGCTGCTTCAGACATGGGACTTTAGTCCATTCTCGCTAATGATTTCCTTCTTCGAAAATGATTGACTCGAGGTGGTTGGCCTCATTGGCCCGTTATAAAATGCAATGGGGTGAGAACCCATTTGGACCTCAAACGCGATGCTCCGAATTCGTTTCACACGCATCAAAGAAAGTAATCAAGAGTAAGTATTTATTTGTGAAATTTGACAAACCAATAAACTTAATAGAATGTCATTCTAGATTAATCATGAGCAACACTAACAAAGAACAACCAACCAAAGTGTTTGACCAAAAAGGAAATTCTAGAATAAAGTTGTTTGCTATTTTCTATGTTTACTCTACCTTTCCTATATTAATAAAATTTAATATCTATACGAGATTACCAGTTTTTGCAGGAAGAAGCAATAAGTTCAAATTGGTTTTAATAGATTGAAATAGGTGGAACGGAATACAGCAGGTTAGTGGATTAATACTTGATAAATCAACCTAATCAGTCAAAAAAGATGTTAGGCCGATTGCGAATAGAAGGTCCTCTGAGTCCATAAATGGAAAAAGAATGGGGGGAAATACGAATATATGGTATCAACAACCAAGTCACTAACATGATTGTCGCATTACAGGCTTTCATACATAGAGCATATATTTGATATAAAACAGTGCATTAAGAGGCAAAAGTCAGTTCGAATCCTATACCATTGAGATACAAACATATTGCATCAAAAACTTAGTTGTCCTGGAGCTATATGCAGCTGTACGATGTAGGTAATAGCCTTCGTAATCAGGAATACGTTATGACACGCGACTTGACAGCAAAACACTTAAACAACAAATTAATGTCTCGTCGCACAACCTCATACAAAGAAGACAGATAGCACGTTGTATAGTAATATACCTAATATGTTGTTTAAATTGTCACAGGGATTACTCATATCTTTCAGAAGTAAGAACACTCGTACAAAGCTTAGAGATATTCAGAGGCAGAAAAGTAACCATTTTAAAATCATCTGGGCTACAAAATAAGCGACTAGGATAGGGAGGAACTGTCTAAGATCTAAAAAGGAGTTTTATTTGGTCTGAATATAGTGAGGAATAAATGTTCAGATGTTGGAACAATGCCTAAATCATAGCACATGGTCATTTGACAATTCGAATATGAAATAGCTCAAAGAGATGCATCATTTACTTCAAACAGAAACACGAACATGAAAGCATGGATCATATCCAAATACACAACAATATACCCAACATATCTTCTCGGGTCAATAAATTGTAAGGCAAGACAACTCTTTTAAATCCTCATCAAAACCAAATCGAAAACTAGACAACATCCCAGCTATTGATTCATGTTATAGACTTGCAAATGACCTAAAAATAATCATTAATCATGAGAGAGTAATTAAAATAGTCGATAGCAAAACTCATGGTGTGCACATCAATTCGGCTAAACAAACAATTGCAAAACAGACCTAAAGCCATCACGGCTATCTACAACAAGCAAATCCCAGCCTCATTCATGACAAACACATAACTACTTTTACGGAGAAAAGGTGGATGAAGCAGAAACAGTGAAATTAAGAGGGACGATCATGTGTTTAACTCTTTTGGGGCAACAAAACAGGGCTAACTCGAGACCCTCCAACTAATCAGCTAACTCTCAGACGAAGAAAGAAAAGGGAATTTGTCTGCTAAAGGAACTGTTGGTGTTGATTCTCTTCTGCCTCCCTTAATCTTCCTCCTTTCGAATACCCCTCTCTTAGCCTGAGAATTTTCTAACCTCAGTAGAAACAAGAAAATTTTTCCTTTGAGACTCCAAGAATCGAACTCTTTTCGAACTCAAGTGGAAAGTCTTTTCTCTCTTGGCCAAACCCCTAATTTCCCAGAGGAGAAAAACAAAACCCAAATCTCAAACTAACTTCAGACCCTAATTTTCAACCTAAAAGCTTAAGAACAGTCACCAAAAGAAAGAAAAAATCCCCCTAAATGAGCCTCGAGAACTTTCTTTTATAGAGAAAAAATATTAAGGTTTTTCCCTTAGGGCTTCACAATGAGGACAAATATTTCGAAAATCCCCCTTGATGATAAGGCTGGACCCCGAATTCGTTACCCAAAATCGTATAAATTTTGTTTTTCTTTGGGAGAATCCAAATTGGTTTCACCCAATAGAAGAAGGAAAAGTAGAAATCCCTCCCCAAAACCAATGAAATTCACACACCTTTGTACGAATTCGTACGACCGATCCGAGGATTACAGAAAATGGACGTTGGAATGAGCCAGCTCACTATATTCTGGAATATTCGACCCATTTCTTTGCGAATCTACCTGGGTCGGGGTTTGGTCGTCTCAAACGGAGCTGGGTCGACACTGGATTTGAGTCGGACATTTGCCATGGACGATGTTGCTGGTATCGAAATCGATTACGGGTCGAGTTATGGGTCTTGCGTATTGTTGATGAATCGGGTCTGGGTCGGGGTTCATATGCTAATCTTTGGGGGCTGTTTGTGGTGTGTAAATGGGGAAGGTAGAGAAGTAATGGATGGGGCTCGGGTCAAAGATTATTGGGCCGATTGGTTGGGCCGGTTGGAGTTGTTATTGTTTCTTGGAATGGGCTGATTTATTAATAGGAGTGTTGGGCTGGTAGAAGAAGAAACAGGTTGCTGGTTGGTTTTAAATTGGGCCCGGATTGATTTAGGCTTCTTTTAGGCTGTGGAAAAGATAAACAGAAAGGGTTGGTTGAGACTTGAGTTGGGCTGACTCTTGAAATTATTTGGGCTGCTTTTGGGTAGAGTTAGGTAGTTTTTGGGGTTTATTCACGAAGTAGTCCCAATAAGAGTGAAAATTGCTAAATCTATTTAATTTTTAGCCATTGAGGATCAATTGGCCAATTACATTGCAATCTTGGCCATTTGATCTCAGTTATGACTAAATCGAATAGATTAGCCAGAATTTGATACGAATCAATACTTCTTTTAATCTCGAGCTTCTTAATTTGATAAAAATCCAACAAATATTCCTTCAAATAGAATATTTTGAGAGCAAATCATATTCAAAACCAAGATTTTATTCATTTGAGTTAATTTTCAAGTTTAATCAATAAAAATCTAATTTTAATGAAAACGTTCATTTAAATAACAAAATTTATACACTCTTGTATATAAAAAATGCGAAAAATGTATAATCGTTAATTAAATGATAAAATTGAATTGAATAAGTAATTTAAACCAGCATGTATTTGAACGAAATAATTGTTGTGATTTTATTTTGAAATTGAAGAAACTTGAAATTAAATTGGATTGCGGAGGGCAAAAATTAGGTGTCAACACCCCCAATTAATGTGGAGACCTGATATTGCTTCTAACAAGATAAAAATAATCCTCAAAATCAGTACTTGTTTTTTTGATGCCTCACAAAACACCAAAGTATCATTCGCATATTGTAGATGAGTTATTTCTAGGTTGTTCACTAGCCTGGGGTTTGCCTGAAATCCTTTGATTCAACCATTTAATCTGGCTTGAATCATGTTGCTCATTTCTTCCATTGCCAAAATGAAAATAAAAGGGGATAATGGATCCCCTGACTTAAACCTCTGTGAGGGGAAGAATCCAGTTGGGCTTCTGCTTATCAAGACTGAAAAATTTACTATGCTTATACAACGTTTGATCCACTTTATCCATTTGGTACCAAAACCCATCTTTTGAAGGAGCTCAAGCAGATATTTCCAGTTTAGATGATCAAAAGCTTTTTGGATATCAAGTTTGCACAAAATTCCTAGCTCATTACTCCATTGTCTAGCATTGACACACTCGTTAGCTAGTAAAATTGCATCAATGATTTGTCTTCCTACAATAAAAGTCATTTGTTGTCTGTCCACCACTTTTTGTATCACCTTCTTCAGCTGCTCTGCTAACATCTTTGATATGATGTTGTATACGCTCCCAATTAAACTGATTGGCCTGTAGTTGTAGAATTATAGCTTTTTTCGAAAAATCCTTCTGCATGAAAATTTTGTACAACTGCTATCACATCTAAGCTAATTACCTCCCAACACTGATTGAAGAAAGCCATAGGGTACCCATTCAGCCCTGGGGCTTTGTTCTCTGCACATGATTTGATACTTTGCAGGATTTCATATGACTCAAAGGTGGCCATTAGCATCTCATTGTCTGGTCTCCATTCCCCTGCTTCTGAGTAAAGCTCTTCATAGTATGAGACTCTCTTTTTTGATGTCTACTAGTCTGTTAGAATATCCCCCCTCAATGAGATTTTGTCAATAATGTTGACCCTTCTGAGTGCATTAGTAGTCCTATGGAAGAATTTTGTATTCTTGTCACCTTGTTTCAACCATAGCGCCCTAGATCTTTGCCTTCATTCAATCTCCTCTTTTCTTGCAATATCTTCAAATACCATATTTAGAGTCAGTCTTGTAGCTTATTCTTCTCTTGTCAACCCCCTTTGTTCTTGAGTTTTCTCCAACTCAACTAACTGTTTAAGAACATTCTGCTTTAGTAAACTAAGGTTACCTTGAATAGTTTTACTCCATTCTTTCAACTTTTCCTTCAAAGCTTTTAGCTTGAAGGGTAAAATGTAGTCATGTTTGCCAAAACAATGAATGGAGTCCCACCAGATCTTAACCTTTGCCCCAAATTCTTCAGTTTGCAACCACCAGTGTCTTAGTGTGTTCTTAGTCACCACATTGCAGTAAAAGTAGAGAGTGATCAGAGGTCACTCTAGGGAGAAACGATTGCTTTATATTTCTAAAGCTTGTATCCTATTCTTCTGAAATAAGGAATTTGTCCAATCTTGTTGGTAAAATTTGAATGTCCCCCATTTTCCAAGTGAACTGACCTCATATTAAATCTAGATCAACCAGCTCAAAATCTACAATAAATTCAGAAAAGTCTGTCATTGCTTTGTTAATTTCGTTGCAGTTTGTCTTTTTCGATGGATACCTAGTTGTGTTAAAGTCCCCGCATAAAACCCAAGGACCTGTGAATAAACCCATAACTGCACCAAGTTTCCTATGTTTCCTCCCCCTTCTTACGATCATTAGGTGCATACACGCTTGTCAGATGCCAAGAGAAGTTTTGATTCTTACCATAAAATTTACAAGACACCAAAAAAAAACCAATACTACTAATCTCCCCTTCCAATCTCTATTATCCCACATTATGATAATTCCACCCCGGTTCCACTGGCCTCTAATTGGCTGAATTTAGCCCATCTATTTCCCCATATGTCTTTCACTATTTTCTTGATATCCCTTTCCACTTTGGACTCTTGTAAACATATCACCTCTGTTTTCCAAGACTGGATCATGTTTTTTATTAAAGCCCTCTTCCAAATAAAGAATACTATGTTGATCTTCATTGATCAAGTATAGCCAGATATCCCCCTTTGCGTTTGATACTATTACTCATGAATCAGCTTTCCATTTCTAATCCTTTTAATTCTTGTACCCTTTCTTTTTAGCATTTGTTGTTCTGTTGTTTGACTATTCTTTCTTGCTTCTTGCCATCAATTTTTATGAATAAGGGTAGCGCCTCCTACTTGAAATCTTGAGATTCTACACAAAACTCTTCGCTAAGACTGAAGATATGCTGATGAATCCAGATTGAAATGTTAAAATCTGGATCCAATTCTTCTGTTGGAATTGCATATTGAGTGGAGTAGCATCCTCCTCTGAGCAATTCAATTCTTCTACTTGTTCTGTTATTTGCATGCCGCCAAGTCGTAGAGATTCTGAGGGTTGGATTCTTTAATGATATATTCCACCATATTTTGATTAAATTGGATATCTCCTTCTACCTCTTCCCCATTCGTAATTGTTGTTGTATCATTTCCCGTGGCTTTTGATGTGTGGGTATTGATAGTGTTCTACTTTGTTTTAAAAGTTGTATTTGCAAGTACTTCAATAATAAAAATATCCTTCGGTTGGGCCTCATTTGATAAGGTTTTTGGTTGAGCAGTAATAAGTGGGTCTGGGTCTGCAATTGTTTGGCTCATATTCTGGCTCATATATGTCTTCTGGATGGTTTGTCTCATCCCTAAAGTTTGCAGGCCCTCTTTGGACAGCCTGTTATCAAGTAACCTCTTATTAATGTTGCCCCCTTTGTACGATGTTCCCACGTCGACTACTGAATGTAGCTATGGCCACTTAGCTTTATCTGATGGATGAATATTTCTCCCCCAATTATCCACCGGACTTAGCAACGCGACTTCTCTCTTCTCCGCCAATTTGAAATTCACCGGTGATTCAACCCATACCGAAATATTGTATGAGAATCCAACACTATCTATTTCGATCTCTCTCGAAACCCTCTTGCCATCACCTCTCGAATTGATGCGTGCCCAATAAAGGTGAATCTTCAGGGTTGTTTCTTCTTCAGTTTCCACATTGCCCCACCCCCAACCCAAGAGATCGCCGACCATTTTGAATTTTTTTTGCAACCATAGGCTCAATGGAAGACCTAGAAATCTTATCCAAACCCAGTCTCTCTTGATATTATCCGGCCAAAAACTGGTTGCTGGATTCCACCATTCCAGTTGAACCTTATGTTTCTTCCATATCCATTCCCCTAACAACACATGCTCTGCCACTTTCCTTGATGAAAGTTCGAAAAGAAATTTCCCATCGCTCATGGCAAAGACACTGACTCCGAATACTATTTTCCAAGTATTGCAAGCCCATATATGGAAGTTGTTCAGTGTTGGAATCTCCGAATACTCTTTGGATTGTACCAATTATGCATCTGCCAAGTAGGTCTTTAACAGAGATCGACGAGCCCCTATTGATGTTAATTTTGTTGTCGTTGATCTAGATCTGAGAAAATTTTGCCACCTCTGTCGTCCATCGGTTGCTAACGAAGGCTTTCTTGAATAAAAATTCAAGTTGTTTTGTGTTGACATGCTTTGCTTCTGTTACTGTACTTAGCGCATTGATGAACTTGACTAGTTTCCGAGCTATATTTCCCCAACCTCCATTTAACGTGGTCTACGGTGTAATAATGTCAGCTTTATGTTCCCCTTGAATAGTAGTAAAACTGATATACCTCCCATTCTCATTGTATTTAATGGTGCAGAAGAATTTCGAGAAATGATCCTTCATGCTCCATCTCTTAACTATCTTTCTCTGTTCTTTTGTCGCCTCAATAAATACAAATGCTATCCACTTCAAAACTTTATGGCTGATCTTAATTTTTCTCATTAAAAATCTGCTGCGCTCTACCCATTCGTACCAAATCTCTGCTTCTAATTTAATTCTAGTAATATCATATGACTTAAAACCTGCATTATAGTAAATACTCTCTTCCTCCATGGTGTAGTTCCAGATTAGTTGCCGGAAAATCCCCTTGAGAAAGTTGATGGAGTGAAAAGTATGCTAGAAAGGTTTCACCTCGAAAAGTGTGTTTGAGAGCATTTTTTTATAATGTGCGAAAACAGCTCTTATATTACTCAATATATCCAAAGAAAACAAAAACGAAAGCAAGATAACTCAGATGCAGTTGAGTTTCAAATTTCTGGTTTTCAGTTAGAGGTTGTTTTGGATAAATGGTGAAAGTTGGATTCTTCTCCAAAGATAAAGCCAATTCTACAAGCAATGCCTGCTCTCATTATTTGGCAACTGTGGAAAAGAAGAAATGCCCATAAACATGGGGAAAAATGTCCTTTCATAAAACTATAGGAGAGATTAACAGACAAGTATGCCTCATGACTAAGTGTAGATATCCATGGATGTCAAAATTCCGTCTCACTGGCCTAATCTTGTAAAGTTTCTAGAGGAACACACTTTGGCAATTGTAACTAACATTGTTCTATGGAGAATGCCGAAGGCAGGTTTCTACAAGTGTAATACTGATGGGGTAGCAAAAAGGAATCCGGGACTTAGTTCTACTGGATTTTGTGTAAGGAACGCTTCAGGGAACTTCATTTATGTAGAATCTATTAGGTTGCCTGATGGTTCTAATCTCTTAACCGAAGCAAAAACACTGAAAGCTGGTTTAGAACTTTATATTAATAGACATTTTATTCCAGTTATTATGGAGTTATTATGGAGACTGATTCCTTAATCTTGAAGAATGTGTTAGACGACATTTGGGAGGTTCCTTGGGCTATTGCTATGGAAGTGAAGAGCTTTAATCAATTAAGAAGTAGAGGTGGAGTGATGGCGGAGCATGTGTACAGAGAAGGGAATCAGCTTGCTGATTATTTTGCTAACCTGGGTGTTCATTTTGCAGATACCAAAAGTTTTAATCATTTTTAGGAGGTTCCATTGGAGGGAAGAAGGATTATTAACATGGAAGAAAGGCAAATTCCTAATCTTAGAATACGGAGATGTCAAAACAGAAGGTACACAGAGGCATACATAGACAACCATTCCAATGCAATCATAGTAGCACCATAGACAAGGAATACAATTGCAAACTCAAATGCAGAATTTTCACATAATTCATTTCGGAATAACATCACTGGCGACTAAAACTAATTATCAGCTCAAAACCTAGTTTACATTTGAGAAATGTAGGGATTCAAGTTAAATTAGGTTCTCAAGCATACTGCTAATGATTGATGCTCACGGTCTTTGAGAAATGAGGAATTAACTATAAAATTTTCCTCTAAACCGTTCTGTTGGAGAAGACAATTAGTTGATAACTAAAAATTTAAAGGCTTAACAATTCCTAATTCCTGTGATTTTGGGTTAAATATTTACCTTCTGGAATAGCATCCGAAGGGAAATATTTCCGAGAGCCGAAGAAGTCTTCTATGGACTAGATTCCATAGCACCTGTGAGACATGTTGGTGTCTTATGTGAAATCCATCCAAGATCTTTGAACTCTATTTCCATGGCTGATCTGTAACTAGAGGTAGATATACACCTAGGATCACTCGAATTGGACGTAATTGAAGCTAGGCTCATCACCATTTCTCGATTTTCCATCCATCGGAGAGGAAGATCGAAGGCTCGTCACTTTCCTTCTCGACAATTTGTGACTTTCCCCTTTCTGTTTTTTTTTTTAATTTTTGAACATTGTTGCCTATTTTTGTTGTGGGTTATACAACGAACCAGAAGGATTTTCAACCAAAAACATTTCCGGTGGTCCTTCTGACCATCGGAATACCTCACTTTTCCCTCTTTCTTTCAATCCTACCCCTCCATAATCACCATCACCATATTGCGACCTAACCCCAGAAAACCCATCGCCATAAACCACCCCACGTGCTCTCACGCACCATTGGATCTCCCAGTCACCGTCGTCACGTGCTTCACGCACCGGCGCGTGACACCTTTTCAGTCAATTCTAAAGAATTTCCGGCCATATCAACACTATTCTCAGGCGAATAAAAATAGAGCCAGGTCGTTTCTCAAGACATTTTCCCGCAAACTAGCCGGAATTGACCCTTTCTCTTAAATCAGGCCATTATTTACATCTTTTGTTTACTTATTTGGTAAAATTTCCCTCTTCTGTATCTATGGGGGATAATAGAATATATTTCAACCAAGGTTTTAAATCTTATGACATAACCAGATGGACTTCAAACAAAGTTGCATGGTACGATTGGGTGGAAAAAAGCAGGAATATGATGAGAAGGGTTACACTCAGTGAGAAGGCATTGGAATGGATCTGTTTCATACTCACAGAAGCATCATCAGACCAAAAATTTCAGGTTAGAAGGTGGAGATACAAGGACCAGATGGCAGATTTCTTTGGTACGAGGAAATACAATTCCCATGGGAGATATATGAGTATACTGTCACTGAAGGGAGAGGATAGAGCAGTTATTATTGTACCTGAGTTAGAAGACATGCTGGTTGGAAAAGTGTGGCATTTAAGATTCAAAGTTTCATTAAAAGTCTACCACAAAGTTTCATTAAAAGTCTACCAC
Source organism: Capsicum annuum (assembly GCF_002878395.1). Lineage (NCBI taxonomy): Eukaryota > Viridiplantae > Streptophyta > Magnoliopsida > Solanales > Solanaceae > Capsicum > Capsicum annuum. The sequence goes on along the minus strand of NC_061112.1, from coordinate 148,395,592 downwards.
AGAAGGAGATACAGACACAAAGCCAGACAAATGTTTCAAATATGACTTATGCAAAAGCAGTTACATTCAACAAATGGCAAAACAATAGCCCTAAGATAGCCACAACCAAAGAGAAGGAGATTGAAACCAATGTTGTAGCCAAAAATAAAGATCAAAGAGTACTTAGGAGATGTATTTTTGGGTCTTTTGGTAACGCAAAAGCTGAAACACCCACCCTCTCAGAAGTTAGACGATGGTCCTCGACGATGTGGAAGAAGGCGTTTAGGATCAATGTCTATGAGATGTTGGATAGCTGTTTTCTCTTTGAGTTTCCAAATAGATACATGGAGGAACAAGTCCTACAAGGAGAATGGCAGTGGAAGAAAAGTAGACTCAAATTAGAGTGGTGGAACCTTGCAGCAGGTTGCGTGCCTATCAATCACAAACCTAAATCCATCTGGATTAGGGCTTTGGGTCTACCAATGCATCTCTGGACGGAAGAGATTTTTCGTGAAATTAGAGATCTCTGTGGCGGGTGGCTGGCAACGGAGGAGGAAACAAAACTAAGAAACCATCTCAAATGGGCTAGGATCGAAACTCGAGGGGATGTTAGGAACATGCCAACGGAAGTTACCATCTCTAGAGATGGAGTTAACTTTATTATTCCGATATGGGTAGAAAGGAAAACAAGATTCGAGTTGTCGTCAAAGAGAGAAGGTCCAGATGCCGGAACAGTTGAGAATATCCAAAGGAAGAACCAGTAGATAACAAAGACTTTATCCTCTAATACCCGAGACTCCAGAACAAGTTGATGGAGATGGGAAAGGGGAGACATATGTGGGAACAGCTGGAGATTGCTTAAAATTAATTGAAGAAGCACGTGATGGGCATATACAAAGTTTAAAAAACACATTTGGCTTAAAACCTGTTGGGCCGGATCAAGCAAGGATTATTGCTAATAATTTTAACCCACAGCCCGCTGAAGATTTCTTCCAAAAGGTTATAGTGGACGAAACTGCTGTGATTTTCTCTCCTAATTATGTGCGAAGTAACCAGAAAACAAAAGGAGCTGCTATGACCGCTACTGATGAACAATTACAGATTAAAGAAGAAGGGGAAAAAAATCCGAAGAACTATGTGCAGCAAATAGTGAAGGGATTGGAGATAATGAGTAGGGGAAAATCATCACGGGTGACATAGAGTTGAGACAGGAAATATTAAGGTTGGTAAATTCTGGAGAATTATAGGATGTACAGGAGATCGAACCCCTTTGTACACAACAACAAGAAACTCTCATTGAAATGGAGAGAAAATGTCACGTCCCAAAACAAACCTTAGGAGTGACTGGCTCCCGACAACACTGTTTGTCGGGAGAACCAATTTTCTATTCAGTCACCATATCTACAAACACTGAGATGAAAACATACACAACACTATGTGCATGAAATAATCATTAGTGTAGAATAATTACCCAACAAGATATCGCATAGCGATTTATGAAAACGACAATAGTTTAGATAACAAATCTTTAACACAAGTCCCACACCAAGTTCATGGAGCATCTATACAGAGTTACATAAGTTCAAATTTTGGGCATACAAACCCAACGAAAGGAAACATAAGCTAAAAATAACTGAAGATGAATGACAGCCTTCACGATCAATGCAAAGGCTCACCTTAGCGATAGAATCCTCACGTAATAGCAGTCAGCCATGAGCCTCTCTCTCTGCAACCGTATCTGCACGTATGCAAGTAAGGAGTAAGCTATATATAAATATATAACCCAGTAAGATCTTCGATTCGATACTTTAATACCCCTGGAACAAGTGTTAGAAAATACAAAGCACAACAAAGATACACAAATAATATATACATAATATCTTTCATAAAATAATATCAATAAGATTTTCAAAGAGGTTCAAAATGTCATCTTATAACAACTCAATCCGCACTCACGACTTGTCATAAACGACAGTGAAGGTGATCGGCCTAGCACCTCAACAAGTCTACAACAACATATATAATGCCCCAAAAAGTCTACTACGGCAGCATGTACGAGCCCCTAACATATTACGGCAGCATATAATGCCCCTAACATATTACGGCAGCATAAATAATGTCCCTAACATATTACGGCAGCATAAGTAATGCCCCTAACATATTAAGGCAGCATAAATAATGCCCCTAACATATTACGGCGGCTATGTATGCCCCTAGAGACTATAACGGTAGCGAAGAAAATATATTCAATGCCCCATCCTCACCTCGCGTTTCATCTAAACAATTCTCAACACACTTTTCATAATACATATACATAACTTATTAAAGTTCACTTATTCTACCGAGTTCACGCTTGTCCCAACACATGGACTAAGCAGAAAAATATAATTTTTATAAAGCAAATTTGAAAAGCAAGCATCAACGCTTAAAGTCTCACTTACCTCGCTAACGACAATTTTCCAACTTTGCAATGTGTAGAAAATCAACCAACAACGACCAATGGGATCAATCTATACCAAATTTTAAATAACAACTAGTATACATACCCGCGCGATGCGCGGATAACTTCAAAGAATGAAATCCACCAACACTTTTATCATGTACAATCATTAGCAAAATCATTGTTTTATTTCATATTGCATTGTTAATTGTGGCTGATTTATACCCCATACAATTTATTGAAATCTCAGAATTTGAACCTCCTAAAATTAATCTATATTCAAATACCATAGGTATTAAATTTTGTCTCGAACATAATAAATGCAAAGCTATCTTGTAGATATCGCTTCCCAATCATATCTCAACTTTTTTTTTTAAATCGAGAAAAAAATGATTAATTGGTGAAAGACATAAAATTTCAAAAAATATCTTTCTTATAGAATTTGATCTAAAACTGTTGTACGTCGAATAAAGAAAACTCATTTATTGACGATAAAAGTTTAATCAAAACAAAAGTCATAGTAGCAATGACTATTATACGAAAAACAACTATAAGAAAAGTAACACACAATAACTAATAAGGAAATTAAAATGAAACAAAAAATTAGTAAACAAATATGCAAATTATATAAACAATATAGATGTATGATGTAACTTAAGTAGTAATCCAAGTAAACAGGGCTTACTATTTCATATAGAATAACATTATCGAATCTCCAAAAATTAAGAAACCTAACCATAGAAGATCAAATAGATGCAAACAAAATGTATCATAAATAAATTACAAATATGGAATCAATAGTATTATAAAGATTTAAAAATGTTCCGACGTAATAGTAGTGCTTCATGATTTTAATTATAGATTCAGTCTTATCAATCAAATCTATTTGGCCTATCCTTTCTTCATGGATCATTCGATCAAGAAGAACTTTAACTGTAACCCCAACCGATTGTTTAGAGTCCCTGTACTTCATGTACTTCTCAGCTAATGCAATCTTGTTGCTACAGCTCCACCGTTTTCTGAGTATTCTTGACCTCCTCAACACTATAAAGACATATAAAAGATGTGATTCTTTTAAAATGAGATTGGAATTTGATTGAACACCCACAAGAATACAGAGGGAGGGTTGTAAAAATTCTCAATCTTGAAGGTGTTAGTGAAATAATACTGTGGCAAAGTAGTAGAGATGGTGCTAGCAATATCTGATTCAACAATTTCTGCGTTACTGACTGGCATATTTCCCACTCTGGAAAATTCATAGAAGCAACAATTACTTCTTTAAAATATTCAGCACAATAATGCATATGCTTCAAAAACTTAGGAATACACTTAAGAGAGTACAACAAATAAATTACTTGATAGAAAATTCTGCCTTTTGCCTTTACATAATATTAAAATAAATTTAAATTTTAAATTACGTAAATTCCTTGTTCAGGTTATTTGGAGTTGTTACAACCTTTCCATCCCCAAAGTTTGGCCCAAAATCATCTTAACACACTCCAAAAAGACTATTGCAAATTGTCTTCCAATTGACTCATCAACAACCACATAGTAAGCTGTAAATTGAATGATAACATTAGCATAGACAAGTCTATTAATCGACAACTATGCCAAAATTGATATAATATATATATACACGTAATAGTGCAAGAGATCAGGAACCTATTTACATGAATTACACTAATCGGAACAACGTTTTCCTCCAAAAAAGAGCAGTTATTTCAATTTGATGGCAAAGCCCATACCAAGGCTTGCAAAGATGGGCTCATCAGTAGATCATTGATTACACAAACAACGAAGAATACCTGAGCCAGAAAAATAAATACAGATACTCAAAATTAGGTGACCTAAGTAATGCAATACTGTGTTTTTGAGAACTCCTTCACTTACGACAAAAAGGGATAAGTAGGTAGGTTGTAACCATCATCAAAACTGTAATGTATTAAGAAAAAGGGAGAATTGGAGAAAAATCAGTACCTTCCCACAACAACCTTTCAAGTTAAGTAAGCATGACCAATTTTCTGTTGTAATGCCTCCAACTTTCTATCTTCCACTATATGTATTCCTTTTATGAAAATATAATTTTGATATAAAGAAGAGAGTTAAGATTAGAGTTTGAGAGGACAAATGTTGCGATGTGGTAGACTCAAGAAACTTAGCCATGAAAGCACGTCGCCCACATCATGAGTAGGGCTGGCATTGCCCAGGTAGTTGTACAAAGCTGTAGCTGCTGCATTGAAATATTGCTTATAATTCATTCCAAATTCAAAGAACACAAAGAAAAAAGATTGCCCAAATAAACACTGAATATAACCAAAAACTTTACTGAATTTCAAAATCCAAAGTAAAATGTACAAAACCACAGGATTACAATACAACAATTTCAACAAAGAATGATAGAATACACGCGAAGAAATAACATTAACAGTACCTGAAATTCTCACTACTAAAAATACAAGATCTTGTTGACAGATGTCTAGTTCTCGTTAGCAAAAGAAGTCTAGATGGAACAAAGATTAGATCATGTAAGGTTCATGATCTTATATATGACCTGCGCTTGAGAGAAGTTCAAAGGGGAAACATTTTTGTCATGAACAACATTGTGTTTGAAAAATCTCAAATCTGTTATTTTGTAATTCATTGTGATCCAAATCATGTTCCTGCTGATGAAATGCAGCCCTTCAAGCGCTGGACTGGTGATGAAATTAATGATTTACCCTATGGTTTTTATAGGACCCTTCTTACCTCTGCACATCATCAGTTGACCGATGATGACAACAACAATCTTTTGAAATGAACCCGTTCTATTTTCTTTTCTGGTCGTTTTTTTTTCATCTGCTATTCTCCAATTAGAGCTTAATCATTTCAAATTACTCAAAATCTTGGGCTTGAGTCACATAAAGTTTTATAGTGTTCCCCTGCAGATACTAAGCCCCATGTGGTTGAGGTACCTATCATTGCTTTGCGGTAAGAATTTAAAAATACCTCTCAGAAATTTGCAGGTTATGGAATCTGCAGACATTTCTTGTTAAAGGGTCTGCAGACATACCTCTTGAAATTTGGGGACTAATGGAATTAAGGCATCTCAAACTGGACACATTTTGTTTGCTAAATCGCCCAAGAGTATCTGTCGACAAAGGGAGACATACACATTCACTTTGACTGGTGTCTCAAAGCTTCCATCATTTTTTACAACAACAACAACAACAACAAACCCAGTATATTACACATTATGGGGTCTGGGGAGGGTAGAATGTACGCAGACCATACTACTACCCCTAGCGAGGTAGAGAGGCTGCTTCCATCATTTTTTGTTACAATTAAAAATGGCCAGTTCAGTATCCTGCTTGTTCATCCATTGTTTAATAGAAGACCATAGAATCTTGTTTCTTTTTTTTGAATGGTCATCTGAGTAAATTATAAAAACTTCAAGTGTCAATACAATTAATCTTCTATATATTGTTCTCTCCCCCACGCTAACCATCAGTTCCTGCAAGCAAACATGTTTAGGTAATAGCAAGAACAAACATCTCCAAATTCAATAACTTATGAACATTATCACTTCATTGCATGTTGAAGGTAATTTATTGTCCTAACTTCTAAATTTCTAAAAAAATTCAAATTGATACGCACCAGATTTATGTTTGGACGCATCTGAACTGTCATCCTTAACCAAACCTATTTCAATTTCTGAAGACCTTTGGATGAAACTGATCCTCATTGGTAACAATCGTGATAGTATTTGCGGAACTACTGGATGAAGAGAAGATCGGGAGAAAATTGTGTGCTTCGTCATGGTGTGAAATTTATTTAAGAATTTAAAATTACATCAACAAAAGTATTCTGCTTGCCATTAATAATTTAATACCAAAAATAAAGACGCGTACCACTAAAAGATTCATTCTCTTCAAGATTAAAGTAACTTACCATTAAAAGATTCATTTTCTTCAAGATTAAAGTATGTTCACTTTTTTTAATACAAAAAAGTCTCTTGGATATCCTTCTAACATCTGCAACTAAAATGTTAAAAGGAAGAAACATGAATGGTAAAAGTATCAATTATAATAAAAATAAACCAAACTGATCTGAAAAGTAATGTGTAACATAAAAGAAATTAAATCAAATCTATCAGCCATATTAACTTGATGCAATTGATTATGAATTCAGTCTCGTTACTATAACTTGAATTGAAAGAAGAAAACAATTCAATTTAACAGAAAAGACAGAACATTTTGAAAAAACCCATCCGACAAAGAACAAATTTGAAGTCCACTCACATACTTTAAAACAAACTACTAACCCATCAAACAGAAAAGTAAAGTGTACTATACCTAGTCGGAGTGATTTTTCATCTCGTTTTTTGCTGAGAAACTTTAGAAACCCTAATAAAGTCAATTTAGGAGAAAAATAATTAACTACAGGGAGAGAGAGATGGACTGGGTTCAAGTTTTAACATTGAAACTATGAAACAAATTTGCAAGAAAGGAAAATTTTGAATTTTATTTTTAGGATATTTCACTGAGTAAAAAGTGTTGGAAGTGTATGATTTCCATGGGGGAAGAAGATGAGTAGTTGCCGATGATTTTTAAACTGCCCCTATGGAAAAAAACACGTTATATTTTTATAGATAAAATTTACAAAATGTAAATAATTATGTATTTGCTATATTGCTGGATAGTGATTTTATAACTGCCAAGTGCAGATAAATACTCAACTACTTGGCAGTGCATTTTAATATTTTTCTTATATATATATTTTAATCTCTCTTTTTATATAATCTTATAAAATAGATTACTAAATATTAAATTTTGTCTTAGAATGACCAAAATGTAAAAAAGATACCAAGGTCAAATATTTTTAAAATAAAAATATAAATAGGAGTTCTTAATTAAATAATGTTTGTTAATAGTTATTTAAAAATTAGTTATCTATTTAAAAAACTGCAATTATCAATTAATTGTCACAATTTGAATTTTCTAAGGAAATTTAAAAAGTAAAAATTCAAAAATAGGTAACTAATAACTAACCTAACTAATTGTTGTCCTAAAATGCCAAATGTCATTTTAGTATGCTGCCACGTGGCTTAATGTAGAGGCTTTGTCCTCTCTTATCAATAATATATAGATATCAATTATGCTATTTTGGAGTTTAGTCTTAATATCCCAGCTTTTAAACTTAGCGTTGAACCTTAATATCTCACTGATATGCTGAATTAATGATAATAATATCCCAACACACTTGTTTAAACATGATACCGACGATAAGGAAAAGAAAATTTCCAAAACAATGCTTCAGTGTACTGGTTACTGCCAGCTGCTCCCAATAATTGAATATTGCTGTTGTTGTTCTCTTTTCTTTTTATGCTAATGAAACCAACACTTCAATCTTATTATTTCCAAGTCATTACCGAGTCAACTTACTAACTTAATCAAATACTAAGAAGAATCATTGGCTCTCTCTTATAGTGTTCAACACATACAGACAATAATACATTATAGCAAAAACATCTCAATTTAGCCATGCTTTATAACCATACGTAAAATTATAATAACAGAGAACTGTGATATAACCTGCTTCTTCTTTCTTATATAAATTTCCCCTAAGCAATCAATATCAACCAACACCTCTCCTTAATCTAGTAGCAAACAACTACCACCAAGAAGAAAATCAAATATACATGAGTGTCGTTTTAGTCACTGTTTTCAAAATTATATGCAGAAAACTATAAACAAATTCATACCTTATTGGTGAAAGATGCTTGCTAACTTAGCTTAGATATTCTCTACTGATATCTTTTCTTTCTCTTCTTCTCTATTATTGCTCAAATGGTGCGTAGTGTAATCTTTGTCAATTAGCAATGAAAAATGGTGAAGTGTTCTTGAGTGGAGAGTATGGTCTATGTATTCATTGTATTGTGTGCAGGGATGAATAAATATAGAGAAATTTTTGTGTGTTCTTCAGGAAAAGAAAATGGAGGAAGATTTTTTTGGAATTGTGTAGTGTCTTTATGTGTAAATGGTGAGCCCCCCTCCCATTTTTTTTTAACGCCCAGTGGGTATATGACAGAGAAAAAAAGAATAAATGGTGCTTCTCTGTTATTGCTCCCCTAATCATGAAAGGCATAAGGGAGTGGGTGTGGCCCTCTTCCCACTACCCTTTATTATTAAAATAAGATTTGGGTCATTACAGAAAAGCTACAGTTTGGGTGCAACAAAACTTGCTTAAACTCCATAAGATGTTTGGGGTGGATTTTCAGGGATTGAAAGAAACAGCACTTGAACTCCTTAGGCATGTGGATGCTAGCAGGCAAGCAAGAAGAATGGAACAATCGGGAGTAGTTAGAAGAACAAAAAACAGAGAAGCACAAGAGTTAAAGAATATGATATCTTTTGACGTTAAATTCAAAAGCAATGGTGATAGAAGGAAGGGGAAAGGGGGCTCACAAAATACTCCATGAAGATCAAATTGATCTCATGGAATGTTAGGGGGTTGAAGGAACAGGGGAAGAGGAGAGTAGTACAAAGTCTGATTCAGGAATGGAAAGCAAACATAGTTTGTCTCCAGGAAACCAAATTAGAAGGCAATGTACATGAGTTAATTAAGCAAATTTGGGCAGGGAGATGGATCAAGTATGCATGTTTGGAGGCCAGTGGAACCAGAGGAGGAATCTTATTACTTTGGGATTCTAGAATTTGGGAAGGGGAAATCTTACAAGTTGGAGCTTATACTCTTTCCTGCAAATTCAAGGCTCAATTTTGTAATTTTGAATGTCACATAACTGGTGTGTATGCTCCTAGCAGTAAAGTGGAGAGGAGGCTTGTATGGGAGGAATTGGCTGATGTAAGAGGCTTGTTTGATGGGCCATGGGCTATCTGTGGTGACTTCAACGTCTGTAGATTTCCCTCTGAAAAAAGGGATTGGAACAAGAGAAATTCAGCAATGAGGGAATTTACAGATTGCATTGAGGAACTCGACCTCATTGATCTACAGCTAAGCAGTGGAAAGTATACTTGGCATAGAGGGGATAACCATACAACAGCATCAAGAATAGACAGGATAATGGTTTCCACAGAATGGAACAATCTCATCAATAATATAAAACAGACTACACTGCGAAGAGTGACCTCTGATCATGTCCCAATAGCTCTGCTTTGTGGACACTCGGAGCAATCTAAATCCTACTTCAAGTTTGAAAATTGGTGGCTGAATCAAGAAGGTTTTGTTGAAAGAGTCAAGAATTGGTGGAGTGAATTTGAATTTTATGGGAAGCCAGACTACATCTTAGCATGTAAACTCAAGGCTCTCAAAGGAAAATTGAAAGAATGGGAGTGGAAAAGATCAAGGGAATTTGAAATTACAAAAGAACAACCTTCTTAATCAGATGGCTATGCTAGAATCTCAGTCGAATAATAGAGCCTTGACAAAGGAGGAAATTGCCAAGAAAGCAACATTATTTATGGAATATGAGAAGTGTTTGAAGAATGAGGAAGTGGCTTGGAGACAAAGATCAAGGGGCTTATGGATCAAGGAAGGGGATAGAAATACAAAGTTTTTCCATCAAACTGCTAATGCCCATAAAAGATATAATCACATTGATCAATTGGAAGTGCAGGGAGAGACCATAACTGATCCAAATAGAATTAAGGAGGAAGTCATATCTTTCTACAAGAAGTTATATACAGAACCTGAAGACTGGAGACCTTCTCAAAATATTAGCAATCATCCTACCATCACAGAGGATGAGAAAGAAGCACTGCAGGTAGCATTCCAGGAGCAAGAAGTTTTTGAGTGCTTAAAGATGTATGCTATTGACAAAGCCCCTGGCCCCTGATGGTTACACAATAGGCTTCTACTTTAAATATTGGGAGATAATTAAACAAGACATTATGGATGTTTTTCACAATTTCCATTCAACTGGGATGTTTGAAAAAAGCTATAATGCAACATACATAGCACTGATTCCTAAGAAGATAGGAGCAAAAGAACTCAAAGACTTCAGACCCATCAGTTTAATTGGAAGCTTATACAAGTTGATCTCCAAGGTACAGACAGAAAGGCTGAAGAAAGTTGTGGATAAGTTGGTAGACAAGCAGCAAATGACTTTTATCAGAGGCAGACAGATAATGGATGCAGTGCTCATAGCTAATGAACCAATTGGTGCTAGAATGTCCCTACGTAAACCTGGTATATTATGCAAACTTGATATCGAGAAAGCATACGACCACGTGAATTGGGATTTCATTCTAAGTATGTTGAGACAAATGGGGTTTGGTGAGAGATGGATCAGGTGGATCAAGTTTTGTATATCAACTGTGAAATTTTTTGTGCTTATCAATGGTTCACCTGAAGGTTTTTTCAATGCACACCGAGGGATTAGGCAGGGAGACCCCCTATCTCCCTTCTTGTTCATCATAGCTATGGGAAGGGCTAACTAACATGTTGAATATAGCCAAGGAAGCAAGAAGAATCCAGGGATTTGAAGTTAGCAAGTTAGCAGGAAACAGTGTGGAAATTACACATCTCCAGTATGCCGATGATACAATAATTTTTTGTGGGGCTGGGGAGGAGCAACTGTTGATCTTAAAACTTATACTGGTTTACTTTGAAGTTATATCTGGGCTACACATAAATTGGAACAAAAGCCACTTGTACCCAATTAATGTGGTTCCAGACATGAATCATCTTTCTCGGATCTTGGGAGGAGTGGTGGGAAATTTGCCATCAGTATACTTGGGAATGACTTTGGGTGCAAAATCAAGTTCCATAAACATTTGGAATCCAATTCAAGAGAAGTGTGAAAAGAAATTAGCTAGATGGAGATCCCAATATCTATCTTTGGGAGGTACACTAACCTTGATAAATTCAGGTCTAGATGCTCTTCCTACATATATGTTATCTATCTTTCATATACCTCAGACAGTAATTCAGAGGTTGGACAAAATCAGAAGAAACTTCTTGTGGCAAGGCAATAAGGAAAGGAAAGGCTTTCATTTAGTAAAATGAAAGAGTATCATTAGAAGCAAGAAACAAGGTGGCTTAGGCATCAAAAACCTAAAAAACCAGCGCAAAACTTTGAAGGTGAAGTGGCTATGGAGGTATCATCTGGAGGACCAAGCACTCTGGTGTATGGTGATCAAGAGCAAGTATGAGGAACTGAACAAATGGATGACTAAAGAGGTAAATACTCCATATGGAGTTATCCTTTGGAAGTCAATCAGAATCTTTTGGCCTTTCCTCAATACTCAGTCAACTGTCAAGATTCGAAATGGTAGGAAAACTATTTTTTGGACTGACAAATGAATGGGTGCTGAGACCATTAAAGATCTTTTTCCTGATATTTTTGTTTTGGCTCAACATCAACATAACACAATTACTGATATGTGGTCGCAACAAGGATGGAATTTGGTTCTGAGAAGAAATCTAAATGACTGGGAAATCCATAGAATAACTGAACTTTACAAACTACTAGAAAGTTTTAAAGGAACAGAGGATGGAGAGGATTATTTATGGTGGCATGGGCATAACAAAGGTAAATACAGGGTTAAGGAAGGATATAAACAGACAAGTCTTAGTGACACAAATGTTAGAGATAATCAAGTCCTCAAATGGCCTTGGAAGCATATATGGAGAGTCAAAGTACCACATAAAGTGGCATGCTTTACTTGGTTGTTAGCCAATGAAGCAGTTTTGACATTGGATAATGTGGCTAAGAGAGGTATCTCTCTATGCAACAGGTGCTCGCTATGGCAGATTTGCCAAAACCCGGACTTCATATCAAATTTACTGTAAAGATTAGCTTTGAAAGTTCTTTTTAATAGATCCCTTTTATTAGGAATCGGATGCCTGATCCATTTTAATACCGCATTCAAAGGCTTGTAATTTATTACAAGCCTAGGAGTTCCTCGTTCCTTTTCTGCACTATTATTGACATAAAAGACAGAGCAACTCCATGGAGAATTAGAGGTTCTAATAATACCATTCTTTAGAAGATGGTCAATTTCTTTTTTGCAGATTTCCATCATTTCTTGGTTCATTTGAATGGGCCTGGCCTTAGTAGGAATAGTTTGTTCGTCAAACCCGAAAATGTAAGGAAGCTCTACTAAGTGTTTTTTCCGTTCCCAAAAAGCATTAGGAAATTCGAAACAAATTTCATCTTCAAAATTTTTGTGAAGATTAGATATTTTAGTAATCATCTCCGGGGTTTTTAAAGACTGCTCAATTTTCTTTATGTGAATATCTTGTTTAAGAAAATTGATATGGGAAGAAAACCGGTTAATTTTAAAAACAGTTCGTTCTTTAATAAGGTTACCTTCTTCTTGCAAGAGGGGCCTTAATAAAGGGAAGAATAAGTTCTGGTTTAAAAGAGTTGTACGAATTCCGTCGTAGTCACTCCAGTAAGGTCGAATCTGGTTGACGAAAGGTATCCCTAAAATGATATCCTCAGTGATATCTTCGGTGATGACGAAGTCATTAACAAGGCAAATGCCATTGTTACAGATATGAGCTTTAGGGAGCTGATAATGGATTTCCATTTTTTCTCCCGTGGCTGAGTAAAGACGAGAAGTACTCTTTTGAAGGTACTTTGTAGGTACTAAGCCTTTAACGATACAGTTACTATCTGCTCCTGTATCGAAGAGTGCGACTCTATTAAGAACAAAGTCTTTATTTATGACAATTTTTACGACTATGTGTTCGCTATAGGCTTTTATGGCCGTAATAGCTTTGCCGGATGTGGAGGGAGACTCGGAGCCGGGAAAGGAACTAGGCTCTGGTTCTCGGAGATGATCATTTGGGATGATTGGAAAGGCTTTAGGTGATTCTGGCGGAGAAACCTTTTCTGGGAGAGGTATATTTTTTAGGACTTGATCCGTAAGAATGTTAAGCTCTACTTGATCAAGTCGGATTTTGAGATTCTTGATTTCTCCCTTTAACGTAGAGATTTCTCCCTTAAGATCAGCAATAGAAGGTTCCGCAGGTTTGTCGAATCTAGACATAACTTGTTTCATGCTAAAAGGCTGAATAATGGGTTTGGGGGGTTTCTCTTCATGAGAAAGCATTAATCGTTTGAGTTCTAGAAGATATTTATTTCTAGCCTCATCATCCTGGATGTGTTCTATAATGTCAAACAGAATTTCTTTAGGATTTCCTGAAATGACATTAAAAGCTTTTCTGGTGCAAGAGCAGAATGTACCTGTACAAGCGCATTCTTGGCCAGATTGGGATTGATCTGTCTCATAAGCGGCGTTGATGTATTCTTCATCGCTGTAGTCGTCACTGGACGAGGCATAGGAGTCAGAAGACTCAGAAGAATCTTCCATTATAGAGAATAAATTTGTTCTGGTTTCTTCAGAGAGATCTAATTGGTTTATTTTCTTCTTCCTGTTTGACTTGCAGTCTTTCGCTCTGTGGCCTGTCTTGCCACAAGTCCAACAAGTATCTTTGGTTTTAGAGATTTTTCGTTTGGTCTTTCGACTAGGCTTATAAGATTCCTTTTTTAAGGACCTTTTGTTTGAGGTGGTCCTTTTGTGAGATTTGGAGGACTTCTTCCTATGTTTTTTGCTGGGACTGGTGAAACCATAGTCCTGGTAGAAGGTTCCTAACCCATATTTAGAAGTACTATCTTTCTTAAGTTGTTTCTTAAGTTTAAGGTCCGTGCAGAGATCTATCCCTACGGTGGTGATGAAACTTATCAGGTCGCCATAGGTTAAGATATCGTAAGGGATTTTTCCCTCGAATCTATCTTTAATTTTGGTTCTAACCTTTTCGGCAAACAGAGAAGGGAGACCACTAATGAATCGTTCCTTCCAAAAATCATTGTTGCAATCGGGTCGGATCATGACCTTCACTTAAAAGGTATCTTTGTACCACCTAAAGTCTGCTAGGTCTTTGCAGGTGAGATTGTTGAGGATTTCTAAGCTCCTATCTTGGAATAATTTGGGCTCTCCTATGAAATGTCTTGCTATGTGGTATAGGAGAGTGGCACAAGCGTCTTCTTTTGCGACTTGCTCTAGAACTTCTTGGCCATTTTCACTCTTGACCACTGTTTCTATAGCCGTGGCTCCATAGATAAGGTTTTTAATGTCATCAGTGAAGTAGTTGTCCCACCAATGTTTTATCATACCAGTGAAAGCTGATACGATCATGGTAGCTGCTTCCTTATCAGTGGCTCCTCTAATTTTGTAAGCCGTGATAGATACACCCATTTCATGGAGTTTGTTGTAGATTTGGTGTTCCGCCAAACCGTCAACATTCCATTCAGTTATTCCTCTACCATCATGGTTGAAAGTTGAGAGGTAGGGATTTTCTTCAAATTGGACGTCTGGAGGAGAGGGTTTTTTATAATAGTTTTTCTTAGTGGAAAAACGATCACTGGTGAGTTTAGAAAGAGAGTTTTTCTGGTTGCTGGACTCTGCTTTCTCAGAGATCTTAAACTTGGAAAGTTTTTCGTTGATTTGTTCCAAGATTTTTCCTGATACTTTGAAGTCATCACTAAGATTCGGGAATTTTTCCTTTTGGAATTCAGGGATCTTAAAGATGGGGTTGGCTATAGGATTAGGGCTTGGAGCCCCTTTCTCAGGAGCGGGGGAACTAAAAGAAAGTATCGAGTTTTTAGTATCTCCTATTTGCTGGGAGATAGTGTGAAGGATCTGATTAGTATAGTTGTTTTGCTCAACTATCCTATCGAGGTCTCTATTGATAGGGGCTGATAGAGGTCTATCATGTTTCTTCTTAAAGGGTGAAGCATTGAGGACTTCATTGGAATGAGGGATTTTTATCCCTTCGAGCGGAGGAGTAACGGATTCAATTATCTTGTTACTCTGGGTATACCATTTATTAATGATAACGTTAAGGGATTCATTTTGGTTTTCCATTCTTCAAGTAAACTCAAACCATCGAAAGAATTCTATGTCACATCGGAAGTCTTTTCATATCAGCTATCCATAGCCGACCTAATTCCTTTTGTTGTTCTTTGGAATAGGTACTGGTGTACCATTTCCTTTTGATTGCGTCCTTAGGGAGGTACCAGCGGATTTCAAGAGCTTTAAGGTCAGGTGTATACTCTTCATCAGATTTGATGACGAGTAAACTGGGGTCGGTCCTAATTTTTTGACGGAATATGGTAGGGGGAGGTTCCATATCAGAGGCTGTAGGACTGCCTGGAGCATAAGGATCTTCAGGTTCTAGGGACTCATGGACCCTAGTGGATTGCTGATAATAAACTTCCGGGACAGGACCAGAGAAGTCGACTCCTCTTACTTTGCCCTTGTCATTGTTATTATCATTTTCGTCACTTCCCTCCTGGGTTTTTGAGGTGGAAGCTCTGTTCAAGACAGACCTGCGAAACGAAGAGTTCCGAGGGGTGTCGAAGCCTAAGAATTTTAAATCAATCTGTCAATATCAAAGGGCGGATTTTCTTTCACCAAAATGAACTTGCATGAAATAAAAGCACATGATGAAAATTACACTTCAACTTGACATATAAATGAAAACATGTGTCATGATTAGGACGAATTGTAACTGAAAATGTGCACCTTTCTCTCCATCGTAAAGGGCCTCCAGAAGAGGAACGGGTGTGTGACATGCAACCATGGCCAATGAATCCAGTACTTGCTCATATGCTGGATCAGATGGCCGGAGGTACTGTCCATCCTGTAACTGAAAATGTGCACCTTTCTCTCCATCGTAAAGGGCCGCCAGAAGAGGAACGGGTGTGTGACATGCAACCACGGCCAATGAATCCAGTACTTGCTCATAGGCTGGATCAGATGGCCGGAGTTACTGTCCATCCTGTCCTTCTCAAAGTGAGAAAGTTCAGATAAAGTTGCAGAACCCAAGTCAAAATAAAATTAGTCACAAACATCTATCAAAAAATTATAAATATAAAGAAAATTAAGCACAAAAAAGATCTTGTTTTTGCATCAGAGTTCAGTAACAGATAGCATAATCAAGAACATAACTAATGAATGTAAAACAGGTAAACAACGAAAGAAGGCCACTCTTCCTCATCTTAAGTAGCCTTTGCTTGTCATTTTCCCTTTCTGGTAATAGCGAACCAACATAAGCAGACCATACGTCTCCTTTCCAAACTTGAGGAGCACTAGAGGCAGCATATCAGGGTCTTTCTCAGAACAAATTTTAAGGCCCTTACAATTATCACACTCTGAGGAAGGGTTGTGAAAGGCACTTGCCACGTCGCCAATGGCGAGTGGCGAGAGGCGAGGCTAGGCAATGGGTTGTCGGCCTTCAGGTCTGTGGTGGTGCGGCCTTTTGACCACCTTCAAAAGGCGAGAGAGGCGTTACCTTTTGAAATTTATAAAAAGAGAAAAATTAGGATTTAAAAGATATAAGGTAATTTTAGGGGGAGGTTTCCCATATTTGCAACTCTTCTACTGCTGTGAGCCTACCACTGCTGCGACTCCGCGTGGCGAGGCACAGCCTTTTCGCCTTTAGCTTTCGCTGTACACTGCTCTGGGATGTTTATCTTTTGTCTAAATATCAATCTACAATGGAAGAGTATGACTCTCAATCCATCTTGATCTCTCTCTTACTGTTTTTCCTATACTGCCACTAATTTGATGAGTATTTATATCTTTCTTGACAAGAAGTTAAGAATCAAAACTGCAGTACATCACAAACATAGAAATAATCCCACAAAATGGGATTCTTCTTCCTTTTCTTTTCCAATTGGGGATAGGGAAAGGCAAAATCGGACAATGGTGAAATACTGGGAATGGAACCGTCACTAACAAAATGCAATATCGGGTAGCCAACCAACTAAATGAGCTATTAAGATTTCCCCACAAAATGAGATCAATACATGAAAATAGGGAAATTTTTGGTAAAAGAGTAACCTGAGCTTGAGTGGTTTCAATGCGACGCCTGGTAAGCGGAAGAAACCTCTGAAGCAACGCGTCAACAATCAGCTTTGCTGCTTTCCCAGCCTTCATTTCTTTCTCTGAAGCTCAACCTTACACTACTTTGACGCAACTGCAAACTTCAGATTTCATATCCAATAGAAAATCCCCACTTTGTACCTGACCGCGATCCCAATCCAGATAGAATGAAAAAAAAAAGACTTGAAAATTTCAATCAATCAACTATCCCTCGATCCCAAAGCTAATACTGAGTCAACTACGTAAATTCAAAAGCTCTGAAGGCAAAATATGAACTAGGGTTACCGTTAACGACTAACCGGAGAGATATGGTAACGGAATCCGGCTAGTTGAAAATTCTACAGCGGCGAATGCATAATTCATCTTCGTCTTCCAAATTAATCATTGAGATATTTTCCGGTTTTTATTTGTACTGCATCGCGCTTCCGGTCTGTTGCAGCAGATTTCTTATTTGGCACTGAAAAAAAAAAAGAACCGGCTGAAACGAGTTTCACGGCCGGTTCATTACTGCAATTTTCTTGCGCTGCTAGTTGTCGTTTAGCTGTAGACCGGTACTAGGCCCACTCAGACCAACGCTCGCTCTCTTTGTTGTCGGCAATATTGTCACCTTTTTCTTTTCAATAACTAACATTAAAAAACGATTGAATTTCTTTCCTGTAAAATAAGTTACTATTTTCTAAATCAATTCATCAAATTAATATATTTTTTGAAACTTTATCAAACTACTATAAATATTATTGTAAGTAACGTATTATACTTTAGAAAAAGTTGAACGGTCCAAAAAGAGCAGTAAATAACGTTAAAATATAAGAACGTTACTGTTACTAACAATTTTCAAAAAAAAAAAAAAACATTATTGCCGCCATACAATAAATAACGAGACTTTGCAACCCTGCCACATCAAAATCTGTGCAAATCTGATGGTAAATTGTTACTGTCAATTATGTTTTTACTTTAAAATTCTACTCCGAATAACTATACTATCAAATCAACTCAACCAGAATTTTTGCCATTAATGCTGCACCAACGTAAAAGGAATAAAAGATAGTCGTAGGAAATAAATGTAGCTTAATGCTGCATTAAAGATTCATCCGAGTTATTGCATGCATGAAAGTTTATGGGAATGGAAATTGTTGGACAGTTTTGTTCGCACACCATAGGCCTGCATTTGGTGGCCCTTGCAGAATTTGGTGCTAACATACTTTCTCTGCCCTCCAGTCAAGAAAGTGAATAAGCTGACCTCATCTTAGTTTGGGTTCTGTTCACTTTCTTTTTGTGAATTATGAGATGTCTGGAGATATTTTCTCCTACTTATGTTCACCCCTCCTTTTAAAAATTTGTGAAGTTGAAACTGATGGCACATACATTAACTTCTGTATGGTAGAGGAGTTGGTCAGAAGGCAAAGAATATTTTGTTTGTCCAACGTTTGGAAGGCTGATAACATTTCGCTTTGGGAAGGAGTGGTGAGAGGTGACATCGGATAATTCTATGCTAGTAAAGATGGAGGTGCTTGGATATCTCATGTTTAGATACAATCAAAGGATGAATCGGTAAATTGATTACAACTTGCTCTAGTTACTGATACTGCAATTTCCCTAATCCATCCTTTCCCCCTCAAAACTTCTTTGCTGATCCATCGGACAGGATCTAGCAAGACTTTGATCATTCAAGACCTTGAAGCTGATATTTGTGCTTTCGACTTTCCTATTGGAATGGTAGGTACAAGAACAATATAGCAATTAGACAAACGGTTCGGATATTTTGTACCGACGGTACTATATGCTGATTGATTAATGAATTTATGTTTGTTGGCTCATTCCAAGTCCTGAGCATTGATAATGCTAAGTTCAAACATTGTAGGTGTTTGAATTTTAAGAATTACGAAGAGTGTATATATATATATATATATATATATATATATATATATATTTAGCCTATAATTGCAATAGATCTGCTTCTCCCTGCTTTCAAGCTCTACCATCCTCTTCCCCCCTTGGGTATGGGGAAATCAGATAATCATTTACAGAATTAGTTGTATTTTGTTGCAGGGATAGATAGGGCATAGTAACTAAGAGGGACAAGATCTCGTGTATTCTTATGATCGTCCTTGCTGTCTTTTCAAACGTGCTGACCATATATAGCGATGCGTATGCCTTGATTAAAAAGAATTCATCACCACCTGAGTGATTCCTCATGAATCTGTGCGACAGGAGGAAGTGGGAGTATCAGTTGTATTCATGTTGAAGTTAGGGTGAAAGGCAGGATGATACGGGTTCAGGAAACGGCGTTTCTCGTTGAAGCCGCTTGAGTCGAGTTCTAATAAGTTCCAAATACTTCGAGTATATTTGCTCAACATGTACCAATACATGGCTACAGCCTACAGTCTTGTCGCAACAACCTTGACTGTTGTGGTGGGGGAGGAGCCAACAAAGAAGATGGTGGTTATGGTGAAGGGGGATGTGGTGTTGCTAGTGGTGACACTAAAGGAGAAGGTGGCGGTCATTGTGGTATTGGTAGTGGTGAAGGTGGAGGAGAAAGAATGAAGAATAGACAGCGGTGGTGTACGGGGAGGAAATGGTGGATGGTGGTGATGGAGGAAGAGGAGGTGGTGGTGACGGTGGCGGCAACAATAAAAAGGGTGTTGAGGGTTGAGTGGGATGCAGAGGCGGATCCTTGTGTGGGTTTCCAAGCATAATAAAAAAGAAGATGCATTCAAGTGATTCGAACCTGCATTGAATTGAAGAGGTAGAAATACATACGGGTTCTCTAACCACTGAACTATCCACCAATTTTATTATAAGTTCCACCTTTAAATATTTAGACCTTTTAGTAATATTTCTCGTTTAATTATATGTGGTTCCCGAAAACCCACACCCGCTATCGTAAATCCGGACCTGGTGTGGTGGTATTGGAGGAAGAGCAGTGGTGGCAGTAACAGCGGCAATAGAGGAGGTGTGGAAAGTTCTAAATTTATTAATATTAATTTTAAGATTTTCACATCTATTCAATAATTAAGATTTGTATCATTTTTTTCTATAGTTTTGAAATCTTTTTATCACCCTTCATAATTTTTTCCAGGAAAAGTAAATTTATAGTATTGAATTGGTCATGTTTTATATGAAGTGGATTCTATAAGATATAATCGGTCGAGGTAGTTATGCTAGTGTATTCATTATCTCTTAAATATGAGCAATTGCAAAGTCTACTCAAGAACAAAATGGGTATAAATAATTCGAAAGATGTTTTATTATCGGACGATAGCCAACGTCTTTTTCAATCAATAGAGTTACAACGTATAGTGAGACTTGTATTTAAAGAGATGATTCTTTGTCTTTATTTCTATGTATTATTGAATATTTTGATAATCAAATGAGTCTTGATATATATGTGTCAATGAACATTGTCTTGTTCAAGAATCCACCCACAATGAGTTTCATCTTTGTGATACTACATATTTACCAAATTTGAATATTGATTTTCCAAGAGGTATAATCCAACGACAAATAGTTGGAGGATTTGATAGATACCCAAACAATATAAATATAAATAACTTGTGAATCAAACATGAAGAAACGAAGAAAAAACTTATATATAGAAAAGCTGAGAATAAATTAAAAAAATTTAAAAAGTCATGAAAGGGTCAACGATTTGTAAGTCACCATGGGTCCAGCAACTTCTAAATTGCTGCCCAAGGATGCTTTATCGATTTGTTTTTTTCCAACATTCGTTGTCCCATTTCACATTTTTCTTCAAAAATTGACCCTTTCAGCTCCGGACTCACACAAATCTAGCTTTGGTGCATTCTGAATACAGGGACTAAACTACATCTACATAATGCAGTAGGACTACTTGTCCCATCAAGTAGAATCTTCTACAGAAAACAAACTAGATTCTCTCCTTCAAACACTAATGCTCTGAGAATTTCTAGCTAATTGCAATCCAGTACAAACGAAACTACCAAAGGTATCCACTCCCAATAATATTTCACAAAAGTCAATTACGCTCGAGGGCAAAGCTGCTGCCTACTCAATCAGCCATACAAATCTCCAACCTGAGAAAAAGCACCTCCTCATAGCATAAGATGATCCTACTCATCGTAATCATACAAAGTGTACCCTGTTTACATGAAGTACATATCAGCACGTCAATACAAAAGAAATGGGCAAGAGATGATACCTATAAAATATTCCGATCTCACCTGACTTTTTAACCTCCTTTTCCACCACCATGCTAAGATGTAAAGGAACGTCATCACTTGCTCTTACCACAACCAACTCCACTGCTTCTCCAACCTTATTCCACATGTTTTCAAACAGCTAATGCCATTTTGGATTTAGAAGGGGGAAAAAGAGAATCGTTATTAATAGCAACAGGAAATTGCATTTTGACTACTACAACAACATACCCAGTGGATTCCCACACAAAGTGGAGTCTGAGGAGGGTAAAGTGAACGAAGTCCATACCACTACCTCAGATGAAGTAGAGAGGCTATTTTTGATAGACCCCCAGCACAGACAATAACAATATAACAAACAAACAAACAGAAAACATAAAAGCACACAACAAAAATGAGATAGCATACCGCTAGATAATAAAGAAACAAGACACCAACAAGGTAATACTATAAACTATCTACTCGAAATCGAAGAAATCACCGAAACACCACGAACAAGCAACTACAGGCATGTATACAAACAAAAGCACTCTTACCTACGATTACGGACGAACTCCTACTCACTAACTTTTACCATTATCCACGTCCTCCATACCTTCCGTAGGAAATTGCATTTTGACTAAGAAAGCATATTGTTTTAGTAATAGACATATCAAAAAAAAGAAAGGGGAAGAGGGTAAAAGAAAGAAGTGCTCTGACTTGGGAAATGTGCCAAAACTTTTCCTCTCAATCTTCTCTCTCCTAAAGTTTGCTGTCAACTTTCTCCGGTGACTTTTCTCTTCTCTAGACATGGGACAGAAAATATTTTTTATTGCAGGTGACGAATCTTTTGAATTATTAACATTAGTGAAGATTGCGATCAATGGTTCACTTTGATTGAACATGGGCGGAAGTTTACAAGCAGAATCAGAATCGATGAAGCAAATCTACGTTGGGTGTGTGAAGCTCCCCTTGAAGCTTCTCAAGGAAGGGCAAATCGATGCAGAAGGGGGCGAGGAAGATCCAATCTTATTCATACAGGGTGGTCAAAAATTTCAACATCCATGGCCGGTATATGAGTAGAAACTTTGCTGGGGAAGAAAAGAGCATCAATGATTATACCAGAGAAAGACTACAACTGGGGGTGGGAAGATATAGCGTGGAAGATCAAAAGATTTCTGAGGAAGGCCGTAAATCCACTATTCCAGCTTGCAGATTCAAAGGGAAAAACATATTTTCAAACAGCAAAAATTACTAATTGGCCCACCATTACTGAGAATGATTCATAGACCCAGGCAACAGAAAAGGAGAATTCTTTTGCAAAGTGTCTAATTGGGATGCTCAACGACTCTTTTAGTATCAGTCCTAATTAAGAGATAATTCAAAAGTGGGGCAAACTCCTGGAACCTGAACCTAAGAAGAAATTTGCAAGACTGGGAATTTGAAGAGTTATTAAATCTGCTCAAAAGCTTAGAGAACTGCAGCATTGACATACAGAGAAGTGATAAGTTAAAATGGGGCTGCAAAAGTAGAGGTTTATACACAGCCAAGCTGAATATGAACACCTGAGCTCCAATAAGATGATGATTGATTTATGGCCTTGGAAATTAGTCTGGAAGACTAAACTTCCTCCTAAAGTCTCATGTTTCACTTGTACAACAACCTTAAAAGAAGCATGCTCACTCAAGACAATCTTATGAGAAGAAGATTCCAACTGGTTAATAGGTGTTATATGTGTGAGTCAACATCAGAAAGCATCAGACACCTTTTGCTTCATTTCCCTTTCGCAACACACATTTGGAACATATTTCTAGCGCTTTTTGGTATAAACTGATCTGTGCCCTTCAATATCAGAGATGCTTACACTACTTGGAGATCTATGGAAGTTAGAAAATCCATCAGAAATCTGGATCATGACCCCCAGCATGTATTTTTTGGTGTATTTGGAATGAGTGAAACAGGAAATTTTTTGATGGAGTTTCAACTCTAATTTGTAAGCTTAAGGCCAGCTGTTTGGTTAATCTTTATAGCTGGGGTTAACTTCTCCCATGTAGATAACTTAGATCTCTACTTAGATTTTGTCAGCTCTATAAGACTTTTTGTTATTACTGAGCTAAGAATCCCCCCTTCCGCATCTTTGCATCCATTGGATGCCTTAATAAAATCTCACTTAACTCATCAAAGAAAGACTAAGAAAGCAAAACAAAGCACAACCTAAATTAGCTATCATAAGAACGACTCGAGCAAAATGGAAATGAGACCCCTGTATGGAGTCCAGCAAACTCGTGGGCCAAGGAGATCTTCTCTATACTTATCTCTCCTAAGCTTTACTTATCAAAAAAACTTCTCCCCACTCTGAGGTATGACAAATAAGTACTCTTAATAATATCAAGAAAAATGTAACATACATACCTCCAAGAAACTCTGAATTCTTTTTCCACTGAATTGGATTATAACATCATGTTGTTTTATCCCAGCAGATTCAGCAGAAGAACCACGTACGACCTATTCGACAGTTGATCAAATTATCCACCGATACGTTAAAATGATTTAATTAATACAATTAATCTAAACACACATGTGAGGATAATAACTTTTAGAAACAGAAGTTCAAAACATGTGCAGAAGAAGATGAACTTCATTTATTTACTTTTATTGGCCAATCAACCGCTTGAAAAGAATTATTCAGGTCACCAAGTATATTTCTTAAACAATATAAAGAAATAAGACAAATAGAGGTGCATGAATACTTTTGCATCAACATTTTTGAACTACGAACACTTATGGATTAAAAGTAAAACAGAATAACTAGAATTTCCATACTGCCCAAGAAGATCAGAGTTATAGAATTGAATATCCCATCACATACATCTTCAACAATGACCCCTTCTAGGACGTCTGGGAACTTCTGAATGATACTCTCCAAAACATCTAGGCGAGCTGCATACAGGTTCGTTACTTCCATCCCAAACCAAAGTTGTTGTGTTTGCCTGTCATATAACATTAACTTAAGATTAATACCAGGTCTTTGTGAGATCACATTTTCTACAATGCCTAAACTCGTAACCATTTTTTCATTACACCTGACATGTACAAACAAATTATCAAATATCACAAACTTAACATCCAAAAGTTAACCAATGGATCTAGTCCATAACTTAGCACCTGCAAAAAACGCTAAGTTAAGAATTTCACAGGGACCTCTAGAATTTTTAAGGACGGAGGAAAGTGCAATTTGTCTCAAGTTATTTTTTTCCACATTTCAACGATTTGCTTTTGGAGCAATACGGCAGATGTTCATCACACACAAGATGTAGAGGCCATGCTTGATTTTATTACCTCTCTTTATCATCGCAGCGTGACTAGCTTCGGTTGTAACTGTTACTAAACACCAGCAATCTCTTGGTGTTAGTTTTATTAGATTACCTTAATTATCAAAAAGAAAAATGTTCAAGCAATATTAGAGATAACCCATGAAGTGGATTTAAGGTTTTTCCATTAGCAGATAATCATGACAGAGACTCTAGATGTTAGAAAACTGATAGAAATATGAAGCACTTACACAAAATGAAACCCAATTGAGGATACAATTTGCGCCGTTGTGGGTTTCTTTGTCCTTTTTCTTTTTTATTCAAAAATAAAAAACAAAATCAGGTAAGACTTCTGATTACGGGACAAATCTTGATTTCGTCAACTTTTGCCCGTGCTCTATTCTTTCTGGACAGCTTCTGTCAGGCCTACCAAGTAAGACTTCTAATGAACCGGACAGCCACTGCCCAATGCCATCATAGCAAACAGTAACACAAATGCAAGTTTTTCCTCCCATTGGAACCAGCAATAGAAGATACATAGTTTTGACCGAAAGGCTAAAGTTCTTATGATAAGGCCATCTAAAGTTTATGTAATATCACATATATCCAATTAAATTGTTCATAAATGAAGTGAGACAACTAAAACCCAGATAAATTAAAGTTGCAAGTAGCCTAAACCTTGAGAGCAAGACAAATTGCGCGTAAAGCATCACCATCAGACTCACTAAAAAACATAGAACTATCAAAAGAAAACACTTCTCTGGATACAACTGAAGTATCAATAAACCAAAACTACAACTGATCACAATCAACAAGTATCACTTGCACCACTAAAGTTAAGACCTGATACAGGGAACTTGAGCTACTACTCCATCAGCATAGAAGTTACTAAAGTACCACCAAAATCTGCCAAACACCTTACTTATTGAACTACAAAGGCTCATAAAGACGATACAAAGACTGGAAAAGAGCCCAATAATGGCACAAATAAGTGGAATATCAAAAATAGAGCATACTTCTAACTTTTGTGTGTATCCTGAATTTGACAGCATATATTCACTCCAGATGCCATTTTGCCAGTTCCAATGCATCAAGTATCCCAAAGACCATAACCATGTGACCTAAAACAAGTCCTTTTTATTACCACCTAAGCTTTCAATTATATAAGCAATCCTGTCAAGGTACTGCTTTATTGTTTTCTCTTCTTAAAGGGTATTGTCCAATACCACATCTGACAAAAGCATAACCTAGACAACGTACAATCACAGAAAAGCACATATAAAAGCTAAGTGTATATACAAGTTGAAAATAAAAGCTAGGGTAGAATGTGTTCAATGCAAGAAGTCTTTAAAAAAAAAAAAAAATCCATATCATACAATTTGAGAAACTGCATGTTTTGAAAATATTGAAGAGATGTAATTTTAGCATAATACTAGCAAGTGCACAAAGAAAAACAGCACCAACACATATCAAGCATCCTACAATAGCAAACTAGGCAAAGCTTCAATGTGTACCCATGTTTCTTGTAATGCTCCCACCATATGGAAGCTATATTGATCGGCAGGAATGCAGTAGTAGAGATATCAATCTTTAAGCTGATACCAATGACTTCTCCAGAGCGGCTAATAAGCGGGCCCCCGATACCGCACTACAACAAAGAAGAGAAGAGAAGAGAAAGCCTGAAAACTTGTTCTTTACCACTTTCTACTAAAAACATAACATACAATGGATAAAAATAAAATATAACTATCATATGATATTGAATAAAAACATATAAAAAAGTAAATGAACAAAGTCATTACCTACCAAAGTAAAAGATAAGTGTGACAGAGAATTACCCATGTAATTATGCAAGACGCCGTAAAAAGCTCTTTGCATTGGAGGAGGCAATGCTCGAAGCGGTCAATGCTAGAAAAATGAAAAAAAAGAAAGAAAGCGTCTCAGTAACCTACATGACACTCAAATATACATGTATGCATGTATTTAAAAATTACGCGTTATGCTTGCAAAAAAAAATTTACTTACGTAAATGGAAGAACACGTTTATACCAGGGGCGGATCTACCCTTTGCTGAGGGGGTTAACCCCCTTCGATGAAAAATTATGCTATAGATGCATGGTTAAAATTATTTTTTATGTATATATATTAAAAAATATTGAGCCCCCTCGGTTAGTACGTATGTTCACTAATGAACCCCTTTGTGAATATCCTGGCTCCGCCACTGGTATATAAAACCTTCAACCAACACATATCAGCTCGAGCTTTATATATAAGAAATAAGAAAGGCTCGGGGAGTTTCCTCCCTATCAATAATATAATTAGTTTAACATGACTTCCTATGAAGAAGCCAATATGCAAGTGGATGTATATTCAATATCCTCAATCAAATCAAAATGGCCAAAAAATGAAGAATGTGTTACTTAGTGAACCACAATTATATAGTCTACAATCACAAAACAAGTCTCTTTCCCGAAGGACGTGCAATTACAAAACCAAGCTTGAAAAATAATAGGTACGTAACACAAAACATTTAGTATGAACAAATTGCAAATACTGTGTTTCTACACCGACAGAGAAGTAAGGATTACAATTTGAGAAACCCAACGGCATCCGTTTAAGACCCTAAAATTAATGACATGAATTAATAGTACTACATATTACAAAGTCAAAAGAAATAGTTATGGAACCAACTACAACCATCATAAGCCTTGTAAATTACGAAATTAGGATTTCATAGTTCAGCTATTCACAAGTCATAACCATATTTACCGAATTACAGTTATGAAGTAGAACTTGAAAATCCACATCCATGAGTACTTTTGTGCAGAACTATTTTCACTAAAATAGTTATCTTAGAATGGATTCTTTCGAGGATTTTTCCTATTTGAAATGTGTAGACAGATTTTTGAATAGTTTTTCCGGCTAATATTTTCCAATTACTTTCCAAACATATAGACTTGTCTCGATGATTCTTTATAAACAAGTGTATAAATCATAAACACCATTAAAATGGATGTCGGTTCTTCTAAGTAGAAAGTTTTGATCAGTATGCAGTTCTCTACATTTACACTTCTTTGTGCATGTTGAACTAAATGAGTAAAACTGAAAACAGTGTTGTGCACACTAAAGAGCCAAAAAATATAATAAGTAAGCATGCATCATGATCGTTCTTGCAAACCCAACAAAAATAATAAATGATAAAACTAAAAGGAAATCAAGTCTATTTTTGCTACAATGAAGTGGTTGCAATAAATCAAAATCAAATAAGAACATCAACCTGAATAAACCAGGAGCAGCCATGATGGAGTACGGCTCTATGGGGAAACGGCCAAGCGCAATAACTAAATCTCCAGGAATAAGATCAAGGGAGTTTGCATGAGGACGGAGTTGAAATGACTCCGCTTTAACACTGTGTCTTGGATCAACTGTGATGGAATCATTTAAATGAGCCAGAGATGCAGTAGGAAGTGGCATGTCTGAATGAATTTTTATGGCAGCTATATTGTAATAGAGATCATAGACCTCAACTTGACCATCAAATGATCTTCCATCTGATAGGTGCACCTCAACCTAAAAAAATAGCTATAACTACCAATTAATCTGGCAAGAATTTGATGAAAAGTGACACATGTGGAATTATCAATAATAAGGAGATCAACAAGTCCAAAAACCAACCTTGATATCATCCGCTTTTAAGTTTTTACTTGCTTTGAGGAGATCTGCGGTAGTTAATATTATACTACCTTTATAAACATTTTCTAGGATAAATCCGGAACACTGAAACATTGCATCTATCCCTAATAAACATGAACATAAAAATAACATCTGTAAGCTACAAATATAACAGGAATAAATAAAAACTACTATAACGAAGGAGTACCTGACATACCACCGGCGGAAGTGTATCTTTTAAATTCGATACTGACGACAGATGAGGAAGCTTTTAAAGTAGCACTCTTAGTATAAATTTCCAAATTTTGATTTTGAGAATATTTATCAAAACTGCGTAGAGAAGGACCTGATCTCAAATACTTGTTTATTAATTTCATATGTTTGTTTATTAATTTATGAGTTTGCCGACGACCTGCATAACAATTTTATTGAACAAACAACAGATGAATAAGTTTGAAATCACAATATATATATATATATATATATATATATATATATATATATATATATATATATATATACAAAAATATAGAGAATATCATTATTTTGTAAAACTCACTGAGATTAGGCTCATTCCATTCCCTTTTCCAAGCTGGGTTGAAAGGTTCAGCCAACTCCTCCTGTTCACTTCCCCTTCCCCAAGCTTCCTTTCCCGGTTCACCTCCCCAGGCTTCGGTATGCTTCCTTTTCATATCCTTACTCCCTTTCATATGCTTGCTCCCTTTCATAATTTACCGGAGACGACGGAGACTATTTTGTTATAATATTGGCCCAATAGAACAAAACCCGAACTCCAAAACCCTCCAACTCTTCAATGAGTATTTCTTTTCTCGACTACAGCCACATAAATAGAATCAGAATATTAAACAAAGTACAAATATATGAGAAGGTTTCAATTGATTCATCGGTCGTCTATATATGAGAAGGTTTCAACTTGGGTTTGGGGGGGTGGGGGTCGAAAAATTGTTCTAAGGGGTCATTTGGTACAAAGAGAAATGGATTAACAGGATTAGCAATATAGGGATTAGATTAGTAATGTAGGGATTATTTTTTACCAAGTGTTTGGTTCATTGTATTAAAAACTAGATACATCATGTATTTTAAAACTCAATAAAATCCTTTTTACAATTATACCCTTAAATTTTTATTAGATTTTCTACTTCATTTAACTAGTCAAATTGCTCACTTTTTGCGCGATCTTAAAAAAATTAAAATATGAATAATAATTCTCACTTCGCTTAGTTGATCATTTATTTCTTTTAAAAAAATTGAGTCTATTTAATCAAGAAAAATTTAAAACAAACAAATAATTGTCATATTATAGAGAAATAATTTTAAAAAAAATGTAGAGCGCACTATGTAAGAACATCACGGACTATTGATAATATAATTTTAAATTTCAAATTATATATTTATTTGACAATAATTTTTCTATTTAAATTAATCCGTCTGTAAATTGAACAATTATAAAATAGTATAAATGTAGTTCACATTCGAAACTATCAACCAACATAAGGGAGTAAATGATATTTAAGCATTTGATCCGCATACGCAGAGTAAAAAAAAGTTGGCAAATTAAATGTAATATAACAACCAAATTTGTAGTGATTAAATTTAAAATAAAACTTAAAGAAAAATTTAATAAAAAGAATTGAGGGGCAGTTGAGTCATTTAATTGTCTTATTCATGTATTATTAAGTAATGGATAAGTAATCCCATGGTTTCTTAGGGATAAGATAATACACTCTATAGTATATTAGCTATCCATGTATTAGGTGGGATTAAATTTAAATTGGGCAACCAAATATTGTATATAGCTGGACTAACTTTTAATCCATGAATTATTTTATTTAATACGGCGCATGTTGAGATAGCTTTTATAATTTTGATATAATTAAGTAATTTTAAGCAAATTATAATTTGTGTTGATTAATCATAATTAAAGTTTAAAAGTAATAAATGTCATATATTTATTGTTATTTTGTTTGTTATATTAAAAATAATTCTTTTTAATTTATTTTAGCAAATTAAGAAAAAGTTATCATTTTCTTCTAACATTAATTTTGTGCTTTAAATTACCATATCAAATACTAAATATCAAATTTAGATTGTCCAAACATATTAATAAAATTAATTTAATAAAATAAATTTATAATAAATATTTTTAAGATTCGTGTAAAATTAACATGGACCAAGTAACAAAAAATTAAAAATATTTATTAAGTCCGCATAAATTCCTAATAAGATTTTACCTTTGCAAAGGTAAACATAATTTACTACTATTATATCAAAAGAAAATTTATCAAACAAATACTAATAAAATTTATCAACACTAAAAGATAAGTGTTTAATTTATTTTTACAAAAGAAAAAAATTAAGATAACATTATAAAAAGAAACCGCAAGAGCACAAAAATACGTGTTTTTTCATTTGAATTTATGTGACGTACCTTGATTAAAAATAAACTTATTTCATTTTTTTGGTTTAGTTTGGCTAAATTTTAACATACAATTTTTTTTTTTTAATTATCCATATATATTATAGGACATTTTATTTTAGAAAAAAGCTATGTATTAGTAACATATTTGAGCCCATACAGGCATTAGTGGTAAGAATTGGATACATTTTGTCCTCGTCATACCCCGCTTTGTGAAAAGTTCACAAAATATATTATTGTTATAGTCCATAACTATAGATTTTAACATAAAAGATCTTAGTACAATAAATTTTTAAATATAAATTTAAAAAAATTAAAAATAATATCTATCAAAATTAGACAAATTTTTAGAAAAATAGTATCTACTAAAATCAGACAGTATATTTTTATCTTAATATTTGTAATTTTTAGAAAAAAAATAGTATATTATTTCATGCATTTTATTTTATTTGACCTTTGTTGACTTAGACACGCCCTTAAGAGAACTTTAATTAGGAATATATTTCACTAAATTAATTTTATTAAAAACACTTAACAACTCTAAATTTGACTATTATTACTTTATATAGTTATTAAATACGAAAAGAAAAAATAAAAAAATATAACAAATTTCTTAATTTCAAAAATTGAACAAATAAACTGAAATAATTATTGTTAATATAGAAGTTAAATAAAACAAAACAAAGAAAGTAACGTTATTACTTTTCATAATGTTGGGCTTGTGCTAGCACGAGATATTTCCCTCTAGTTTTTGTATCAGTTAGGCCATGAAATTTTAATTTTTATTTTTTTTGAAAAATTATTTCACTTTAGTGAAAAAAGTGAAAACAAATGCGTTTGGCCATGAAAATTTTAAATCCAATTTCGAAATTGTATTTGGAAAAAGTGAAAAAAAAAGTTTTACTTGTTTTCACTTTTTTTTGCTTATACTCCCTCACAAAATTTCAAAAACAACTTTAATTTATATTCATGGTCAAACACAACTCCAACTCCAAGTTCAACTTTAACTTCAACTCCAACTCCAAAAAATTATATTTTTTTGCCAAACGGAGCCAAATACTAGATAATTTTAAGAGTAACTTACATAAATTCCGGATAGTTTCAGCAATATTACATAAAATCCCGGATAATTTGTTAATTATATTTTATCCCAAAATTTCGATTTGTGATACATATGTTAAGCAATGATATATATGGACTAGTGATACATATGTATATGTATCACTAGTATATACATATGTATACAGTAGTGATACATATAGCATATGTATCACTAGTAAATATGAATCCGGAATTTTATGTATTTTTTTAAAACATTAAGGAATATTCTGTAATATGGTGTCTTAAATATGGGATTTGTGTAATTTTTCCTAATTTGAAGGCCTGTAAATGGTCCATGACTAATTACCAAGTTTAGATTTATTTTTCTAATTTATACGTAGCTAATATAGCCTGTGTTATCTCAATTTTTTTTTTTTGGGTCAAGTGTGTTATCTCAATTTATGCAGCACAAATAACATTTGGAGTTTCAATTAAATTTTTTTATTAATATAAATTTTTAAATGATTTAAGTTGTTAATCATTGTGATTTATAGTGCATTTTACGTAATTTAGTAATTTATGTTACTTGCTTTGTCCCAATTTTAGAATTTAGAGTCAATCAAATTTTCACTAGTATATTTTAAAAAAATATTTTAAGTTGTTAATCGTTGTGATTTTAGTATCTTTTAATGTAATTTCAAATAATTTATCTTACTTGTTTTATCACAACTTATGTGACACTATTAGAATTTCAAAATTCAATCATATCTTTTACTATATGTTTTTAAAATATTAGAAGATGTTAATAGTCATGACTTATAATTATTATTTTTTGCATAATTTTTAAATATATGATATTTTACCAAAATAAAATAAATAAATTTAAATAAACAAAGTACTAAATTTTCAAACCATGTTAAATTCGAAATTATCATTCGGATCAACAAATTACTAGATTAAACGTGCAAATTTAAAAATGTCAAAACTACCCCGAATTTATGTGACGCAAATATAATTTTGATAATAAATCATATTTTTAATATATTTTTAAATATTTTAAATTATTAGTCATTGTAATTTATAATATTTTTTTATGTAATTTTCAAAAATTGTATGTTACTGTCCTTATCCAAATTTTTGTGGCATTGATAGTTAATTATATTTTTAGAATAAAAGTTTTTAATTGTTATGATTTATAATACTTTTTTCTTCTATTTCAATTTAAGTGGCACTGAAATAAATTTGAGAGTCAATCAAATTTTATGATTCAAGCA
This sequence comes from Capsicum annuum, assembly GCF_002878395.1. Lineage (NCBI taxonomy): Eukaryota > Viridiplantae > Streptophyta > Magnoliopsida > Solanales > Solanaceae > Capsicum > Capsicum annuum. The sequence continues at coordinate 148,362,390 of NC_061112.1, read as the reverse complement.
GCGAAACAGATATGTCCTAAATGACTTATAATATCTAATTAAAAGTGATATAACAAAACTACTATAAGAAAATATTTGTGAAAAAGGTAAATGAGTCTCATATAAGATATCATGTTAATTTAAAACATCAAAAATTAATTTATCATTTTATGTCAATTTTATTTTTTTATTAAATATTATTAATTTTTTAATACCTAAATGACCTATAATAACTAATTAGGGCTAATATAGTAGAATTACAGTTGAAGCAGTTGAAACGGAGATGTCATAAATGTCTATATTACCCTTTTTAATTAAATATTATTAATTTTATGTAAATATCTTACAATAATTAATTAGGGGTAATATAGTAAAATCATGGAGCAAACATACTTGTATTTTTTTAAAAATGAGTCTCATATAAAATGTCCTATTAATTTATCATTTATGTCTATTTTGTTATTTACTAAATATTATTAATTTTTTAATACCTAAATGACTTATAATAACTAATTAGAGGTGATATAATAAAAGTACAATTGAAGCCGTTGGAACAGACATGTCATAAATATTTATTTTATTTTTTAACTAAATATTATTAATTTTTCAATATATAAATGACTTAAAATAGTTATTTGGAGATAATATAATAAATGTATAAACCACATAAATTCCTTCCCTTGTGAAAGTAATTACTTAAAATTTCGATTGCTTTTCTCTCTCCCGAAATTGAGAAATATACTTATACATTAGGTCGTCCCTTGTTATGGATGAGAAAACTGATTAACCTATATTTATGGAAAGATAAATTTGACACTATCTTTATCTTCCTTAATTAACGCCGTTAATTACCTATCATTATGTGGTGTATGATTAAATGTAGGAACTGAAATTTAAATTCAAAAAAAAATCTAAAACATCACAGTAAATTTTCTTCTTTGTTGAATTATATCCTGGAAAAAAAAAATGACCATCAACTATGTTCTTCAATTCTCTAAAATATCAATAGAAATATCCCTATATTGTTGCGTCATTCGAGTATTTGGGAGTCAAAAATTATTTATCAATCCTACAAAAGTGACACAATTATTGTTTTGGAAAGTATAACCTTCTTGAAATCGATTGCTACGATCACGATGAAATTGAATATTGACAAAGTTCGTTGAAAATTTGAAGTAAAATGCACTGTTGAAGGTAATTCTTCTCCAATTATCATAAGGAATGACAATGGAGTGAGGGTTTACACGGAGTTGAAAAAATAATTTTGGGGATTTGTCAATACGGTATTTCACTCCCCCAAAAAATAAAAGTAGACTCAAATTAAGAGAAAAAAGACAACAACAAACTGATACGTGTTAAAGATAATATTATACAACAGTTGCACATGTATGTGGACATATTAATCTGCAGTAATGTATAGTGTCATACTATATATTTATGTATTAACATTAAACATGTATACTTCTGTATCTTTATCAAAAGGTATAATATAACCTTATACCATAGTAATACTTTCTAATTGTACAATATCAAATAATATATAAAATGCCTCCTAAATGTAATAAGAACTTCATAATGTATAACATAATGAAATATATAATAGAAAAATTATACCATACATTAGTCTTCCAAAATAACTAATGTATAATGTCTGATATATTATTCCTTATACATTAAAATATAATCTTCCAAAATGTATAATATCACACACACACACACACAAACTATATATATATATATATATATATATATATATATATATAAAATATTCACCTTATACATTAATTATCTTCAAGATTATAACAATTTTTAAGGAAAAATTAGTGTTATTGTAACATTACATTGGCTACACAATAATGAGGAAAAAAAATAATTAAATTTCCTTTATTACGTGAATTGAAAGTATACTTAAATCTACATTAGCTTGATTGTGGGCATAAATAAAGGAACATATATATAGAGCAAAATTGGTGCACTAAAATAGGAGTGAAATATGGTATTTTGATATGTATGATAGAGATGAGAGAGAAAGAGTGAATTTCAGTAATTACTTTGGGATTTTTGTAATTTCTTTTTCAATATGAGATTTTATATATGGAAAAGGTTCAAAAATACTTCTGAACCATCTAAAATAGCTCAAAAATACTCCTCGTTAAATTTTTGGCTCAAAAATACCCCTCTGTTAAATATGTAGCTAAAAAATACCCTTTCCTCTAACAAATTTGGAAAAGGATCAAAAATACCCCTCAGCTATCTTAAATGACTAAAAAATATCCCTCTGTTAAATATTTGACTCAAAAATACCCCTCTGTTATAGGTAAATCCTTATAATTAATATTACTTTATGATTGAAATGACAACTAACGTATTATAATAGGCTATACTACGCTAATAATATAAAAAATCTTACACTATCTATGTATACACGTCGTAATTTTGACAGAAAATGAGATTGTTTTTTATTTTGTTTGAAAGGTATGTAGGTAGAGCAGTTTTAAAAGCGACAATTTTTGCTTGTAGAAAATGAAAAGAATCAGTCTAATTGTAGATTAAAAATTAATCTAATAATAGGGTAATGAAAATAGGAAAATATTTAAAAAAAATTCTACCCAATATCACCTAATATATTTTTTACCTTAACTTATATTAATACATTGATAGTGGCAAAAGAAATAATTACACTGGCTTGTCTTCTTTATTTATTATAACAAATAATCTGTTTAATTTTCAATATCACAAATTTTGCTTTTTTATGAAAGTTGAATGTATATTGATAATAGAATATCTAAGATTATCAACGTGGATAGTG
>NC_061112.1:148312260-148356602 GCF_002878395.1 Capsicum annuum | reverse complement strand
CACAAATTGCTTACTTTGCTTCCTGAACAGAACTTGGACACAACTCCGCTGCATGCTTGACGAGCTAGCTAAGACAGCGGGCCCATCTGTTCTTATCCGGGCTCTCAAAGAGTATATATAGACTGAAGACACAAAAGAAGCATCACTAAAGGATAGGCAACCTAGAGTTGCAGAAATACAAATTAGAGAAATTAACAACCTAACAATACAGAAATAAGTAATTACAACAATTTGGGGGGTGAGGGGGAGGCTATAAATTCAACATGAGCATTTAAGAGAGGACTCTTCAGAATGTTTTTGTTCTTCTCACATTTTGAGAGGCCGCGGCCTCTTCACGTACTAAATCCATTAAGCTCAAGACAAGCTGAGTGGTCATTATCCATTGTAACTTTTTCCAGGCTAGCATATTAACTTGGTAAGCACTACACCCTGTCCTTCAGATGACAAGTTATATAGTGCCCTGAGCTGAATGAAGGAAGCCAAGTATAGCAAATTCCAGCTGTTCCCTGGATTCCAATTTTGCTTGCCAAATACCAGAGTCTTACAATAGAAGATTTAATACATGTATCCTCTAGGCAACTTAATCAATATTCTAGGCACAAAGGATCTAAAATATCTGCTAAAAGTAGAGAAAAGAGATAGCAACATCAATGAAGAGTATGACCCCAAAACCAAAATGTAAGAATGCTTGCATGCTCTGCGGAAAAAAGAATGATAAAGAACTAACTTGGTCAACAAGCAGGAAGGGAAAACCATCTCACATTAGCACAAACTTGCGGTACAGTTTGACATTCCTGCTTAAGTATTAAAAAATAGGTAACCTTTTTCTTTTTGATGACTAATATTACTAAATAGGTAATTTCAACCATCCTTATGACCAAATAAAGATGATATTGACAAGTGGAAGGTCTATAAAAAGATTTCTATGCTTACAGAGAAATGTTTTCTCTGTTTATCCATCCAATGCATGAGCTGCATCCTTATTCGTGCCACAGCTTCATACCACAGAGTTAGTGCAGGATCTACGCTTGAAGGGGGCCATTGACCCTTTCCACCGTCTGCAAGAGGTGCTAGGATGTTGGAAAGCATATAGCATAAGGCATGATGAAGTTCGCCTTTTCATTTGTGAGGAGCACGATTCAAAGGGTTAGCTTTAGCCACAAAGGAAGCTGAAGCATTCAGTCCACCCTCTGTCTTCACCTGGAAATAACATATCAATATGATGCTTCTAGGCATCTCTGTCCAGCAAGAAAAAAATGACACATACCCCTAGCTTCAGATACCGCATTCCATTTATAATACTAAGTGCTTCACTGCGAGCAACATTAGTATTTATACGATGGGTATTTTCCATGAAAAAGCGCTCAGTCACTGAACTAAATCTGTTGACAGACAATGGGAAAACATTAACACACATAATAATAAACTAACAACGAGGCTGAAAGTCAGGTCCTCATTGATTAACATGGTTTGTTGCAAAGATTGCAAATTCAATAATGTCTGCGGGGTAAAGATTTATTACACTTGAATGCAAGTAACATGTTATTTTCACGTGAAACATGCATCAGGGTAAAGCATAGAGTTGATTTCACTTTTTCCAGTCACTTTCCACTTTTTATTCTCTCCGTTGAATAGAATTTTCAAATTAAGATGTAAAACTTGTTATGAGTAACTATCAGCAGATCAAGCAATTTGAGGATTGGAATGTGAAATATTGGGTTTCCTTCATTTACCTGATCCTAGATAGAGCACCAAGGAGTTCAGCAACTAGTCAAGACTCAAGAAGATGCCCCCGCAAATCAACCAACGAAGGATACACAAACTGGCTAACACTCCGCAATAGATAAAATTGGTTCAGCATATTAACTTCAAAGTTTATAGTTATTTCATAATTCTAGCATTTGAGTCAAGATTTACTAAATCAAGGTCAATTAGACAATCTTTTTTTTTGTGTGAGATTTGATAATCTCTATTTGCTGTCTAAATAGCCATAGAAATATTTAAACAAAACAAAAGCAATCATGCCAGAGAGATAAATATCAGTATATCCAACATGGAAAGGTTTAGATTACAAATCTATCCCAGTTATCATATTGTAATCCTATAGAAGTCCATTTAAGACCAAAACATTTTTTACAGATGGGAAACGTAATGAAAACAACAGAATTCTTGCTTTATGCCATTCATAACCTCTCAAGAAACAAGGCAATTATTTTGTCGATGGGCGATAAATACCAATACAGAAGAAGTTTGTAAATCGCAATGCTTAGATGTTGTACAAGAACAGGGTCTTGAAAAAAAGATTGTCCTTTGAATATGTTATGGAAGACAAGACCAAAAAAAATTTAAATAAAAATTAAATAAAATATAATAAAACCCAGGAAGAAGAGTGAAAAGCATACTGAAGTTACATTTACAGCTCTAGCAAATAAGGATAAACCACAACAGGATAAATGAACTAAAAGGTGGCTCATAGCATTTGCAAATAACTTATACTACTAGGAGGAGGTTGAGTTTCCATGTAATGCAATTTGGGTTCAAAGTGGGCCAAGGAAGGTGTGGTTTTCACTTTGCTAGCCACTAGAGGGGTGATTTTGATGGCCGAAAATCTTAGAAAGCAGAAGGTTGTGTGTGTTAGTTGGTGCTACATGTGCAAGGAGACAGGCGAGGATGTGAATCATCTCCTTCTACATTGCGGGCTCATTATGTGATTATGGCGGGATATGTTTAGATGGTTTCACACTCCTTGGGCAATGCCAAGAATTGTGAAAGATCTAATGCTCAGTTGGAAGAGCGGGAAAAGGCGAAGACGATGAAGAGCTTGGAACATGGTTCCGATAGCGTTAATGTGGGTAGTTTGGAGAGAGAAATAGAAGAGCTTATAAAGGTGTGTAGTAGAGTTTCTTGCAATTGAGGAGTAGCCTCCGCTCTCTTATTTTGTAGAGTCTTGATCTTTTGGTGTAATCTTTGTAGCTGACCGATTTGGTCATGTTTATGACTGAAAATACCTTTACTTGATCAAAAAAGACTATTATTCTAGGAAAAAAAACAAATAAGAAACTGACTAGTACCGCCAGTTATGAAATAGCTTTACAACCAACCTGCATTTTTTTTATTTTTTTTTTAACTTGCACCGGGTGTCCGAGACTCTTCGAGTCCCGATGACCTGTCTGCATTTATAAGCCAATCGAATACAAAATTATCAAGCTCCACCCAAAGCTTCTCTACAAGTTCAAGGAGGCACATTAAACTCAACTAGCGGTGTATTAGCTTCCTAGAAAAAGGTAGACCTGTTGAATACCGTGAATTTACCTGTGAGCCCTTCTTGTGGACAACATTCCACAAAGCGAATACATGCAGAACAAAAGAGCACTCCACTGCAAGCTGAACCATGGAAGAACTAAATTTTTTGATAAGGATATGAGAAATCTAAGAACCATGGAAGAACTTCCCCAGGAGCTTAAATAAATATACTTAAGTTGCACAAACCATAGAGAACCTAGTCAGATACTTCACAAAACGAACAATTCATGTAAAGTACCTATGATATAACACCACTTTGGTATCATTAGGCATGTCACGATAGTGGCCTAAATGTACATCAGCAATGTCTTATGCTCATTTGTCTGCCAGTTGAGGTAATAATGGCTACTTATTTTAATACTTCAGTTAGAACAGTTTGGGCTTATTTTATTATATTATAAAAACAATGTCTTCCTTTCTTGTTTCTTCCAACTTCCTGCAGCCAACTGCATGAGGTTCTCTCATTTTAAATACATGTATATAAGGCCAACTGTATGACGTCCTCCAGTTTTATCGAGTCCCCAAAGGAAGCCATCTCATGAGGTTCTATACTATGAAAGTTAAGTTTCTCTGAACTGAGAGGATGAGCAAAGCTATTTCACCTGGAAATAGTTTGAGCTGCAGCTCAGATGCAATTTTATCCTACCACATGTGTGATTTTAAAGAAGTACCTCACATAGTTCCATTCTTTTGTTTTTCCATAGATTACGTGAGAAGTCATTTTCAATGAATTTGTTCAATAACCAGAAAGTGGAAGCACAGAGGAACAATCTGATAGCAACTTCCATGCAAACACTGTGAATGAGGGAAGGAGTCACAGACTTCCTTCTCAAAAAGGAGTCACAAAAGAGTTGGTAGATTAACAAACCTTTCTCTGAACTGTTGATGCATCATTTGCACCTTTGGGAGATTCGCTGCAACAAACCATAGTACACCAGATTCAACGACGGAGAGATTCTCTGCTGTAGTATACACATTTATGCAGTGTAATCCCCTCACATTAATAAGGCTTCACTTTTAGATTGATGACATGGCAATTTTCATAAGCAGACATTAAAGTGATGTAATAACCTACACTTTAGAATTTATTAAAAATAATTTCTGTTTCTAATAAGTAGTATTTTATAAGAAAGTGCTGATACCAGAAATAATACAAGACAGGAAAACTGTGTGCAATGGCAGATTTCATCAGAATTCAGATTCTCAGAAATAAGTAAACTACCCGCGATTAAGTGCAAAGTTTGTACACAAAAACAAAGCAAAATTAAATATGTAATGGACCGTGTGAACTCATGTTAACAAGAAAACCGTTCACAATTCATCAGTAGAAAGATATCAATTGGGGGTAGGATGAGCTCATAGTAGATGGTGAACGAAAGACACAATTAAATTTGATGATATTTTTGAAAATCTCCCCTCATATAAAAGAGAAATGGTTGAAAACTAGTTGGAAGAGAACAGATCATATCAAATCTTTAAATTCTAATAATTAATGGATTTGAATTCTTGATAGTTGCGAAAGTAGTATATAATAGTATTGTTAAGTATCCCACATCGTAAAAGGGAAGAGTAATTGGTCTCCTTATATGGACTTGGGCAATCTTCTCCTCATGAGTTAGCTTTTGAGGTTGAGTTAGGCTCAAGATCCATTCTTTACATGGTATCAGAGCCAGACCCATCCCAAATCTTTGTTCACCGATGTTGGGCCTCCATATTATATTGTCCACGCTCCAGTTAATGAGGCCTGAGAGTGCGAGGTGTTAAGTATCCCACATCGAAAAAGGGATGGGTAATTATGTTGGAATGGTGGCAAATATTTTGCTAATTCCCAAAATAAAAAGAATGATTATATAAGGAAGTAAGGAGTAACTAAGAAGTAGTAAATAATTTACCATGGATTATCATGTATGTGAATTCTCATACAGTACATGTGAGGGGACTAAATGAACAATATATAATTATCAAATGGACCTGCTAGCACAACTGTACGAAGGGCGGATTTTCTTTCAACAAAATGAACTTGCATGAATTAAAAGCACATGATGAAAAATACCCTTTAACTTGACACATAAATGAAAAAATGGGCCATGATTAGGACGAATTGTAACTGAAAATGTGCACCTCTCTCTCCATCGTAAAAAGGCCACCAGAAGAGGAACAGGTGAGTGATGTGCAACCATGGCCAACGAAGCCAGTACTTGCTCAAAGGCTGGATTAGATGGCCGGAGGTACCGTCCTTCCTGTACTTCCCAAAGTGAGAAACTTCAGATAAAGTTGCAGAACCCAAGTCAAAAGAAAATTAGTCACAAACACCTAACAAAAAATTATAAAAATAAAGAAAATTAAGCACAAAAAAGATACTTGATTTTGCATCAGAATTTAGTAACAGATAGCACAATCCACAACATAACTAATGAATGTAAAAACACGTAAACAACGAAAAAAGGCCACCCCACCTCATCGTAAGTAGCCTATGCTTGTCATTTTCCATTTCTGGTAATAGAGAACCAATATTAGCAGACCATATGTCTCCTTTCCAAACTTGAGGAGCTCTAAAGGCAGCATATCACGTTTTTTCTCAGAACAAATTTTAAGGCCCTTACAATTATCACTCTCTGGGGCAGGGTTGTGAAAGGCACTTGCCACGTTGCCAATGGCGAGTGGCGAGAGGCGAGGCAATGGGTTGTCGGCTTTCAGGTCTGTGGCGGTGCAACCTTCAAACTTTCTGCACAGAATTACTCAAGGTTGAACTTTAAAATAAGGAACTGCATGAATGATTAAGGAATGGAACTTCAAATATACAATAACTTTAACAATGAATAAGATATTCTTATGAAGGCATGCTTCATAGGAAGAACTCAGAAATCCATCAAACAACAAGCAATGCACAGCATGATGGAACAGGTGCTCATATACTATTCCTAAGAGGAAAAACTACTTGTGAGTAATGGTAGCAAAGAATTACATTTATTACGTTTAGGTTTTTTACATTAAGCTATTTGCAAAATTGTAGGTGGTCTAACATTACACAACTAATTCCACAACAGGGTTGTTTTGGCTTCCCCAAGTATATCCAAAAGTACTCATGAAAGATAAATGACACGCTAAAGCAGGCAGCTTTGAACATTTTCAAGAGTTTCAGATGTCTATATTTCCATAACTTCTTTGCTTTGCTTCCTGAACAGAACTTGGACACAACTCCGCTGCATGTTTGACAAGCTCGCAAGACAGCGGGCCCATCTGTTCTTATCCGGGCTCTCACAGAGTATAGATTGGAGAGCAGCATCAGGGGGTACAGGTTCAGACTCTCGCCTCAGATCAAATGGACACCCCGAATCCCAGTAACAAATCTGGAAGATATCATCCTGCCGAAGCAAAGATCCTTACTAGATATGCGCTTGAATTTCCTAACAAAAAAAAAAAGAGAATGTCAGGATGTATTAAAAGGGAAAGAGAATGCTACCCACCCCATGCTCTTCTAAAACATCAATTATGAATATGGGTTCAGCTTCATCTTTCAAATTACGATCTGATCGCTCATGCAATGAGAATTCCTTTGTATCATTTCTTAAAGCACGAACACGGTGCAATAACTCCAGTGCTGTGTGCCAAATCAGACTATCCACTGAACTAAGGAACATAAGACCAACTGCATCTATCTCAGAAGTTGTTTCTTGAGAGATGGAAAGAAGACCTCCAGAATCCCTCCGTTCTCTGCACACGTTTTGCAGCAGAAGCATCATACTCCACCTTATCATCAGTTACACAAGCTCTCTGAAAATGCATGAGCTCCAGAAGGTGGCCCATCGAAGTCTGAATGAGAAGAGGGAACTCATATGGAAGGCGTAGAATGAAGTTTGACATCTCTCTCATAACTGAAAAGCGATGATGTGGCAGGTACCTCACAATCCAATGAGTACTTGTACCGCTCCTCACGCACACCAGGATCAATACTGACGCCATGTTGAGGTATTATCTCAGTAATTTTATCACTTCGGCCTACTTCTTCAATCAGATATGGTATGCACTTCAGAGCTGAGCGGAATAGATATCCCTGAGATTTCTATTTTGTTACAGCATCTGGCACAAGAAAAGAGTATTGTATATAGAAGCACTAGTTCACACAACGTAGAGGGGCAGTTCAATCTAACAAAACGAAAGATATCTTTTAGGGGATGAATGGAATGTTAATATGGCTAGTTTAATCAGAATCAAACCTCAAAAATGTGGATGAAGAATCAAGATTTAGTATTATGATTTTACATCGTAAACTGGTATAAGGGCAAGAAGCAATTAGCAGAGACAAATGAGTGACATGTGAATGAAAGACTTTAAAGCTGTGAATTTAGACATGAATAACCAAAGTTTAATACGTCAATCATGCAGCATTAAAATACCAGAGTATTACAATAGAAGATTTAATACATGTATCATCTAGGAACCTTAATCGACATTCTAGGCACAAAGGATCTAAAATATCTGCTAAAAGTAGAGGAAGGAGGCAGAAACATCAACGAAGAGTACGACCCCAAAACCAAAATGTAAGAATGCTTGCATGCTGTACTGAGAAAGGAATGATAAAGAAGCCAACTTGGTCAACAAGCAGCAAAGGAAAACCATCTCACATTAAAACAAACTTGAGGTACAGTTTAACAGCAAACAACGAATTTAAAAGATTCCTGCTTAAATATTACTAAATAGGTGATTTTTTTCCTTTACGACTAATATTACTAAACAGGTGATTCGACCATCCTTATGACCAAATAAAGATGATACTGACAAGTGGAAGGTCTATAAAAAGATTTCTATGCTTACAGAGATATGTTTGCTCTGTTTATTCATCCAATGCATGAGCTGTATCCTTAGTCGTGCCACAGCTTCATAATATAGAGTTAGTGCAGGATCTACGCTTGAAAGGGGCCATTGACCCTTTCCACCGTCTGCAAGAGGTGCTAGGATGTTTGATAGCATATTACATAAGGCATGATGAATTTCTCTTTTTCGTTAATGAGGAGCACGATTCAAAGGGTTAAATTTAGCCACAAAGGAAGCTGAAGCGTTCAGTCCACCCTCTGTCTTCACCTGGAAACAACATATCATTATGACGCTTCTATGCATATCTGTCCAGCAAGAAAAAAATGACACATACCCCTAGGCCCTAGCTTCAGATGTGGCATTCCATTTACAATACTAAGTGCTTCACGGCGAGCAACATTAGTATCTATACAACAGGTATTGAGTTCCATGAAAAAGACTCTGTCACTGAACTGAATCTGTTGAAAGACAATGGGAAAACATTAACAAATGTAAATAATAAACTAACGATGAGGCTGAAAGTCACGTCCTCAGTAATTAACACGGTTTGTTGCAAAGACTGCAAATTCTATGATGTCTACCGGTTAAAGATTTATTACACTTGTATAAAAGTAACACGTTATTTTCACGCGAAACACGCATCAGGATAAAGCACAGAGTTCATTTCAATTTTTCCTGTTACTTTCCACTTTTGACTCTCTTCGTTGAATAGAATTTCCAAATTAAGCTGTAAAACTCGGTATGAGTAACTATCAACCGATCAAGTGATTGAGTTTGAAGATTGGACGACGAAAAATTGGGTTTCCTTCATTTACCTGATCCTAGATAGAGCATCAAGGAGTTCAGCAACTAAGTCAAGAAGAAGGCTCTGCATTTCAACCAACAAAGGATACTCAACCTGGCTAACAATTCTGCAGCAGAAAAAATTGGTTCAGCATATTTACTTCAAAGTTTATAGTTATTTCATAGTTATAGCATTTGTGTCAAGATTTACTAAATCAAGGTCAACTAGACAATCTTTCTTGTCTGTGAGATTAGATAATCTCTCTTGGCTGTCTAAATAGCCATAGAAACAAATAAATATTTAAACAAAACAAAAGCAGTTTTCTTAGGTGCAAAATAAAAGCAATCATGCCAGAGAGATAAGGAGTACTCAAGAGATAAATATTGGTACGTCCGAGATGGAAAGGTTTGGATTACAATTTTGTCCTAGCTCGGCACCTGGCTTATTACCCCAAGGGTCCTAAAGTTCCTCCACCGATCATATTGTAATCCTACAGAAGTCCATTTAAGACCAAAACATTTTTTACAGATGGGGAAGGTAATGAATACAACAGAATTACTGCGCTTTACCATTCATACCCTCTCAAGAAACAAGGGAATTATTTTGTCGATGGGTGATACAGAAGAAGTTCGTAAATCACGTTGCTTGGCTGTTGCACAAGAACAAGGTCTTGAAAAAAAAAAATATTGTCCTTTGAATATGTTACGGCAGACAAGACCCAAAAAATTTAAATAAACAAAATAAAATAATACCCAAGAAGAGGAATGAAAAGCATACTAAAGTTACATTTACGGATCTAGCAAATAAGGATAAACCACGACTAGTACCACCAGTTATGAAATAGCTTTATAACCTACCTGTCTGCATTTATAAGCCAATCGAATACAAAATTCTCAAGTCCCATCCAAGGCTTCTCTGCAGTTCAAGGAGGCATATTAAACTCAACTAGCAGTGGATTAGCTTCCTATCGAAAGATAGACCTGTCGAATACCATGAATCTACCTGTGAGCCCTTCTTGTGGACATTCCACAAAGCGAATACATGCAGAACAAAAGATGCACTCCACTGCAAGCTTTAACCATGGAAGAACTTACTTTATTTGATAAGGATATGAGAAACCCAAGAACCATGGAAGAACTTCCCCAGGAGCTTGAACAAATTTACTTAGGTTGCAAAACCATACAGAGCCTACTCAGATACTTCACAAATGGAAAACATGCATGTAAAGTACCTATGAGATAATACCACTTTGGTATCATTAGGCACGAAATGAATTGTGGGCTAAATGTACATCAACAATGCCACAAATTCACAACACAGCTGGTGGAGTCACCCAAGTAAAGATCACCTTGTTTCAGCATCTGGAATACCAAGATGCTCTTAAAAGTACCTAATCTACAACTCTTAAAGGGATATTGATATCTTTTTGGGGGAGGGCTCCCGTAGATTCAACAGTTTTTCATGTTATTGCATCCTAAACAGTAACTAATGGAAACTCTTCAATCATGGTTCCTCTTCTCAATATCTATTGAGTAAGAACAATTTAAATGCATAAAGCATATGTAGATACCTTTTGATCCCATGTACTTCAGAAAGTTTTCTATTTGTCTCTATAATTTCTCTCTGACATCGCCCCATCAGGTGGTGGTTCTTTTCTTAGCGGCAAGCTAATCACTTCTTCTCCCCTTAGTCTCGGCGCTTGCTCCCTTGGTCATCTCATAAGCATGTCAAGAGATTATGTAATCCAGTTGTCAGAATGCAGTGGAAAATCTTTTACGTGTTGCTTTTTTCCCCCCCAAATCAAGAATGCGTTGAATGTGTTAGGCAACCGGTATGAAGAATGCCTTAAGCTGTAATTGGACATTTTTCATCACATTGTGAAATAAGTTTTTTTTTATTGTACACTTACTATATTTCTCACTTCTTCATACATTAGCCGTGTATGACTTCCACATTATATAGAACAAAGAAATGCTATTAAAAAAGACTGTATTGCATATTGTGCACTAGAAAAGAAAAGTTAGGTTGCACAATGTTAGTTTAAATATGTTACTTCAGTTAGTTACTCCGTCAATCATATATGTTTGACCACACATCTTATTAAAGATAAACTTAACAATCCGTCAACATTTTTTTAATGTAAAAGATAAAGGAATTCAATAATTATTGTGCACATAATACAAAAATATAATGTTATATATAAGACTTAATATTTGGATAAAATGACTTCACTTATACTATTTAAAGTACCCTCACTCCACCTACAATGATAACTACAAAAGATCAAAACTCATGTTACTTTGGTAGACAATTTCCTTTAATCAAGGATGAAAATAGCATAATTATATTAATTAATATAGGATAATATGTCTACAAGAATCATGATCCTGTAAATATTCAAATAATACCTAGGCATAAAAAGTAAATTAAAGTCTCTCAAAAAACTTATATATATATATATCATAATATCATTATCTTAAATCATATTCTTACTGTCTTAGTTTATCCAATATCGATAAAATATCGATATTTCAAATTGACTAGAGAGCAGGAAAGAAGGAAACAAGAGGAGCACATTGACAAATCAACGAAAGACAAAGCGCCGGAGTCGTCCAAGTTTTGTGGAAACTCTCGCTTTTACATACGCCTGTCCTTAGCCAGCCAAATATGTACTACTAGTTAGGGCTATGCTTGCTTTTACACTAATGCTAACGTCTCTAGTAAACGCGTGCATTTGCTTTTCTCCATTATTCCCCCTTCTGTTGTGTACCCAAAGCACACCCTTTTACGGTTTCTTTCTCATATTATGAAGGCCTTCTTTGTTTTAGTTAATGGAAGCTCAATTTCAGCTCTTCTTTAGGTATTCCCTTTTTCATCCTGATTTTTTTTTTATTTTCAGTTACATGTATTCTTGATGTTTATTTATGGGGTTTAAGGGAGAAAGTTCCTTGCTTTCGTGTGTGTTTACTAGGTGAGTGAAATGGGATTTTGATTGTGAATGAAAAGAACAATGAGGAATGATTATTATTGTAGTCTGTAAGGGTAAGTAGAAGTGTTTTGAATCTTTGTTTCCACTAGATTTCAGAGTATTTTCCACATGGTTTCCACAATGGGTATATTTTTGCCACCCCTTGAGTTGGAGGGACAAGGTTTTGTTTATATGTGCTAATGTGATCGATCTACTGCAAAGCCAAACGAGGGGGTGGTCTTACACTGTTAAAATGCCATCAAAATAAGTTAGATTCTCAACACCGATCAATGTATCTGACGCAAAGCTGAATGGAGGAGGAGTGGGCCGGGATAATGCTTCAGGGGCCATGGTTTAGTTTCCGTGAAAAATCATTCTGCTGTTAATCAATTAATACCGAATGTAATATCAGCGAATTGTTCAATCTACTAGGAGTTTTACCTAGGAAAAGAGTAACAATAAAAGCAACTACATTGTTTGATCACTGCCAAAATGGGTAGGTTTGTGTACAGTTTTGTATGTTTCTCCGGGGGAGGGTACCACAATTGCTAAATTCAATTGACCATGTAGAATCTTCTTGCTCGAACATTTACAAAGTTTGCCTTATCAAAAGAATTTTTTTCTTCCTACTGGCAATGTGAACAATGTACCTGCAGGGGGATGGGGGGTGTAGTGACCTGCTGATGCTTGGTGCTCAATGCTCATTACTTACCAAATTTAGATGACAACATGTAATATTTCTTACTTACGCCAGTATGAACAATATTATCAAGAACCATGTGTTCTTCCAAGTTTAATCTTTTCTTACTTCAACATTGTACACTATTCACTTCTGAACGGATATTTACCTTTTTATGACAGATAAGCTTCATCGCAGTTTTGCAACATGGTCAAGTCTCTTACTTTTGGAAAAAGACTGAAGAATGGTTCATAAAGCTGATTTAGTTATTATTGGAATCCGTATCGGTGTGGCTTTTGGAATTCTCATTGCATCACTTGTGTTTTTTGGAATTCTCCGGAGCTCGACGTCAGTCACCGGATTTCTGGTATTGGTGGTACTCATTGTTTTTTGAGTTCATTGCATCTATTTCTTTTTAAAGAAAACTCTTTCACGCTTGATATTCTTGATCATGGAGTCTGACAAGAAATTGAGTAAATTTTATGAGAAATGGAAGCAAGTTGTGTGGTTTATTCAGAGAGCAACTGTTGTTAAAGAGGGTGATCATGTTAGGATTGATAGGATTGGTGGGGGAAGTGGGTTTTCGGTTTCTAAAGACGGACTAGTTTTCACTTGTTATCATGTAATACATGGTGCGAATTTTATCTTTGGACACATGATTAAAGATGAAGAAGCTGAACCCGTTGTCCTTGACCTAGTAGTTTCTAAACCTGATTACGATATTGCAGTTTTGAAAGTGAGAACGAAAGTGGGAACTGAGACAGTAAGTTATAAATATGCTAAACTTTCAAAAGTACCCTTCAAAGTTGGGCAAACTACATTGTGCGTAGGGAATCCCTCTGCCTTACTGGGAACATTCCATTTTGGTAGAATAGGATTTCCCTGTAACAATGTGACTCTACCTGAAGGTCCTATGGAGTATAATCCCACTAGTTTATCAGTCACACCGAAGTATCCTGTCCATGCCGATCTTCGTTTCGACAAAACTGAAGAAACTGACATACACCCCGATCTTCCAACCATACCAATTAACAACTTAATTACTGCACCCGGATGTTCTGGCGCCCCCATCTTTGATCTTAAAGGAAATGTTATAGGAATGCTAAGCAGTGTTTCTAGGTCTAGTTCTACGGCTATTCATGTTGTTGCTTTAGCGGTTGTTCTCAGACATTATTTAGGACCAAGGAAATTTGTTCTCAGACGTGATTTAGAACCAAGGAAACAAAGACATCAATGTTTTCTTCAGGTGCAACACTATTACTACTCTCTATTTGGTTGACCTTTTGGTTTATTATTAGTGAAGTTTTATTACCTGATAAAATTGACATGGTGATTTTTTCTGTAGATGCATAATTTCAGGAAATTTTTGGCCTTTAAACGTAAACGTAAGTTATGCCCTTACATCATTATTTTTTGGTATCTTGTGAATAATTAGGGTTCTAGTAATTAATTTCTTTTTTCAGATATATATTTTTTATTTGATCAAGTAAAATAAGTTTTCACTGGATCAAACATCCAGAAGAAAGAAATAATTTGTAACATGCATAGGTTCTGAAAGTTTGCTACATCATTGACTGGGTATAGAACTGATTTATGGAGGTTTATGTGAACCCGGAGATAGTGTGAACTGTCAAAAATAGTGAGCAGTAGCTTAAGGTATCTGAATTGCCTGCTTTCAGCTTCACAGAATACCAATGTGTCATCCAAAAAAAAAAAGTGGTGTGTCGCTGTAATTGCCTCCCCTGCCCTAGCTCCTACACTGAACCCCTCTATCCATTGATGTCTACCTGCCCAAGCAGCTGCAGCTGCTGACCAATAGAACTTTGTCTGTAAGGTCTGACCTTGAAAAGAGACATACGGTCGCCTTGTCTCAAAACCGTCTGTGTTGGGAAGAATCCACAGGCTCACATTCACTAGTATCAAATACCTCATTGTTGACACACAAAGTATTCTCACCTATTTTTACAATTCAAGACACTTTAGGCAGGGTACTCTCTGCTAACTTTGGGACCTTGCGGTCATACTCCTTTCTTTGGCTATATTATGTTTTTTCTTTACTCTTTGTTTTTAAATATATGATTACAGAATTCTCTTCTTTTGTTTGTTTACTGCCCAGGATTTATTGTTGAATTGGTTGAGTGATGAACTGAGATCATGTTTGCAACTGCTTGACTTATGAACTGAGATCATGCTTGCAACTGCTTGACTTATGAACTGAGATCATGTGTGTGACTGCTTGACTGATGAACTGAGATTAGGTTTGTAACTGCTTGACTTATGAACTGAGATCAGGTTTGTAACTGCTTGACTTATGAACTGAGATCATGTTTGTAACTTATATTGATGTATATAACCATTAAGTGCGTTCGTACGTGTTGGGTTACTAGTTGGCGCTCTGAATTTTAGTGCGATCTGCTAATTTTTATAATTGTGCAATTTGCAGGTAGAAGATGAAGTTATAAAAGCTGATAATGATCCTTGAAGTTATTTTCTTTGTAATTCTGATTCAGATATTGTTGATTGCTTATTGAACTAGTTTAGGCAAGCCTCAGATCATCATCCCTTTTTGTATGTTTATTCTAGCTTGGCTAGATAACCCATGATAATTCTTAGGCTATAAGTTCTTTTTTTTTTTTTTTTTTTTTTTGGTAATTCTGATTCAGATATTGTTGATCGCTTACTGAACTATTTGATCCTAGTGTAGGCAAACCTCAGATCATCCCTTTTTGTAAGTTTACTTTTGCTTGGTGAGATAACCCGTGATAATTTTTAGGCTAGAGGTTTTATTGTAATTCTGATTCAGCTATAGCTATTGTTGATGGCTGCTTACTGAACAATTTGATCCTAGTCTAAGCAAGCTTCAAGTCATCCCTTTTTGCAAGTTTATATGATATTTTTAGGGTTGCGTTTTATTTGTTTGATTTCCCCCATTATATGGTTACATAATTCAAAGAGTTTGGTTTCATGCCAGATTGATTTCTTACCTTTCATATTTCTCGTGGTCAAAAATCAAAACAGATCCATTTTGATAGCTTTTGGGTGGACGAAGATGGTAAAATGTATTAAGAAGGTGAAGTACTTCGTTTGCTCCCGTTTGGCAACAAATTCCAATATGCTTGTGGTAAAACAATCTGTCATATGTATTGCTTATCATCAACATGGATTCTTGAAAACCAAGGAACTAGTATTAAAGTTTAGCTGCTGCTTGAATTATAACTAACAAGCATTCTCTTTTTAATGCTGGTTCAGCTTGAAACAAATTCCAATATGGTAAAATGCGCATGGTTCAGCTTCTCTTTCATTAGTGCTGGCCATGTTTCTCAACTCATCCTGCTGATGTTCTATCCTACTTGCCATTCTTGATCGGTCATATCCAGTAAAAAACGTGGTATCTTCTTTGACAAGGCGCTTCTGTCTTGTTTTCAATATTGCATGTGAAATTTCGTCCATGGAAGTACGCTTCCTAGGTGTTCTGTGTACGCATTTATGTGCAATTGCAGCAAGACTCCTCACTTGCTCTAGACTGCATGTCCCAACAAGCCCCATCTGAGCTCATAGCCGCCTTTGTATATAAGAGAATTTAGAATTTGCAGGAAAAAAAAAGAAGTGCATGTGTTGGAATGATCTGGGAACTTACAGGATTTACATATTCCATTAAGTTGTGATGTGGATAAATAGCGGTACGGTGTTAGTTCAAAAAGGATAATGTCAAAGCTATATATGTTACTCTTTGTTATAAACTTGCTTGTGGATACATACATTTAATCTATGTAGCCATATGTATTCTTAAGGCCCCAAGTTCATAAACCTCAAGGTCAGCGTCCAGCGACCTAGTTATAAGGAAGAGGTAAATACTTGGAGAGGCAATTATATCAGCTTATATGCAACTTATTATAGTGACAACAATGTCCCTAAACTTGAGTCGTCTTTAATTTTCTAACTAATTTGATAATGCATGCGTTCCACTGACCTTAGTTCTCGTAGAATGATATTGGCAAACTTCAAATCACAGTGTATCACAGGTGAACTGCCTGTTGGAAGAAGTGTGAACCAAGAATAAGTAATGAGTCTTGTGGCCACAGCAAATAGAAGTAAATTGGTCACTCAGCCTACCCCAGCATGGAGATACTCTAGGGCTAATGAATACTTTTGCATCAACTCATTTCAACTAAGACCACTTATGGATTAAAAATAAAACAGAATAACTGGAATTTCCACTCTCCAAGAAGATCAGAATTATAGAATTGAAAATATCCCATTACATACATCTTCAACAATGACCCCTTCTAGGACGTCTGGGAACTTCTGAATGATACTCTCCAAAACATCTAGGGGAGCTGCATAAAGGTTCGTTACTTCCATCCCAAACCAAAGTTGTTGTGTTTGCCTGTCATATAACATTAACTTAAGATTAGTATCAGGTATGTGTGATCACATTTTCTACAAGGCCTAAACTCATAAGCATTTTTTCGTTACACCTGACATGTACAAACAAATTATCAAATATCACAAATTTAACAACATCCAAACGTTAACCGATGGTTCTAACCCATAACTTAGCACCTGAAAAAAACGAGTTGATTTCAAAGGGACCTCTAGAATTTTTAAGGACAGAGGAGAGTGTAATTTGTCTCAGTTTTTTTTTTTTTTAATTTTGGAGCAAAACCGCAGATGTACAACACACACAAGATGTAGAGGCCATGCTTGATTTTATTACCTCTCCTTTTTGTAGCAACGTCACTATCTTTGGTGCAGTTAAGACTGCCGGCAGATGTACACCAATTTCATCAACTTTTGCCCGTGCTCTTTTCTTACCTGACAGCCTCTGTCTAGCCTACCAAGTTAAGACTTCTAATGGACTGGACAGCCACTGCCCAATGCCATCATAGCAAACAGTAACACAAGTGCAAGTTTTTCCACCTTTAGGAACCAGCAATAGAAGATATATAGTTTGATCAAAAGGCTAAAGTTCTTACGATAAGGCCATCTAAAGTTTATGTAATATCAGATATATCTAATTAACTTGTTCATAAATGAAGTGAGGTAAACTAAAACCCAGATAAATTGAAGTTGCAAGTAGCCTAAACCTTGAGAACAAGGCAAATTGCATGTAAAGCATCACCATCAGACTCACTAAAAAGCATAGAACTATCGAAAGAAAACACTTCTCTGGGTACAACTGAAGTATCAATAAACCAAAACTACAACTGATCACCATCGATAAGTATCACTTGCACCACTAAAGTTAAGACCTGATACAGGGAAAATGACCCTAACTTGAGCCACAACTCCATCAGCATAGAGGTACTAAAGTACCACCAAAATCTGCCAAACACCTTACTTATTGAACAACAATGGCTCGTAAAGACAATACAAAGACAGGAAAAGAGCCCAGGCACAAATAAGTGGAATATAAAATATAGAGCATACTTCTAACTTTTGCATGTATAAAATATAGTATGATTATGTGTAATTGCAATGGCCTCATATTTCCTGAATTCCACAACATATATTCACTGCAGATGCCATTTTGCCAGGTCCAATGCATCAAGTATCCCAGAGACCACTACCATGTGACCTAAAACAAGTCCTTTTTATTACCACCTAAAATTTCAATTATATAAAACAATCAATTACGTTGACATTTTAGGATGCAAACTCAGTAAAACCTGTCAAGGTACTGCTTTATTGTTTTCTCTTCTTAAAGGGTATTGTCCAATACCACATCTGACAAAAGTATATAACTTAGACAACGTACAATCATAGAAAAGCACATATAAAAGCTAAGTGTATATACAAGTTGAAAATAAATTCTAGGATAGAATGTGTTCAATGCAAGAAGTCTTATAAAAAAAAACTCCATATCATACAATTTGAGAAACCGCATGTTTTTAAGAAAATATTAAAGAGATAGCATAATACTAGCAAATGCACAAAGAAAAACAGCCCCAACACATATCAAGCATCCTACAATTGCAAACTAGGCAAAGCTTCAGAGCGTACCCATGTTTCTCGTAATGCTCCCACCATATGGAAGCTATATTGATCGGCAGGAATGCAGTAGTAGTGCTATTAATCTCTAAGCTGATACCAATGACTTCTCCAGAGCAGCTGATAAGTGGGCCCCCGATACCGCACTACAACAAAGAAGAGACGAGAAAGCCTGAAAACTTGTTCTTTACCATCTTTCTACTAAAAACATAACATACAATGGATAAAAATAAAATATAAATATCATTGATATTGACTAAAAACATATAAAAGAGCAAATGAACAAAGTCATCACCTACCAAAGTAAAAGATAAGTGTGAGAGCGAATTACCTGAGTAATTCTGCAAGACGTCATAAAAAGCTCTTTGCATGGGTGGAGGCAATGCACGAAGTGGTTAATGCTAGAAAAATGAACAAAAAGAAAGAAAGTGTCTCAGTGACCTACATGACAATCAAATATACATTTATGCACGTGTTTAAAAATTACACATTATGCTGGCAAAAAACAATTTACTTACGTAAACGGAAGAACACATTTATACCACCTTCAACCGAAACATAACAACAACAACAACAACAACAACAACAAACCCAGTGTATTCCCACCTAGTGGGGTCTGGGGGGTAAGATGTACGCAGTCCATACCTCTACCTCTGATGAAGTAGAAAGGCTGTTTCCGATAAACCCTCGGCTCAAGGCACGAGATACCACACAAACACATAGTAAAACAACGAAGCAGATAACATAAATACGGCACCCATAAGTAATATAAAACAGAGGAAAGCAGAAGAAAGCACACAGATTCGTAGTAAAACATGGAACACGGAATCATAACAGGAATAAAACCCCCACCAAGTAATTCCCTACACTAGCGACCCAAACTGGCCCTAATCCTCTGCCGAAATTCGCGCCCTCCAGACCTTCCTATCTAGGGTCATGTCCTCGGTGAGCTGTAACTGTTCCATGTCCCGCCTAATCACCTCACCCCAATACTTCTTCGGCCTACCCCTACCCCGCCTAAAACCATCCAACGCTAGCCTCTCACACCTACGGACCGGGGCATCCATGCCCCTCCTCTTCACGTGTCCGAACCATCTCAATCGTGCTTCCCGCATCTTGCACTCCACTGAAGTCACACCAACCTTCTCCCGGATAGTCTCATTCCGAACTCTATCCCCTCTAGTCAGTCCGCACATCCAGCGCAACATCCGCATTTCTGCCACCTTCATTTTTTGGATGTGGGAGTTCTTAACTGGCCAACACTCCGCTCCATACAACAAGGTCGGACGGACTACCACCCTGTAGAATTTGCCTTTAAGCTTGGGCGGCACCTTCTTATCACACAGCACCCCCGACGCGAGTTTCCACTTCATTCATCCCGCCCCAATACGGTGCGAGACATCCTCGTCGATCTCACCGTTACTCTGGATCACGGACCCAAGATACTTGAACTTATCCCTCTTACATACCTCCTGTGCTTCCAGCTTCACTACTACCTCATTCTCCCCCCTCACGTCATTAAACTTGCATTCCACATACTCTGTCTTGCTTCTGCTCACCCTGAACCCTTTAGACTCAAGAATTTGCCTCCACACCTCTAATTTGTCATTCACACCCCCTCGAGTCTCATCTATCAGAACTACATCGTCTGCAAAAAGCATACACCACGGCACCTCCCCTTGAATGCGCCGCGTCAACACATCCATCACCAACGCAAACAAAAAGGGACTAAGAGTAGATCCCTGATGCAATCCTGTCAGGACAGTGAAATGCTCTGAGTCCCCTCCCGCCGTCCTCACCTGGGTTTTCGCTCCATCATACATATCCTTAATTACTCTGGTATATACCAGCGGTACTCCACTCACCTCCAAGCATCTCCAAAGCACCTCCCTGGGGACTTTGTCGTATGCCTTCTCCAGGTCGATAAACACCATGTGTAGATCCTTCTTCCTCTTCCTATACTGCTCCACCAACCTCCGCACCAGGTGGATTGCCTCCGTCGTCGAGCGGCCGGGCATAAATCCGAACTGGTTTTCCGAAATAGACACTATCCGTCTCAACCTCACCTCGACTACTCTCTCCCAGATCTTCATAGAGTGACTCAATAACTTAATCCCCCTATAGTTATTGCAACTCTGAATGTCCCCCTTATTCTTATAGAGAGGGACCATGGTACTCCACCTCCACGCCTCGGGCATCTTTGCCGTCCTGAAGATTTCATTAAACAATCCAGTCAACCACCTTACACCAGCCTCTCCAACGAACTTCCAAAACTCCACCGGTATCTCATCCGGCCCCATCGCCCTACCCCTTCGCATCCTGCGGACAGACTGTCTAACCTCTTCTACCTTAAAACGTCTGCAATAGCTAAAATCCCGACACTCCTCTGAGTGCTCCAGTTCCCCTAACACAATAGCTCTATCCCCTTCGTCATTCAAGAGCCTATGAAAATACGACTGCCATCTCTTCTTAATGTGGCCGTCCTCCACCAGCACTCTACCGTCCTCCCCCTTAATGCACCTCACCTGATCGAGGTCACGACACTTCCTCTCCCTAGCCTTAGCGAGTCTAAACAACTTTTTCTCCCCTCCTTTCTCCTGTAACCCTGCATACAAGCTCTCAAAAGCGGCCGTCTTAGCTGCCGTGACTGCTGACTTCGCCTCCTTCCTCGCTAGCTTGTACTCTTTCCTGTTTACCCGCTTCTCCTCTTCGTCCTTACTTTCCACCAACTTAGCATACGCCCCTTTCTTGGTCCCCACTTTCTTCTCCACCTCTTCATTCCACCACCAATCCCCCCGATGGTGCCCGGCCCGGCCCCTAGAAACACCCAACACCTCACTTGCATTCTCCCTGATGCACCTTGCCGCCCTGTCCCACATACTATCCACGTCCCCCCTACACTCCCACACCCCCATTCCCGCCAACCTCTCCCCTATCTCCCACGCATTCACTGGCGTCAGGCCGCCCTACTTAATTCTCGGTCTACACTCCTTAGTCCTCCTCTTTCTATTCTTCTTTATACCCAAATCCATAACCAAGAGCCTATGCTGGGTCGAAAGATTCTCACTCGGGATGACTTTACAGTCCTTACACAACGCCCTATCCCCTTTCCTAAGCAACAAAAAGTCAATCTGAGTCCTGGCTACCGCGCTTCGAAAGGTGATCAGGTGCTCGTCCTTCTTTGGGAAGCCCGAGTTCACCACCACCAGCCCAAAGGCCCTCGCAAACTCCAGTAGGGTCGCCCCCTCTTCATTTCTCTCCCCAAAACCAAAACCACCATGCACGTCACCAAAGCCTCCCGGTAGCGCCCCGATGTGCCCGTTGAAATCCCCTGCTACAACAATCTTCTCCGAACTAGGCACGCCTCTCACCACCTCCTCCAAAGCCTCCCAAAACCGCATCTTCTCCTCCCCCTCCGATCCCACTTGCGGCGCATAAGCACTACACACGTTCAGGGTAAACCCCCGAACGACCAACTTAATAGTCACAACCTATCGTTGATCCTCTTCACCTCCACTACCTGACCTCTAATCTCTTCATCTACTAAGATGCCAACTCCATTCCTACGCCTGTCGCTCCTAGAGTACCACAGCTTGTAACCATCCACATCCCTAGTCTTGGACCCTACCCACTTGGTCTCTTGGACACACGCAATGTTGATCCTCCTCTTCCTAAGAATCTTCACAAGCTCTATGGACTTACCTTGAAGGGTCCCTATATTCCAAGACCCAACCCTCAGCCTACCGTCACGCCCTCCACTACCCCCCCCGCGGCCAAACCTTGGCCCCCCTCCCACTCCCGCCCTCTCCTCATCCCCCGCCCCCACCACGGCCCCACTCCCCAACCCCCTCGGACATGAGCCTATCCACCCATTACCGCCCACAGCCACAACTACACGAAAGTATAGGAAAATATACAGATATACACAGTGGTAGTATCAAAGCAGCAGCAAGGAAATACAAGGCTCACACAAATTCAAAGGAATACTCCCGAAACAAAACTAAACTCAATTAGGGGGCAAACACCACCAGACTCAACACCCACCGCCCCAAATACAGGTTCCCAGCCAATACCCAATCCCAAGCAGTGGAAGAAACGACCACAGCAACAGCAACAACAGACAACAGACAATATCCACAAATTCCACGCAAGTCAAGGTACCGGGGCTACTACTAGCATAATACTAAATAAAATGGAATATGAAATAATGAAATAATGAAATAAAATGGAATATGAAATAATGAAATAATGAAATAAAATGGAATATGAAATAACGAAAATAATAAAGGTTAGAAGTCACCGGATTCCGCTTGGAGCTGCGGCTGCTGGAGACGGAGCGGCGGGTGGCGGCTGGAGACCGGGCGGCGGCTGGCTGGCTGAAGGCCGAGGTGGGGGGAGGGCTGGTGTGCCCCGCTGGGGGGGGTTACGGACAGGACAGGTAAGGGGGAGTGGTGGGGGGGTATGCACAGCGGGGAGTTTCTTCCTTATCAATAATATAACTAGTTTAACATGACTTCGTATGAAGAAGCCAATATGCAAGTGGGTGCATTCAATATCCCCAGTCAAATCAAAATGGCCAAGAAATGAAGAATGTGTTACTTAGTGAATCACAATTACATAGTCTACAATGACGAAACAAGTCTCTTCACCAGAGGACATGTAATTACAAAACCAAGCTTGAAAAATAATTGGTACGTAACACAAAACATTTAGTATGAACAAATTGCAAATGTTGCATTTCTACACCCTCAGAGAAGTAAAGCTTACAATTCGAGAAACCCAATAGTATCCGTTTAAGCCCCTAAAATTCATGATATGAGTTAATAGTACTACATATTACAAAATCAAAAGAAATAGTTACGGAACCAACTACAATAGTCAGAAGCCTTGTGAATTAGGAAATTAGGATTGCATAGTTCAGCTATTCACAAGTCTTAACCATATTTACCGACATGAAATAGAACTTGAAAAACTATATTCATGAGTACTTTTGTGCAGAACTATTTTTACTAAAATATTTATCTTAGAATGGATTCTTTCAAGGATTTTTTCCCCTTTGAAATGTGTAGACAGGCTTTTGAATAGTTTTTCCGGTTAATCTTTTCCAATTACTTTCCAAACATATAGACTTGTCTCGTTGATTCTTTATAAACAAGTGTATAAATTGAAAACACCATTAAAATGGATGTCGGTTCTTCTAAGTGGATAGCTTTGATCCGTATGCAGTTCTTCACATTTACACTTCTTTGTGCAAGCTGAACTAATTGAGTAAAACTGAAAACAGGGGTGCGCACACTAAAGAGCCAGAAAATATAATAAGCAAGCATGCATCATGATCGTTCTTGCAAACCCAACAAAAATAATAAATGATAAAACTAAAAGGAAATCAAGCCTATTTTTGCTACAATGAAGTGGTTGCAATAAATAAAAATCAAATAAGAACATCAACCTGAATAAACCAGGAGCAGCCATGATGGAGTACGGATCTATGGGGAAACGGCCAAGCACTATAACTAAATCTTCAGGAATAAGATTAAGGGAGTTTGAATGAGGACGGAGTTGAAATGACTCCTCTTTAACACTGTGACTTGGATCAACTGTGATGGAATCATTTAAATGAGCCAGAGATGCAGTAGGAAGTGGCGTGTCTGATTGAATTTGTACGGCAGCTATATTGTAATAAAGATCATAGGCCTCAATTTGACCATCAAATGATCTTCCATCTGATAGGTGCACCTTAACCTAAAGAAATAGTTATAACTACCAATTAATCTGGCAAGAAATTGATTAAAAGTGACATATGTAGAATTATTGTTGGTTTCTTTAAAAAAGATGTGGCAGCGAAAAGGGGTTAAAATGACTCTCTTTGGATTAAAATGACTTTCAAGCTTTCAATAGCTTTCAATGGCTTTCCAATAATTTTATTGAACATTATGGGGCATTAAATAGCCAACATAAAATAAAAATCTGCATATTTAAAATTCAAAAAACCTAAAATTTCTCAACAACTAAAACAATTTAATCTAAAATTTAAAATTCAAACTCATCTTAATTCAAAACAACTTATAAACTAAAATTTACTGCAATAATTAAATCAATTTTCAACGCTCCTCCTTTGGTTTAGTTACTGCAATTTAAAAAAACTGCTCCTCCTCAATTTTTGCTCTAGCAGTGTATGCTGAATTTTTCATTTTTTTTTGTTGAACTTGCATTTTTTCTTTTTGAGATTGATCTTTCTCTTCTTCCTTTTGATTCTTTGCTGGAAAAGCACCATCAACAATCTTGTCTTGTTTGAAAGTACTTTCGTAAGCTTTGCAAACTGTTGTATGATTTTTTCATCCCTCAAAACATCATATAAAAGATAGGTTTTCAAGATATGATTTCTTCACGGACCAAATTACACAGTTTTTGTTGGTGAAAATTTTTGGGGCATTCAAAGAGAGATTGCTGCTTGACATTTTTTTGGTTTTAAAATCGCTCTATGCTTTGAAAATAAGCACGGGTTGAAAAAAGGTAGCCCTTACGGGTTAAAAATGATATGGTAGCGCACAGATCCTGAAAGATCACTGAGGCTCTGGATACCACTGTTGGTTTTTTAAAAAAAGATGGGGCAGCGAAAAGGGGTTAAAATGACTCTCTTTGGATTAAAATGACTTTCATGCTTTCAATGGCTTTCCAATAATTTTATTGAATATTATGGGGCTTTAAATAGCCAACATAAAATAAAAATCTGCATATTTAAAATTCAAAAAACCTAAAATTTCTCAACAACTAAAATAACCTAATCTAAAATTTAAAATTCAAACTCATCTTAATTCTAAACAACTTATTTACTAAAATTTACTGCAGTAACTAAATCAATTTTCAACAATTATCAATAATAAGGAGATCAAGAAGTCCAAAAACCAACCTTAATATCATCCGCTTTTGAGGAGATCTGCAGTAGTTAATATTATACTACCTTTATCAACATTTTCTATGATAAATCCAGAATACTGGAACATTGCATCTCTCCCTAATAAGCATGAACAAAATAACATCTATAAGCAACAAATAAATATAATATGAATAAATAAAAACTAGTATAACGAAGGAGTAGCTAACATACCACAGAGACTGACGACAGATGAGGAAGCTTTTAAAGTGGCGCTCTTGGTAGTCGAAAAACACCCGATCTCTTACACTTGTTAAATAATTCATGAATTTGATGACGATCTGCATAACAATTTTATTGAAGAAACAACAGATGAATAAGTTTGAAATCACAATATATATATTATATCACTGAAACTCACTGAGTTTAGGCTCCTCCCATTTCCTTCTCCAAGCTGGGTTGAAAGGTTCGGCTGACTCCTTCTTTTCCACTAGACTTCCCCAAGATCCCGTATGCCCCTTCCTTTTCATAATTTAATTTACCTACAAAAAGGGAATTATGTATGTATGAATCCCAGCAAAAAGCGAAGCGACACCAATAGAACAACCCTCCAACTCTCCAATTTTTATGGGTAAAGGCCCTCTATTTAAAAAAATTAGCCAACTTTACCCTCATTAAACTATATGGTCAAATATACTCTCGCCGCTAACAAAGTTGTCATTTATACACCTAAAATGGATGAAAAAACCCAACACCGTTAAAATTACCTAAGTTATTAAAAAAAACATCGAATAAACTTTTCATCTTATTCAATCAAGTTAAATCCGACCCATCTAAATGAATAAACTTTTCATCTTATTCTATCAAGTTAACTTTTCATCCTCCATTATCACAGGTATAACAAAAAATTAAATTAACATTTAACTCCGTAATCAAGTCAAGCACCTACATAAGAATGAAGTGAAGGGATTATTATTAACTTCTGCAAAAGAGACTTTGCTCAAACAGAAAATAAGCAATAAAAAAAATGAAAAAAGAGCGAAAAAGGATTCCCATCTATCCATGTTATGTGCAAAATGGAAAAAAGGATAAAAATTCGCAATCAACGGCAGCCATTCACTCAATAGAAACATAATTCTTAGAAGAATCAAGAATCAAGTAAGCAGTGGGTGCATCTACCATGAAAAGTGGTTTAACAGAAATGTATGCTTACCCTTTTTCCTTTTACACTCTGTTTGAATCGTGATTTGCCATAATTTCATAATGTACGGTATAGTATGGTATGATAGTGTATAGTATAGTACAATACAATATAATGTTTGGATAGACTGTACCGTTTACTGCGGTTTAATAACAATTTTTTTGTTTGGTTTGATGATATGGTACTGTATCGTAACGGGTAATTAGTTTACAAAAATGTTCCTAATTATAATCAATTTTAGATTGATAATAATTAGGGGTATTTTCTTATTAACTATGAGCGGGATTTTGGATATTGATGTTTGAATTAACTATGCATCATAATAAGCACAATTATGCATCAAGAAACTTCCATTTTCTGGACAAGCTTAAGAGGCATGTAAATAATCGAATGCAGCTTTTGGAGTTTGAAATTGAACACCTTTGCTCATTCAATGGGATGATGAGCACTAAAACTAGTAGCATTCGACCCATTTCAACATCTTTCAGCAAGGCTGTAGCAACTCTACCAGTGGCGGATCTATATGCATTCCAGGGGATGAACCCCCTTCGTCGGAAAATTATACTATTTTTACATGGTAAAATTTTTTTTTATGTATAAATAGTAGAGGCTAAACCCCTTCGACTAGTCCATATTGTACTATTGAACCCCTTCACTGAAAATCCTGGATCCGTCCCTGCTCTCTACAACCTTTCAGTTCATTAAGCAGACAAGTCGAGACTAATAAAAACAGAAATGGCGAGCAGAGTGCTGAATTAAGTAAAATTAAGTTCAATAAACTAACTCTGAATATTGTTCTACCGCCATGTTAAGAAGGCATGTGACAACAGGTAAATTTTTATGCCATCAGCTGACAATAGGCAAACTCTCATAGCAAACTTACTTTGCTATGGTAACTTGGAAAATACAGAAATAACCTGCAGCTACAGCAGGTTTAAATACACTGATGGCCTAAAAGTTTACTCCATACTAAATTATAGATATGCCTCTTGATACAAAAACCAAAATAACCTAAGAAGTTCCAGTAGCCAATAAATATATCATTTAAACATCTAAGAAGAGCACTCCAATCTTAATTATAATTTTCATCCAGAAGGAAAAACCTGGAGGCCCATTACAACGATGTCAGCAAAAATTAGGACAGCTCAATGAGTTCAAATTATAACTTTGGATGTTGAATAACCGATTTTCACTTCAAGTGTCATCGGCAACACATTAACTAGAAGTGAAACAAGATACCTTCAGAAGTACTTATGACAAAACACTCAAGAAAAATTTCATCTTTCCCAGGACTCCAAGCCTTGAAACAACTTCCGGCAATGGGTGAATCTAAAATATAAACCTAAATTAGAGTGGTTTTAAATTTAAGCTCCAAATATATATTTTTTTTAAATAGCGTTTACCTATTAATTAATATTCTTTTGCACAAAATTGTTCCTGAACAATGAAGTAAATTACGTAAATATAATAACAACTCCATATTTGTATCATTCAACTTTTATTTTTTCTTTTTAATTTTACTTTAATTTTTATGTTTTATTTTATTTTTAATTTCTCAACCTTTACTTTTTTTCTTTTTTTTCTCTCAACTTCTTTTTTTTCTTTTTTTATATTATTTTTTTTTTTCTCTTTTTTTGTTCTTTTTTTTTCTCAAACCTTACTTTTTTTACACCTTTCAACGTCTACTTTTATTTTAAAAAAAAAAATATTTTTCTTTGATTTTTTTCTTTTAAAATTTTCCACAACGTTTATTTTTATTTAATTTTTTTTATTATTTTTATCAACCATTATTTTTTTTCCTATTCTCTCTCAACTTCTACATTTTCTTTGATTTTTATTTTTTTTTAATATTTTTCTTCATTTACTTCGTTTTTCAAAATTTTGTTATTTTTGTTCTTTTCTTTGATTTCTTTCATTCAAGTTACATCTCGTGAGCAAGAGTTGACACTATCACATTATAAAGGCAAGACTTACGACTTTCGAACAATAAGCTACGTTTCATGGGCAAGAGTTGACACTACTACATTGTAGAGGCAAGACTTATGACATTCAAACAACAAGTTATGTTTCATGGGCAAAAGTCGACTCTACCACATTGTATTTTGATTTATGAGATGTTTTATAACTCTTACCTGTAATACCCCGAGACTCTAACCAATAGTGTAACCATGAATCAAGCTCATGAGAAATAAATTATAATGTTTTGGGTTGTTTTCTGATCAAGGATGGTGTGTATTAAGGCCTTAAAGATGTCCTAACGATTGGGTGAATCAAAACATTCCTTACCGATTGAATTCTTGGGAATGATATTGGTATAGTCAAATTCAAACGAGCATATCTCTCATTATACTTGGGATTTTTGAGCTTATGACCTATCAACAGATAGATAATTGAATTAGCTTTCCAACGATACCAATTTCGCCAAAATCCGATATCGGAGCAAAGAGTTATACCCATTTTACTCCAGCATGTCAATCTGGAAAAGGGTGACGACGTTTCTGACGGCCTGTCACATTTCTGACGACGTCGTCAGCCTTAGGCAGAACATCATAAAATTCTACTCTTTTGTGACGACATTTCGTGACGGCCTATCACGGGTCTAACGGCCTATCACGGATGTCGTCGGCTATTTTTTTCAGCAATTTAGAGACGTTTTTGCAAGGGTATTTTGGTCTTTTCCCATCTTTTGGAGGCCTCTATGAATATGAGAATCTCATCCAAATCCTAATTCCACCATTTTCTCTTCCAATTCTCTTGAGATAATATATTTAGGGTTATATCAAGAACATAAATCTTCCAAGAATCATCCATAAATCTTCAAAATTTCTTCAAGAACCAAGTTCCTCATAGTGTGTGCTTCAAGAATTATTTATTTCAAGTGTGGATAAAGTCTCAAGCACTGAAGTTCATACAATTTCAAAGATTAAGGTATGTGGGGTTTTGAACAAGACCACTTCTTTCGTTCTCGTGCCCAAAGATTTAATTTCTATTGAATTTCATGAATTTTGCAAAGTGGGTTTACACCCAAATTACTTTATCAAGGATTTATGAGATTTGAGTTATACAAGATTGACACATATGACTACTTCATTGTCTTATTTCTTAAATTAAGAATTTATGTCATGAGTTGTATATTGTTATCATGAAATGATAATTTCTAAGTGATTTATGATAAGTGTCATGATTTATGTTTTTCCATGTGAAGTTTGTCTATTGAATATTTATTGATATTGAGCTTGAGAGTCAAGAACGATTTCTATGATGTTTTCTTGAAGATTTGATACTTGATATGATTTGATAAGCAAGTGTAATTGATGATGAGAAAGATTATTTTGAGATTTAGTCGAGTTAGGAATCCACTAGTTGATTATGATTTACAAGTGAGATATATATTTATATTTTGGTCTTCATGATAGACCCTTGAGTTGATTAAGGTGGATTTCCTAACGTGTTTTGAGCTTAAATCTGGGAGTAGTATTTAGCACCGAGCCGGAAGTATGGGTTCAGCGCATCCTACTTCCCCAGAACTACGTGCCACCGTAGGATTAAGATTAAGGGCCAAAGGCCAAGATAGTTATCACTAAAGTTAAGGTTCTACTCCGATGGCAAGGATAGAACAGCTCTCCCCAGCGTGGGTAAGATGTTGGACTCCATATAAGCTCACATGGTTTATGTCTGTTATAAGAAACTCCCAAGTCCATAATAGTCCAAGTTTCATGAGTTACTGAGTCACTCTAAGTCATGAGTCAAAGAGTTTGAGTTGAGTCCAACGGTTTGTGAGATTTATGAAGCATGTGTTATTATGATGATTTATGGAAAATATGTTTCAGGTAACTCAAGCGAAGAGAGTCATTATTATCAGCATGCATGATTTTCTTATACATTTATGATATTATTTAAATGTTTCCTGCACCCCCACTTACTCAGTACATCCCAAGTATTGATTCCCATACTCTTTTGTGTTCTATATTTTTTCGTGATGTAGGTTCAGGTGCTCAGTCTCAGCAGCGACAGTGATCTTCGAGTACCTCTATCTACATTCTTACAGTTAGTGAGTCCTCATGGTTCGAGGACCTATGTCCCCGATTTTTATCTTGATAGTAGATGGTTGTTTATTTCCAGTTCAGTACGGGTCAGTTGGGGATCTGTCCCACTGGCTCCTCAGTCTTATGTAGTAGAGGATTTGTCAGACTAGAGTACCAGTATGTACAGAACTTCAGTATTTTGATTGTACAAGATAGTATTTCGTTGTATTCCAGTATGTTCATGACATGATTATTCTTCTTTATTACAACTTGA
Organism: Capsicum annuum; assembly: GCF_002878395.1. NCBI lineage: Eukaryota > Viridiplantae > Streptophyta > Magnoliopsida > Solanales > Solanaceae > Capsicum > Capsicum annuum. The sequence continues at coordinate 148,325,688 of NC_061112.1, read as the reverse complement.
TTATTGTCATAGTGAGTTATAGAGGTAATGACAGGCTCAGAGGGTTAGCTTGAGGTCGCGTGTGGCCTTAAGCACCGTGTGATTTCTTGGGATGGGATCTTGGGGCGTTACATTACCTTAGAGGAAAGACTTAGCTCAGGGACTTTCAAACAACAAATTATACCCCACGGACAAGAGTTGACTCTACCACGTTATGTTTTCATTTATGAGATGTTCTACAACTATTGCCTTAGATGCAAGACTTAGCTCAAGGATTTGAGGAGCTGACCTTTATGGGTTTTATTTCTTAGATTAATTTTACTGGTTTAAAAGAGATTTGAAATGCAGATTTATGATGTATTCAATATTCTAGATTTCACTAAGATTGCTTGATGAGAGAATAAGAAAATAATCTTGATATTTGGATTAAGTGTAATGGCTCATGATATCCAGATTGACATGTTTTACCATTCATTGTGTATGATTTCAGATTTTAGATTTCTTTCAAGCTTTATGAGCCATTTACAAATGTCCTGCATGATTTGGAAAGAAAACTTATGACATGATCGTTAAATATATATATATATATATATATATATATATATATATATATATGTATATATATGCATATAAATATGTTTATTTCATGCACCCCCATGTACTCGGTACATATTCCATGGTACTGACCCACATGTTCGCATGTGGGCTACATTTTCCCTATAATGTATGTTCAGGTGCTCATTCCCAGGTTTGACCGTGATTATTCGAGCACGTTGATCTACATCCTCTGCAGTGGTGAGTCCTTATGGTCCGAGGACTAGTTATTCAGATTTCCTCATTTACTTTGAGTCGTTCAGTTTATTTCCTAAGTTCGGGTCAGTTGTGGTTTGTCCCAATGGCTCATGGATATACAGTTTAGTAGAGGCTTGTCAGACTAGATGGATAGATTGATCAGATTTGTCAGAGATGTCGTATTTTGTTACTTTCTGTATTTCATTCGTATTGCAGTATGATATTATGAAGGATGTTTAGATGTTTTGATTATGATGACTTTGATTATAAGTGTTGAATGGTAGAAAAACGGCTAAAAGGGTTAGCTTGGGGCTACTTGTAGCCTTAAGCACCGTGTGATGCCTCGGGGCCCATTTTTGGGGCGTTACAGCAAACTTAAATCTCATTAAGTTTGAATCAATTTGTACTTGCTTTATTTAATCCGAGGGTATATTGGGAATAATATCTCTATGTCACTGAGGTAGGGGTAATTTATTTCAGTTTATCTTGTCATTACAGAGAAAGTGTTTCATTAGCAAATTAATTCATCTTAGTTTATCTTGTCATTACAGAGAAAGTGTTTTTGGTGTCCAGAATATGAAGCCCAGATTAAAGCAAACTTCAAGTTAAAAGCTGGGCACATACTTACTGATTTGCTATCAAAAGTTCTTGAAAAAAACAAGAGGCCTAGGTGGATTCTACCTGAAAATTGGTAAAAGTTAGTTGACCATTGGGAAACAGATTCGAGGTTCAAGCAAATGCTTGAGATTGGCAAGAAAGCTAGAGCATCTCTTAAGGGTGGTTCTTTACACACGAGTGGAGCTCAGAGTCGGGGAAATGTAAGGAGAAAACTGGTAAGTCATTCATGTGATTTTGGTAATTTTTATTGAATTGTGACCGATTAGTGATACCTTATCCCTCCTATCTATCAAAGATCAGCTAGATATTTGTAAATTCTTTTCAGTGACCATCAGGAGGTTAGTTTTAATCTCAAAGTTTATAACTTACTATATACAACGTATACATTCAACTTCCTTTCATTCTTTTAAAAATATAGAAATTTGTCAGTTGATTTTATTTACTAACCTTAGTTCCAGAGCTACAACTGATGTGAGTTTGATTTACTGGTTTAGCACTGCATTAAGTCTTGGTCAAATCTGTCCACAGATAAAATTGTTCACTCCACCAAGTCTAATCGTGCTATGTGATTTTAGGTCTACCTATTCCTTTTTTAACACATACACTCACCATAGTTTCACATATACAGATCGGTGCATTTACAGGTTGAAGCAAGTCATGACTACACCATCTCAAGCGACCTTCTCTTATTTTATCCTCAATACGTGCTACTTGCATTTTCTGGCGAATGGGATCATTTTTAATCTCTGTGTCATAGAAGAATATCACCCCTACTAAACATGATGTTGAATATCTAAAGTAACTCATGAGCTTATTATAAATAATAAGTACATCCTCTGTCCAAATATGTATCTTAAAAAATATTTAACTAGATTCTTGAAGAGAAAATGATTAACAGTTTGAAGCGATGGAAGTATTCAGTTTTGGTCAGATGATAGTACTAGTACTTGCAGAAACATCGATGAATCTGTCATCCACATTTTAGATAGTGGTAACCATGAGAGCAACTAGTTTGTACTAGTCGTAGCATCAGGAGAATGACAGTTCTGATTAGATGATAGTACTAGTACTTGCAAAAGCATCGATGGACCTGTCATCCTCATCTCGTATAGTGGTAACCACGAGAGCAGCTAGGTTGATACTAGGCCTAACTTCAGGAGAATGGTTCGCACATTTAACAACAACTTGTAACAAATTAACCATTCTTTCTTCACTAGCTCCTTCTTGGATCAAAGTTCTGTCAAATACTTTAGCAGTTCATTCTTCAGCTGCCCTTGACCAACTTTCTTTTGCAAGATAGTAATAGTATGTTTAATTTAGCACCAAGAAGGTGCAAGCAAAAGTATTTATAGGATACCAAAATAACTTACCTTCCAACTTGAGGCTTGGCCAACTTATATCAAGGGCAGTTTTATGGCTTATCCATCAGTCCATAGGTCCTTTAGTCGTGGGACAATGCTATTTGTTTTGGTTCTGGTGGGTTTGTTTTTGGTTGTTTGCATGGTCAGACCACCAACATTGCAGCACTATAAGGCTTTGTCTTCATGTCCTCCATGTCTTTGTGATTGTGAGGAGGATTCTATGTTCTCCCCTATAGGTCAGTTCATCTTTCTTTTGGATGATAAATCTTGCTTGTGTTCATGGGGCGGGCTGCTTGTCTATTCCCTCCGTTTCAATTTGTTTTATGACTTTGATATGATACAAAGTTTAAGAATGTAAAGAATGACTTTTGAATCTTGTGGTTTTGCACATGACATATGAAAATCTGAAAGTAAGAATCGTCGAAAAGAGAAGGATGCATTCGTTTTAAACGTACTAAAAAGAAATTAAAACAAACAAATTGAAACTAGGGGAGTATTAACCATTTGAAAAAACTGGTGGGATTCTCAATCTATAGTACATTATTTTTTTACCACTTATAGTAGGTAGAGAATGAACTATAGCAAGATATTAGAAGGAATTTCTGTGACTTGAAAACTTTTGGTGGTTCCATAGGAGGAAGAACTGGAAAGAGGAACAAATCCATCTATTCTAACTCTATATTTGTTTGAATGAAATGCTTTGCCAATTTCATGACTAAATGAAAGGTCTTTTTGTGCGCGGCAAGAGAATATTTATGACAAAATAACACAAAGGACTGATCGTATTAATATATTTAGAGGCTGTATTGTCCTAGTACAAAAATCAAATGTTCTGCATAATTATACTTCTAAATTCATAGCGAGGAGTTCAGACAGTTGATATTAAGTTAGATCTTTCTGGAAATCCATGAGGACTAATTGAATTTGCCGAGAACTTGATGTGCAGGTCACAGCTAAGACTAAATGTAAGAGAAAGAAACTTTAAATTGAAATTCTAATTCATGTTTGATTTGAGAATTTTGCAGGAAAAGGTACTACATATTTCATAGAAGAGACTGTTATTAAGTTGTTGCCATGTTCGGAATAGTCTGTTGTGATTTATTTCTAAAGAGGTCCTTTCCTGGTCTTTTGTTTCTTTTCTCCTGATGGTTTAATCAAATTTATCATCTTTGCATATGGGGTCACTTGGCATCTTTGCTTTTTGGGTCACATGGCTTCAGCTTCTTACTACCCCATTATTTTTAGCACTCTCTTACATCCCTTAACCCCCCAACGGTACAACATACTTTTGGCATCAAAAGGAAAGCTTTTTCTACTATATTACTTTAATTTTTCATTATTATAGATTTGTTCAATATTTCTAAAAAGAATTTAGTGTTTCGTAATCACTATTTCATAGCAATTAAAATTAAATTAATTTTGTTTGCAGGAAAAGGAACTTGGGAGGCCAATAACTCAGGCTGAGGCATTCAAGGCTACACATACAAGAAAGAAGAAAACTCCTGAAGATCCTGATGTTTGGGTTGAGCCACGAGCTCAGCTGACCTATGTAAGCCTCTATTTCTAGTAGTTATTACTGTATTTTCTAAATTTATATTCTAATATTATTATCATTAGATTCAGAATCTATATCTGCAATGCATAGAGGATTTTCGCCAAACTCTGGTAGAAGATAGGCGAGACCTACCACTTAGCCAAGAGCAAAATGAAGGAATATGGTTAGATGCGGTTGGTGGCCCTAGTAGGTATGGATATGCTTATGGATTGCCCCAACGAACCTTTCATGAATTTCATTCGGAACTTGAAGGCCTCGGTAGTTTCCAGGATGATGAGTCAAGAGAGACGATTTTGGCTTTGAAGCAGCAAATAGCTGAGCTATCTAGCGAAGCTAAGGCCTCGCAGGTTAGGGAAAGACAAAGAGATATATAGTATGAAGGAATGAAGGCCCAATTCGATGCATTACTTGCTTCAGGGGGATTCCCCCTTCTCCCGGTAATGTAGTGCGCCCTCCTCGACCTCCACAGTCTCTACCTATTTCACATGGAGTATATGGTCAATATAGAGATGTTACTGAGGAGCCCAACAGTGATGAAGATGATGAGGTTACTATGTAGACAATACACCGCTGCGTTGTTAAAGTTCAATATTGTCTATATAATCCAAACTATATATTTTATGGTGGTTTATTTGAATTCTTAGGTGTTTTTGAATGCATTAAAACTTTAAAGTAGTATGAACAATAGTATTGTTAAAGAATTATGACTTTTATGTTTTGTTCGTTCAATTTCAAGGTATTTAAATTTTATTTTCATTTTGTGGTTATTAGATTATATTTACTTGTGTTTGTTGTAGTTTGATTGATTGATGGGAGTTGTTGGAGCTTAATTTAATTGATTATATTATATATATTATTAAATTAAATTAAAATGGCAGGTATTTGTAAAAGCTATTGTTTTGCAAAAAGAGACCTCACGAGGTTGCTATTTCACATTTTTATTTTTTTGCAAATGCACAAAAGCGACTTAATGGGTCTCTTTTTCACAATTTCATTTTCTACATGCTTAAATAAGAGACTGCAAGAGGTTGCTTATGTTTTAAATAAATTGTTTAGAATAAAAAATTAGGAAATAATAGTCACCCCATGAGATGTCTTTTAATTAAAAAATAAAAAAAAATCAAATAGAGACCTCATGAGGTTTCTTTTTAATAAAATAATAATAATAATTATAAAAAAATAATTTAGAGACCTCACGAGGTCTCTTTTTTGTAAAAATTAAGAAATAACCTAGTGACCTCGTGAGGTTGCTTTTAAGCGACCTCATGAGGTCTCTCAGAAAAATCGACCTCTGTTTTAGAGACCATCAATTGAGGTTGCTATTGAAGTCTCTTTTGAGAAGTCTCTTTTTACAGTTTTTTTAGTAGTGGGTTTTCATACTATGAGTTTGTTGGGTATGTTAAAGAAATTGGTTATAATGTTGAATCGTGCATTGTCTATATGAGACCGTCTAAACGTAATTACCTAGTAAAAGTGACTTGTGATAGGGATATTTTGGGTATTGCACCTCAACTTAAAAATGGAGATATTGTTCAGCTATATGTGTCACATTTAGTAGATGAACCCCACGTGGTCCCTAAAGCACTTGCTATTGAATATATTTCCCATGTGGGTGGGGAATCTTCTACTTCTTTTGATAGAGTCTAGTCAAGACTGTGGGATGAGTGAAAAATTAGGGTTTGAAGATGGCTTTGTAGAGGCTGCAACACCTCACGAGCCTTTTGTGAGTGAAAATTTAAACAGTGGTGCTGCTGCTACTAGTATTGGAGAGTGTAATGTATTTGGTGCTGTTGGTTCTAATGGTGAGGAGTTAGGTGGTGTAGAGGAAAATTTGGGTAGTGGTGTTGCTGCAACTGTTGTGCAGAACTTAAGTAATGCACCCTCTGCTAGTACTGTTGAAAAGAGTAGTGGCAGTGGTGTTGCTGCTGCTGTTGAACAGAACTTCAATAGTGATGGTGGTGGGGTTGCTGCTAGTGGAGAGCATATTTTGGGTAGTGATTGTTATGCTGCTCTTCATGATGAGCAAAACTTGGGTTGGACTAGCTTTGTTATTGCATCAGATGTGCCAATAATTCCAACTGATTGGGTAAGTGAATCTGATGATACTGTAAATTCAGATTATGAAGACTTTTTTTTTATGAAGGTGAAGATGAATATGGTAGTGATGTTCATGATGAAGTTAGAGTTTTGAGGGAAGAAAAGAGAGCTGCCAAAAAGAAGGGATCTGAAGAAAAAAAAGGAAGAAAAGGAGCCTAGAACTGAAGGGGTTAGTTTAGGTAAAAAAGGAGTTGACGTAGGATATGATGAGTTTTTATCCAACAAAAAAACTACGTTAGAGGGAAAAATAGTCGGAGATAAGCGATATTTTGATTCTGATGTAGATGTTAGCTTTGAAATAGATAGTGATGATGGCAATGATGGAGATGATGAAGTAGAACAATCTGGAAGAAGAGAAACAAAAACAAGAAGAACAAAAAGAAATCATAAGAGAATTGTCTTTGATCCTACTTGTAAAAAAATAATTTGGGAGGTTGGTCTTTGTTTTGAAAATATTCAGCAATTTAGAAAAGCTATTACTATGTATGCTGTACAAGAACATGTAGAATTAGACAAGTATGTGAATGAACCAAAAAGGGTGAGAGTAAAATGTATTGATGGTTGTCCATGGTTGTTGTTTGGAAGCCATGATTCTAGAACTGGAGATTTTCAGGTGAAGAAGTATAATCTAGTCCACATATGTAATGCCACAACTAAAAATAAACTTGTGAATTCAAAGTACTTGGCAGAGAGATATAGAGACAGGATTATATCTGAGCCTGGTATTAGACTTTTTCAGTTTCAAAACTTGGTGAAAAAAAAATTAGATGTATATATTGGAAGGACAGTGGTAAGAAAAGCTAGGAATATTATGTTGCAGCAGATCATGGGTGACCATGTAGAGGAGTTTAAAAGGATTTTGGGTTATAAAGATGAGCTTTTAAATACCAATTCAGGTAGCACATGTGTGGTGAAGCTTAGTGAAAAAATCTTTGAAGATGGAAAAAAACAATTTGTATTATTTTATATATGCTTTGATGCTTTGAAGAAAGCATTCAAAGCTGGTGCTAGGAGATGTATTGGATTTGATGGTTGCTTTTTGAAAGGTGTTTGTAAAGGTCAACTACTTGTGGTTATTTGTAAAGATGGGAATAATTAGATGCTACCATTAACTTGGGCAGTGGTTGAAGTTGAAAACACATTCAATTGGAGATGGTTTATAAGACTTGTGAAGAATGATTTTGAGCTGGGAGAAGGGTCTGAAGTGACTACTATCACTGATATGCAGAAGGTAAAACATTTGTTATTAATTGTCTTTATTTTTCTTTTAACTATATTTTCTTTTTTAACTATAATCTCTAACATTTATTATTTCTTGAAGGGTCTTGACAATGCAATTATAGAATTGCTGCCAAATGCAGAACAAAGAATGTGTGCAAGACATATTCTAGTTAACTGGTCCAAAGTTTGGAAGGGTATTGAAAGGAGAAATTATTTTTGGAAGTGTGCCAAATCCACATATGAGCAAGAATTGAGAAGAAATTTGAATCATATGGAGCTTTTAGGTGATATAATTTGTGAAGATCTTTGGTGGTATAACATAGAAAAGTGGTCCAAAGTGTACTTCAAGTATCATAGTTGTTGTGACAGTGTTGACAATAACATGGCTGAAAGTTTTAATTCATGGATATTGGGGCCCAGACACAAGAATATCATCACAATGCTTGAAGAAATAAAGGTCAAGGTGATGAAAAAAATAAGACAACTGAGAGAGTTTGTTGATACTTAGTTAACTGATATTTCTCCAATAGCACTAAAAGTATTACAAGAAAACACAACAAAATCAATGAAGTGTACCCTTGAGTGGAATGGTGAGTTTGGTTTTGAAGGTAAGGATAGCTGTGGCAATAATTTCATAGTGAATTTGAGATATAGAAGTTGTACTTGTAGGTCTTGGATGTTGAAAGGTATACCTTGTTGTCATACCGTAGCTGCACTACATTATAGGAGATTGGAGCCAATTCATTATGTTGCACATTAATATACCAAGGAAACCTGCCTCAAGACTTATAGTTACTACATCCAGCCTGTTGCTAATATGCAAATGTGGTCAAAATCAACCAACCTTTCTATTTTACCTCCAATAATAAAAAAACTGCTAGGCAGACTTGGCAAATCTAGAAGAAAGGAGCAAAGTGAAAACAAGATTGAAAAGTTGTCTAAACATGGTGTTGAGATGAGTTGCAGCATATGTCATGCCAAGGGTCATAATAAGAAGGGTTGTCCTTTGGCTATAAGTTCAACAAAATCCAGTGTAGGTTCCTCTGCAGCAGCAGGCACAAAAAGAGAAAGAGAAAGACCAAAAGGGTCTACAAAGGTAACAATTGACTTGTCATTTACTACTAGTTCATTTATCTATTATTTTCTTACATTTTTCTTATATATTGTAGGATGATGCTACTTCTGCTGGTAGAGGAAGAGGAGCTGTTGCTGCTGATATTGGTAGAGGAAGGGGAACTACTGCTGGTGATACTGGTAGATGAAGGGGAACTGATGTTGCTGCTGCTGGTAGAGAAAAGGGAGTTGATGTTGTTGTTGCTAGTAGATGAAGGGGAGTTTTTGCTGCTGGTAGAGGGAAGGGAGTTGATGTTTTTGCTACTGGTAGAGGGAAGAGAGTTGATGTTATTGCTACTAGTAGAGAAAGGGGAGCTATTGTTGTTGGTAGAGGAAGGGGAGTTTCTGCTACTGCTACTATAGATGGTGTTGGTAGAGAAAGAGGACCTGTTGCGATGTTACTGTAGGTAGTATTGGTAGAGGAAGAGGAGTTACACCTGCTGCTGGTGTTGGAAGAGGTAAAAGGGCACCTTTTAAAAGACCTAGGATGGTTGGAATGGGGGTGTTTCAAACAGAAAGTGGTCATAAAATTCTCAATGTAAGTTAAATTTGATGAAATTTCTATAGTTTAAAGTCTATCTTTTAAAAGTCTTAAAAAAAAATTGTTCTACTTTGTTTTTTTAGCCTGGAATGCCTATGAACTCCTCCATAGTGACTGGACATCTTGGACATCACAAACCCAAATCCGGTGTGAAATGGAAAGGAAAGAAAGCTATGACACAATAAGATCTCGAAGTAATGAGAGCACAAAAAAGGATAAGGACAAGGTCAAATGCTGCTGAAGTGAATCATCTAAGCCAAACAAGTTCATCAACCTTTCAGTAGAAGTAGTCTGATTTTTGTTTTTGTGTATTGATGTTGTGTACTGAAACAATAGTGACTTCCACTTAGGCAATTTCTGTTTTGATTAGTGACTTCAATTATGTAGTTGTGATTGCACTAATTTTATGTGTAATTGCAAGATGTAAATGTGACTGCACTTCTGGCTATATATTTTTGTTAGAAATATGAGCAACTGTGACTGCATTATGTTGAAAAATATCTGTTTGAAGCATTTATGATCCTGTGTCTGCACAATTCTCATTTGACTATAAGCAGTTGTGGTTAATGATAGTTTTTGCAGTCTTGCTTAACTAGTTGTGACTATAAGCAGTTGTGGTTAACTTCATTACAAAAGAAGTTGCACCTTTACTGTCACACCCCTTTTTTAACTCCAAAAAAGATTTAGATTTTAAGGTTCGAAAGGGTTTTGATTTATTGGGTAACAAAATATTGAAAATTTGTATCAAAAAGGGATTATTTACATTTTTTATTCAGAGTCACCACTTGACATAAACTCAGTGTGCCAAGTCATCTTTAAAAATCCTTTTCAAAACCATTTGACTCTTTGAAACTGGTTTACGAACAGAGATTTCGGCTAAGGAATTCTGTTAACCGAGGGGAAGGTGTTAGGCACCCCTCAATCCCGTGGTTTGACCACGGTCGCTCGGTGGAGCGTATCGGCTAATTTGACATCACAGATGTATAAACCACACAAAACATGTAAAACAATCAATCAAACACACGAAACCAAATAAATCCAAAATATAGTGTTCAGCCCAATTATACATTCCAAAAAAATGCAAAATATAAATCCTATTCTAACCTACACCAATCCTGACTATGCTCCCGTGCTTTACCCGATGCCTTGGACCTTCACCGTGAATATCTTCCGTCAACATAGTGCGTCGGGGCATTCCCTGGTGAATAAATACAATGTGTCTCGGGACATTCTCCGACTAAATGAATACATTTTCTCAATTTTGTGTGTTAAAATAGAAAGAACCATTCAACAAATATTCACACGTTCAACAAAATCACAATCTTCCATTTTTCTACAATCTGCCTACCCAAACTTAGTATTTGCCTACCCCTTTAACGATCTAACACATGATACTATCAATGTCAACAATATCCAACAATGAATAAAAACTAATGAACGTTCATCTTATTCGATTCTCAACTCTTTCCCCTAAATTTCATTCTCAACATGATTAAACCAATTCAATACGCAATCCACCAATCAAGTCTTAATATCCAAATCCAACATCAACCAACACACAGCAAAAATTCAAACATGTCAAACACACAAATCACCCACATTCACATAAAATTAAAGGAAGAAAAGATAGAATTGGACCTTTGAATACTTTCGATGAATTTATGAACAGAATAAAATAGCCGCCTCAAAACCTTGAAGAATACCAACAATTTTGAATCCCCCAAGTCAGTTATAAATTCATCACCGCGATAAACCCGAAACTTGATTCAAACCTAAATCCATGAAGAACCATAGACAATTACCCAGAACGAAAAAACTATAAACAAAATAGAAACCTTTGGAATTTTTGCCCGTTAAAATGTATGTTTTGCTGAAATAGAATACTAGACGACTGAGAAAATGTTTTTCTGGCCGCATTCGTCAGAAAAAAAGGCTGACAAACTGATTTGACGTAAATCTCGGGGAGTTAATGGATTCAAAGCTCAAACGTCGGCCAACCCTTTTTTTCGGTGATTTTGAACGACTTTGGTGACGTTTTGACATGTTTTCCGGCGAAGCCATCACCGGAACAGTAACCCAAACACAAGACTTACGCTTCTCCCTTAACCCTCACTACCCCTTTTTCGTTCATCTCTGATGGTGCATATCGATCAGTGTATGTGAGGAGTGTGTGTGATTCTGATGAGGGTGATATGTGTGTCAAGGGTGAGGGCTCAATGTGAGGTTGAAGACGAGTATTGTGTGTCTCAATTGTGAGTGTGTGTGGAATTCTGGAGAAGGACGGTAGTGTACTGTGTATATGCTGCCAAGAGGAAGCAAGAATGGAGACCCCTTTTCTGCCTAAATCCCCTCTCTTTGTATTTGTTCATTTTTGATTGGCTAGGTTGTTAGAATAAAAATAAAATTAGTTAGGGGTTGTTGTTTTTTGTCATTTTATGGAGAGATAATTACATGGTTGAGGGTACACGATATAAGGTAAAAATGAGTAAAAATGCTATCGGGGAGGGACAAAATTAGGTGTCTACAATTACAAAAAAAAAACAAATGCTTATAATACAATCAATTCAACTACTTTTCTTCATATATATCAAGACAACCAACAACTGAATACATTACAAAAGAAGCTTAAAAGAAGCTGCACTACAAAATACAACAACCAAGTGCTCAAGAGACAGTCACCAGCCAAAGTAGATTACAAAATAAGCTTAAAGAAGCAGCACCAATCACAAAATAAGCTAGATATCTTCTAACAAGAACAACCACCTTAAGGTAACCTCATAGAACATTTCTTTATATGTATCATCCCAAACCAATAGCTTATAGCTATTAATAGTGGAGAACAACAAAACACAATAAATTTAGCAATTCTTCTCCACTTCTTCTCTCTTTCTTTGATCTTCTCAACCTCTTCTTCCAACTTCTCCAATTTAATATCAACGCAATTATCATCTTTGGATTCTTTAGGCTTGTCTACTTCATGAGAAGTTTCCTCAACAAATTTATTCAACTCAACTTTTTCAACTTTATTAATCGATGCATGATTGTCAATATATTGAGAAGACTCAACTAAATTCTCAAGCTCACCTAATTTCTCTATTAGTTTTGGAATCACATATTTGGACCTCGGATCAATATCTTCTCTATCCCTCCAACATCAAAAGTCGCAAGATCTTGGACCTTTCAATGGTGAAAAATAAAGAATGAATTAGTCTTTAATCAAGTCTATCGGAATAGTAAAAGAAAAAAAAATTGATATCTACCCCATAATAAGGACATGTCCAAAATCTTTTGTCGGGATTCCTCGAAGTCCAAGATGTCTTCATATGCAACAAAAATCCATGATTACAACGAACTTCTTTGTACAAAGCATTATCATTTTCTTCCATACAAAATTTAGTCAAATTAACCGACCTCATTGCATGCTAGAAAAATAGATTACGGTTCTTCAATAGCACTTACATTAGAAATGGAAGAGAAATCAATCTCAAAATTATGCTTAAATTTCGGAGAGGAAGCAGATTTTGAGAAATTGAGGAAGAAGAGAAGTAAATTAGGGTTTTTGAGGATGAAATTGTGTTGGGTGATTTGAGATTTATACCCGTTAAGAAAATTTAGAAGAATATTTTCGTTTAAAAAAAATATAAAAGGCAAAGACAAGACTTCGACGCGCCCAGCAACACGCGATCTCACTTCGGCTTCTAAGGGGTGAAATAAATTCAATTAAAATTGTTAAGGGGGGTAAATAATTGCCATACAAGTTTAGGGTCTAAAGTAAGTTTTGGCTACAAGTTTAGGAGTGTTTTGATGTATTATCTCTACAAGTAAATATTAATGGGACATATTCTCTTCATCAATGACAAAGCTCAAAGTAAGGTGAAACATCAATTTCTCTAATTCTCAAGATGAAAATTTACGAAAAAATTTATTATGGGCCTCATACGCCATGTCATACTTGTATGAGGCCCTTTATAGATTGACATGTGGAGTTTGTGGCCCCACTTATACAACAAACTTTTCCATAGTTTTTCTCTCTTTCATTTCTTCACCTTTTTTTATTTTCCTTCTTTGTTTGTTTTGATTCTAATTTTCTTTTCTTTCTTCCATATAATACTCCTCCCTTGTTTTCTTTGGTAATTCCTCTTTTACTTTTT
>NC_061112.1:148287740-148312160 GCF_002878395.1 Capsicum annuum | reverse complement strand
TATATATATATATATATATATATATATATATATATATATATATAAATCTAGAATTTTGTCTTTTTCACACAAGAAAATGACAATTTGAACTAAAAAGTAAGTTTTGTTTAGGTTTAATATAATTTTTTAAAAAAAAAAATTATGTGTTTTGAAGAATAAAAATCATATTTTTTTCAACTTTATGTTAAATAGCATTTTGAGCTGAGAAAATAAAGGTGGATATTTTATTCATCAACTTCAATAATTTTATATTATTTTATTCATTTATTTTACTTGTTGTGTTTTGCTTTATAAAGACATTTTGACTAGACTTAAAAGCTAAATTGAAGTAGATTAATTTAATATTTTAAATTTTAAATTTAGATGCTTTAGAAACTATACAAAAAATATAATTAGTTGCAATCCTTCTTATATTAATATAATTTTTAAAATATATCTTAAATTAGGATTGTTCAAAATCAAACCATAAAATAACAAACCTAGAGAAGCGTGACTCTCGATAACTGCGTATCATTTGTTATTTCACTTAACAACCTCTTAAATCAGGATGATATTAACTTAACAACCCTAAGTTTTAGTATCAGAATAAGTTGACTTGTCATTTACGCTTCTCAAGAGTTAAACTGCATTAATTTTGATCAATATTTTAAGATATACTTTTAAATAATATTAATATAAGAAGGATTATAACTTATTATATTTTTTGTACAGTTTTTAAGCATCTAAATTTAAAATTTTAAATATTAAATTAATCTACTTCAATTTATTTTAAGTTTAGTCAAAATGTTCTTTATAAAGCAAAACACAACAAATAAAAATGAACGAATAAAATAATATAAAATTATTGAAGTTGATGAATAAAATATCCACCTTTATTTTCTCATCTCAAAATGCTATTTAACATAAAGTTGAAAAAAATATGATTTTTATTCTTCAAAACACTTAATTTTTTTTTAAAAAAAATTATATTAAATCAAAATAAAACTTACTTTACAATTCAAATTGTCATTTTCTTGTGTGAAAAAGACAAAAAATTCTAGATTTATATATATGTTATTTTTTAATTTTAATTAATTCAAACTTTAACTTAACGCCAAAAAGTAGAAGAGAAATTACCAAAGAAAACTGGGGAGGAGTATTATATGGAAGAAAGAAAAGAAAATTAAAATCAAAATAGATAAAGAAGAAAGAAAAGAAAACTAGAATTAAAACAAATAAAGAAGAAAAATAAAAGAAAGAGAAGAAATGAAAGAGAGAAAAACTATGCAAAAGCTTGTTGTATAAGTGGGGCCACAAGCTCCACATGTCAATCTATAATGGGCCTCATACAAGTATGACATGGCGTATGAGGTCCATAATAAAATTTTCCCTCAACGGCTTAGCCTCCAACTAGCATTCATCTGACGCTACTATATTTCAACAGTTATATCCATTACAATATATATTATACAAACCCCAAAAAATCGCAATGGAACAGCCAATTCCTGTAGAATCATCACTTAAATGTGAAGGAATTTGGCATGGATGATCGGATCAGTAAACAGAAAATGATAATTATTTGTATGGTTATACATTCAATATAGTTTCTCGTTGTTCTTCTGTGTGGTTTCTCTATTTTTAACCTTTTTTTGACTAAGAAAAGGTCGTGAAATTGTTTCATCCTACACATGTTCAGGTGAGGAGTATAGCTTGGGTTGGGAAGATTGGGTGCAAATAGCCCTCGGGTATCTCCATGATAGGGGTAGGCTGAGTGACCAATTTACTTCTATTTGTTGTGGTCACAAGACTGGTTACTTATTTTTGGTTCACACTTCTTCCAATAGACAGTTCCCCCAGAGATACACTGTGATTTGAAGTCTATGCCAATATATTGCTAGATCATTCTATGAGAGCTAAGGTCAGTGTTAGAGTTGTTGACACCCAATTTTTGCTCTCCGTGCTTAAAATTAATGTCTTCAGGCTTCTTGATCGCTAAAGGGCACAAAATATAATTGTCACATCTTTTTTTTATAATTGTTGACAAATTATTGATAATCATCCTTACTTTAGGATTTTTATCAATTTGTTATCGTATTTTTACTTTTCAGAATTTATTAATAATCCTCCTTATATTAGGATTTCTATCAATTCATTATCGTTTTTTAACATTTTACAATCATCTTTACACGTACACGACATGACATCACTTTTTTTCTTATCACTTTTCAAATTAATTATATTTTTTAATATTTTATTTTTTAATTAAAAATCAATTTCTGCATTCTTTTTTACAGTCCTCAAATGTTAAGTTGGATCAATTAATTTTACACAGTATAATAATTCGATGTCTTGTCACATTCGATAATGACCACATAATAATGTCTTGTCACATCCGACAGTGACTACACATAATGTCTTGTCACATCCGACAATGACTATACATAATGTCTTGTCACATCTGACAATGACAACTCAATGACACTATCCTTTGGACACTAATTCTATCCATTGGTCAATAGGATAAACATCCTTTGATCAATATCCTAAGGACCAAAAGGTGTGCTATTAAGAAAAGTAGGGACACCTCTTTATCCATTGGATAATAAGGGGTGCCAATTTTTTCTCTCTCTCTCAAATACATACACAAAAAACACAAGAAAAAATCTTTCCTCATTTTTCATTTTTTCTCTCCTAAAAATACACAAATGTATATACACATTTTTTAATCACACACACATTATATTCTTCTTTCTCCCCACTCTCAAGAATAAACAAATATACACATATTTTTATTCTTCCACTCTCTCAAAAAATCCACACATATTTTTCACCTCTTTCTCCTCTCCCTCAAACACAAAATTTGTTCATCTTTTTATTTTTCTCAAAAACACGTACATATACTCAAAATAAATACTTTGGCCGATGAAATTATCTCTCCGTTGGATACTTGATGCCACCCCGTAACAAAAGACGGATTTTTATTTCTCAAAGTTTACTTACTTACATCAAAAATAAATGTTTGGCCGATGAAGAAATTCTCCATCGATTTTTGAGGCCTCCACAAATAAAAGACGGATATTACGTATATAAATACGTAGTAAAAAAATTAAATATTTCGGGTAATGACGAAACTTTTAGAACACCATGACAACACAAAAGATTTTATGATTTGTATCTTGGCAGGGCAATTTAGGATGGCCGATTAGTTGAGAAACCACTTCGTAGCCATGGCGAGTCTAAAACTTAATCCGAGCCCACGTTATAACAAAATTTTATTTTTATATGTACATCTATATGTACATGTGTGCACATTATTTCACTTACTTTAACAATTATTTGTTCATTTTATTACTTTATCAAGCACTTATACATAATTCTCGATCTTTATGTTTTTAGTTTATTTTCATTTGTATAATTGTGCATAAAGATTAAAAAAATAGTGAAAACTTTACTTTTTGGGTGTCGGGGGGGAGATATTCTTTATTTACATAATTTCATCACTTTTAGGCAAAACTTAGGCCGTTAATATTTACATAAAAGAATCAAGTTAATCAAGTAATTCACGTATTGTGTAATCTTTTCTTCTCAAATAAATTTTACTTTTTCATAACTTAAATCAAATAAAAATATTACTTGTAAATACCTTTTCTTTTCATGACACATTAAAATACATTTCTTTTCGTACGTCATAAAATACTTTTCTTTTTCACATGTAATTTATACATTTTATACATATCTTTTACATGTTTTTATTTATATAGTTAATATACATATACTTTTACATGGTTTTAAAAATTTATATTTTTTTCAAAGAATTATTTTATATTTAATACACATACACTTTTATATTATTTTAGAAATTTATACCTCCTCCCTCATTGATAGGTTTAGTCTAGCCGGGTACCACATTTGTAGATCTTGAAGGGTGCCTAACCCCTTCCCTTCGCGATAATTTGAACCCTTACCTAGATTCTCAATAGGTTTTCGCAGACTAAAACATTAATCATATGTATTAACAAATAAATAGGTTTTCTTATTTTCCTTTAAAAATTAGGTGGCGACTCTGTGCAAAATTTAATTCTTTTAGAGTCCAATAAGTCATGTTTTGGTTGACCTTGATGAAAATAGGGCATGACAGAATGGCGACTCTGCTGGGGAATTACAGCAGTTTCTAACCATGATAGACTCAATTTCTCAATCGAGGGAGGTATTTTTACATTTTTGTATACATTAATTCTTTGATTCTTTATCTGTTCATATTAAAAATTGTGTAGATTTTTTTTATGAATTCTTTATATTATTTGCACAAATCAATTTTGTTGCCTTATCAATTCTTTTATTCATTATTTGTTTAATGCATTGTATCTATAGGAACTGTTACACATTATTATTTTAATCATAATTCACAATTCCATTGAGTTTTTGGCCGTACACAATTCACACACTGAACACGCGAGGGGTGTACTACACTCCTCTGAACCTTGTTTGGATTTCTTAGTTTCAGAATTGGTGCATTTAGGCTAGTGTGCCTTTTCGCAATTATTCAGTTTTACTCTCAACCATTTAGAAAAATTTCGATTTTAGAAATAGATCATGTTGTATACAAACTCAAATTTATTTGAATTACGTTTTGACCTATTTCATGTCCTGACAAGATACGTAGGTATCCCTGTATGAGGGCTCGGTCTCTTCACTGTTTCAAAATAATTCCTTCGCTATTCATAGTAGGGCAATTTTTCTGAAACAATTCAAAGACGCTCTCCAAAAGTCTTCAACAGCACAAATAAATGATTCCTCAAATTCAAATCTCAATAACAGTAGTGTTTAGGCGACCTACCTCCAAATCCTCACCCAATTTTGGTTCGAGAACACCTAGATTCTTCTTTCGAACGTTGTAAACCATTAAATTTACGGCGTATCGATCCCAACTGTCAAAGCAAGGGTTTAGTATTCTTTCATTCATAACAATCCTGCTAACTATGGTGAAATAATGTCATAACTTCTTCAATGTCTGACCTTTTCAATCTCGTCGACATATTGAAGTAATTTCAAAACTCTTCTCATGCTCGGCATCCATCCTCTCGATCAGCTGATCGAACCAATTTTGATGATACAAGTAATTCCTTCCTTATCGTCTTTCACATTACTTTCAATGATGACCACTACTTTTGTACATTCATACATGCTACATAAAAATCTGTAAATTCGCCTGAACTACGCAGACCTGATTCTTGTTTTCACAAGAACGTGGGCAACCCTCATTTGGGTTCGGTCCCATTATTTTTTTAAATAAAATAAAATTTTGACTTGGTTGGTACCAACACAATTAGGAGTGTGCATGAGAAAGAATAAATTGGTATGATGGAGAGGACCGACTTCATGGTAAATCATAGATTCATTTGGTACGTCGTAGTCAAACCTGAGTAACACTCGGAAATTCTATTGCATATATCTTAGACAAGAACAAAGTCAACCCCATCATTTCAAGTGCATTGTGTGGTAAGCTTTAGACTAGTTCATTGCATTGCATTGTTGATCCAAAACTTGGCCTGAATGTTTGTTGAGGTGAAATTCTGAGTTACACTTAGTTTGGGAAAGGATTGTAGGCCTTTCATGACTAGATTGCGTCTTCCACAGCCTACCAAATAACATCAATCCCTAGTATTTCTCCCTTTGAGCCTGAAACCTTTTCTTTGGAATAACCACATTTGAGCCTATTCCTTTTGAGTGCTTACATGCACTATCCCTCTTTGGCCCACCTCCTTGAGCACACTAAGTACGTGCAAGTTGCGAATGAAGATTCAAGATCAAAGTTGCCAAAGGCAAAGGACGTATATCCCCAGAAGAACAAAAATAAAAGATGACTTTAAAGAAAGAAGGAGCAAGACCCCCCACAAAGAAAAAAAGAGATAACTCTGATAAAGGTGGGGAATCATTATCCCCCAAAAAGGAAAAGAAAAAGGAAAATATATTGAAAAGGGTAAAATCTCCAACACAAGATTCAAAAGAAGTCGAAACAAATACAAAACATGGGGCAAAGAAGTACAATAAAGAAGATCGAGTGTCAAAAGCACGGATACAGTGCAATGCTCATTGAGGAAATAGTCACTTTTATCCCAGATGTCATCCTACCCGACCCCAAAGCCAATAACAAGTCCTAAAAGATCCTACTCTAAGTTTTCTCACATTAGTGGATACTTACATGAAGGCCAAGTCTATGGTATCACAATTGCATTCATTGAACTTCTTTCTGAGTGTGAGTGTATATTTCTAGACGCCTCCAAATTTAAAAGAAAATAATATTCAAATAAGTGTGAGAACGAGACACTCTTTTTGGAGAGCGCACTTGAAACATGGGAACATGCACAGTTCAAATCCTTATTTGAAGCAAGATGAACAAATCTTGTCGATACTTAGGTATATCTGAGGTACCAGTCGAAGCTATAGAAGTAACCCTTAAGTCGATCTCGGTTAGCTGGAAAAGAGATAGGCAGATTCTTATACACACTACTAATTGTTGATACCAACTGTAGTCAAGACACAACTATATCTTTTCATTGTTCAATATTTCTTACAAAGAAAACACAAAAAATTATCTACATTTTTACCTTTCAGCATTTCTTGCAAATAAAAGACAAAACATCTTTCGCATTTTTCATCTTTCAATAGATTTTTACAACGAAAATACAAAAAAAAAATCTTTCCTTTCAAACCATGCCTTCACATACATGCATCACACTTTACGTGCAAGACGCCTATCTCCGAATACCAACAATTGACCTTTTTCTTCAAGATACAACCTTCAAACACGGACATTTTTCTTTTTAATTGGGTGTTCTCAGAGGATTTTTACATTCTCATAGCCCCGTCAGTCGAGAGGTTATTACCTTTTAAAGCCCCGCCAATCGAGAGGCTTTTACATTTTCACAGCCCCACCAGTCGAGTGGCTATTACTTTTTAAAGCCCCGCTAGTCGAGAGGCTTTTTACATTCTCATAGCTCCGCCAATTGAGAGGCTATTACCTTTCAAAGCCCCGCCAGTTGAGAGGCTTTTACATTTTCATAGCCCCGTCAGTCGAGAGGCTATTACCTTTCAAAGCCTCGCCAGTCAAGAGGCTTTTGCATTTTCATAGCCCCGCTAGTAGAGTGGCTATTACTTTTCAAAGCCCCTCCAGTCGAGAGGCTTTTATATTTTCATAGCCCCGCTAGCCGAGAGGTTATTACCTTTCAAAGCCCCGCCAGTCGAGAGGCTTTTATATCTTCATAAATCCGCCAGTCGAGAGGCTATTATCTTTCAAAGCCCCACCAGTCAAGAGGCTTTTACATTTTCACAGCCCCGCCAGTCGAGTGGCTTTTACTTATCAAAACCCCACCAGTCGTGAGGGTTTTAAATTTTCATAGCCCCGCCAGTCGAGAGGCTATTACCTTTCAAAGCCCCGCTAGTCGAGAGGCTTTTATATTTTCATAGCCCCGTCAGTTGAGAGGTTATTACCTTTCAAAGCCCTACCAGTTGAGAGGCTTTTACATTTTCATAGCCCTACCTGTTGAGTGGATATCACCTTTCAACAGCCCCGCCCGTCGAGAGGCTTTTTACATTCTCAGAGCCCCGCCAGTTGAGAGGTTTTTTACATTCTCATAGCCCTGCAAGTCGAGAGGCTATTACCTTCTAGATGTTTCACCAATCGAGAGGCCATTACCTTATTGGTTGATGACCTTAGTCTTCATAGACAATTGAGGACGACCATCACATAGTCTCTGTAAACAATCGGAGATAACAATCAACATCAGTTTTCATAGATAATTGGAGATGTCATCAAGTCTTCGTATGCAATCGAAGACATCATTCATCACATAGTCTCCATAGACAATCGGAGATGATATTCAATATCCATATATCCATAGACAATTGAAGATGTCATCAAGTCTTCGCAGACAATCGAAAATATTATCATTTATCACAGTCTCCGTAGACAATCAGAGACACAATAAACACCATTCTCCATAGATAATTGGAGGTGTCAACCATCAATTCTCTATAAATAATCGGTGACAACAATCAACACCAGCCTCCATAGACAATTGGAGGTGTCATGCATCAATTCTCTGTAAACAATCGGAGACAACAATCAACACTAGCCTTCATAGACAATTGGAGGTGTCATGCATCAATTCTTTGTATATAATCAAAGACATCATCATTCAACATCAGTCTCCATAGACAATTGGAGATGCCATGCATTAAGTCTTCGTAGACAATCGAAGACATCTTTCATTCATCAATATCAGTCTTTGCAGACAAACGAAGACACCCATCATTCATTCTAAAGTCCCAATAGACAATCGGACACATCATACATCTTTTCAACAAAAGTTATAATTCAGAACTGTAATGCCCCGCATTTTGGGCTACAATATAGACCATGATTCCGATGCGTTGATAATCCTGATGCCATAAATCCTATGCCAATATGGCATGTTAATTATTTCTGTAGTATGTGAATCCATTCAAGCTTGAATTTAGACTATAGAGGTCATTTGACTTAAGGACGAGTTGAAAACTACTTCGATCGATTAAGTTTAAGTGGACATTATAATTTGTGTCAACTTCTATCTACCATAACTCTTTGTATATGTCGAATTAGAGAGCCTACTATGTGTAAAATGATAGGTTTTCAAGTTATATTTCCAACGATACCAATTTCGCAAAAATCCGGCACCCGAGCAAGAAGTTATGACCTTTCAAAGTAGTATGCGTCGCCTAACCAATCGTACATGGCCACGGGAAAGCATATGCGGCGCCTATGTAAACATAGGCGATAGCATAGGCGGCTCCTATGTAAACATAGGCGATATCATATGCGGCACCTATGTGATGGTTTCAAGTAACTTAAACACTCCATTTTTGGGGCAAAATGGTCCTTTTCCCACCCTTATTCAGTCCCCAATTCTCCAAAATACATCCACATTCATCTAAAAATTCTCAAGAACCCTCCCAAGGGTTTCAAACTAAAAACCCAAATAAATCAAGATTCAATCGTGCGTTTTCAAAATTGATTAGAGATTCGGAATCTCCAATCCACAGGCTTCAAAAAGCACCCATTATTTTCTGAAATAGAGGTACGTGGGGTTTTCCTAAATTCTCATGGACATAGAAAAATCATGTTTTAGAATGGGATTTTTGAATCCATGTATATATTCATGTATTAAATGTTTTAACATCATTGTTTTGGTCTTTTGACCTTCCCCAAAGTGATTTGAGAATATGAATGTATGAAACCATGTATTTAAGAATGAATTCTTGTTGAGAGCATGATTTTTGGTGAATTATCTCTTATTATGAATTTTTCAGATTTCTCATAGCATATGAATTGTTTTGCAATGCATCCTTGAAAAGCACTATATGAAATGATTGAACTCTTGTTATGATTTAAAGGTGGTTTTAAATTACTAATGAGGGAATCTAGCATGAATGTTTAATGTTCATAATGCATGTAATGAAAGAGTGCATGGATTTGCTAAAGGCACTATACCACCATATATTGATGACGTTTTTGCATAATTTTGACTTGAGTTTTGAAACACGAAATTTTCTATATCAGTTGCATATTTTTGGTGGTCTAAATTATGCTTTAAATGAAAGATTTAGCTTGATGTATTATGGCTCAGAAATTATGACTTGCAAGTCTTGGTATGATAATACCGATTTAGACCAATGCCATATCAGACTCAGACTAATAAACATTTTACATATTATATATATATGTGTTGAATTACTCTATTTTGGATTGCTTCGCGTGCCAATATAATTGTGCTACCCCCCCTCCATTCAAGTTCTGAGGCACAGTCTAGGGATCCTAATAAATAGTAGAGATTTCAGATCACTGACCGGAGTTTGCAGTGGTGAGCCTTCTATGATTCATAAGGCCTGGTTATTTCATATTACTACTATTAGTTAGGTTTTGGTCTACTGGGGGCCTTGTCCTAACTTTCAGACAACTTTGATTAGTTCATGGTTGAGATTTCGCAGACTGAGTCAGACATTATAATTCAGATATATTTTGGATTTCATTTTTTAGTATTATGATCATATTCAGATTGACTATGTTTTTGTATTAGATTTCTCTTTCCGCATTACCTTTTATTATATGAATTATGTGCATGATTACCAGATAGATAGAGAAGGATTTTTTGGGCCTTCATGGTTCAGGATGCTCATCACGGCTAGGGCCCCAGCTTGGGTCGTGACAAAATTGGTATCAGAGCACGATTCATGGTCCCAGAGTATCTGCGAAATTACATCGGGTAAAGTCTTGGTTATGGGTGTGTAGCGCGCCACACTTATAAGCAAGAGACTACTAGGCGTTTAGGAAATATTTTCCTTCTTTGTGATTTAGTTCGTGCTTCAGAGTCTGAACTGTCCCCTAATCATTGATCTCTTGTATTTCAAAAACACAGTTATGCCTCCACGTCGTATCATCGATCAGAATGCTCAGGCAGATGAGGTCCGTCCCATCCATGGGCTGTAGACCCAACAGAGCTCCAACTCCAGAACCTGTCCCTAATCTGGGAGTCCCTCGAGTCCCGACCAGTCTACCTCAGGCTCCGCGGACTGATGACAACCATCCCCCGACTGCTCAGAGAGATATTTCAAATGTAGAATTTAGATGGTTTATTCATATGCTGACACAGTTGGTAGCTAACCAGGCTCAACGATCAGAAGATGTTGGGTCTGCATCTGTTATGTTTGAGGCTACCAGGGTCAGACATTTCATGAAAATGAACCCACCTAAGTTCACTGGCACCAAGGTGAAGGAAGATCCACAAGAGTTCGTGGATGTGATGGAAAAGATCTTTAAGGTAATATATGTGGATGGGGTTGAAGGGGTGGAACTAGTAACTTATCAGCTTAAGGATGTTGCGAATCAGTGGTATGCCGACTAGGAAGATGCAAAAGGTGAGAGCGCTGAGCCCACAGTTTGGGGCAAATTTGTGGAAGCTTTCCTTGATCGATTCTTTCCTCTAGAGTTGAGGGAGGCCAAAGCGGAAGAGTTTATGAATCTGAAGAAGGGCAGTATGAGTGTACATGAGTACGCTTTGAAGTTTAATAAACTAGCTCGCTATGCACCAGAGTTGACTAGTAATATAAGAGCCCGGATGAGGAAATTTGCATTCGGGCTTTCTAATAACCTGGTGCTTGAGTGTCAGGGGGCAATGTTGAATAAGGAATTAGACTTTGCTAGGCTGACCATTCATATACAGCAGGTAGAAGAGAAAAAGAAGAAGATCTCTGAAGCTAGGGAGGTGGAAAGACAAGCAAAAAGAGCCAGATCAGCTGACCAGAGTCACAGTCAGCCTCAGGGCGGTAAGTGGGGAAGTAAAAAGCAGAAAAAGAAGAATTGGGGTAATGCGTAGTCTACTGCCAGTGCCCCAGTACCCCGACCACCAGCAGACAAACAATCTCAGAGTTTTCAGACTAACCATGGAACCAGAGCTCAGGATACTCGGTCACAGAGTAGTGTGGCTCAGCAGCATCATACTATTTTGGGGTGTGATACTTGTGGTAGAAATCATTCGGGAAGGTGTCAGTTGGGCTCAATATTATGTTATTCATGTGGTTAGTCGGGTCACTTTTAGAGGGAATGTCTATCTACTAGAAAGAATGTTGGTGGTGCAAAGTCTCAGGCAAATTCTTCGGCACCACCCTCGCCTAAGAAGAGCGCCACATCAGCTACTGGGAACAGTCGCAACCAGTTATATGCTTTGACCAACTGCCAGGAGGCGAAAGCTTCCCCAGATATTGTTATCGGTACGTTACAAATCTTTTCCTGTGATGTTTATGTGTTACTTGATCCTGGGTTTACTTTATCCTATGTGACCCCTTATGTGGCTGTTGGTTTTGGGTTTGAGACCAGTGTGATTTCTGAACCCTTTTCTATTTCCACCCCGATGGGGGATTCTATTATTGCTAGGAGGGTGTACAGGGGTTGTGTTGTGACTGTTGGTAGCCGGGATACGTTAGCAGATCTCATAGAGTTAGCTATGGTTGCTTTTGATGCTATCTTGGGAATGGATTGGCTCCATTCATGCTATGCCACATTAGATCGTAGGACTCGAAGGGTCACTTTTTCTTTCTCGAATGAACCAGTGATAGAGTGGGAAGGACATTCTTTATTACCCATAGGGCACTTTATATCCTATCTCAGAGACCACAAACTCATTTCTAAAGGTTGCTTGTACCACCTTATCCGAGTTAAGGACTCCAATGCCGAGAGTCTTCCTCTTCACTCTGTTTTCGTAGTAAAATAATTCCCAAAAGTCTTTCCAATAATCTCCCAGGAATACCACCTAATAGGGAGATTGAGTTTGGTATTGATGTGTTGCCAAACACTCATCCTATTTCTATTCTGCCTTATAGAATGGCTCCTGCAGAATTAAAAGAGTTGAAAGAACAGTTAGCAAATCTCCTAGATAAGGGTCTTATACTCCCCAGTGTGCCTCCTTGGGGTGCGCATGTACTTTTCATGCAAAATAAAGATTCTTCCCTTCGTATGTGCATAGACTACCGTTAGCTGAATAAGGTCACGATTAAAAATAAATATCCTCTTCCTAGGATTGACGACCTTTTTGACCAACTTTAGGGTGCCAAGTGTTTTTAAAAATAGACCTTCTTTCGGGTTATCATCAGTTGAAAGTTAAGGAGTCAGACATACCCAAGACAGCCTTCCAAACTCGATATGGTCACTACGAATTCCTAGTCATGTCCTTCGGGTTGACTAACGCCCCTACAGCCTTCATGGATCTTATGAATAGAGTATTCCATTAGTTTCTTGACTTGTTCGTCATTGTATTTATTGATGATATTCTGATCTATTCTAAGAGTAAAGAGGATCACGTCAATCACCTCCGAATTATTCTTTAGACCCTTAAGGATCATCAACTGTATGCAAAATTTTCTAAGTGTGAATTCTAGTTAGATGTTATTGCCTTCTTTGGGCATATTGTGTCCACTAATGGGATAAGAGTGGATCCCCAAAAAGTTGAAGTAGTGAGAAAATGGCCCAGACCCATGACTCCAATCGATATTTGGAGCTTCTTGGGTTTGGTGGGGTATTACAGAAGGTTCGTAGAGAGTTTTTCTTCCATAGCTGCTCCACTCACTAAATTGACTCAAAAAAAGGTGAAGTTTGTGTGGTCTGATCTGTGTGAGAATAGTTTTGAGAAGTTGAAAGACAAACTGACCACTGCTCCTATTTTGACCCTTCTCGAGGGTGTAGATGGCTTTGTGGTATACTATGATGCATCCCGTGTGGGACTTGGTTATGTGTTGATGCAGCATGGTAAGGTAGTGTCTTATACATCTAGGCAGTTGAAGGTGCACGAGCGGAACTACCCCACCCATGATTTGGAGTTAGCAGTTGTGGTGTTTGCACTTAAGATTTGGTGGCACTATTTGTACGGTGTTCACATTGATATCTTCACTGACCACAAGAGTCTGCAGTATATTTTCTCACAGAAAGAATTGAACCTCAGGCAGAGGCACTGGATGGAGCTTCTGAAAGAATATGATATAAGCCTGCATTACCATCCGGGCAAGGCAAATATTGTAGTCGACGCCCTCATCAGGTTGTCTATGGGTAGCCTTTCTCATGTAAAAGAAGGAAAGAAAGAGATGGTAAAGGATATTCACCGCTTTGCAAATCTGGGAGTGCGACTCTTAAATTCCAAAGATGGAGGGGTGATTGTTCATGAGTTATCTAATTCATCCCTTTGTGCTGAAGTTAAGGAGAATAAGGTTGAAGATTCCATCTTGATGCAAATCAAGAAAGATATTGGTCAACAAAAGGTTATGTCGTTTGAAATTGGTGGTGATGGTATTCTGAGATTTTAGGGTAGGTTGTGCGCTCTGAATATTGATGGACTACGAGAAAGAATCCTTGATGAGGCACACACTTTGAGGTATATCATTCACCCGGGCTTTACTAAGATGTACCAAGATCTGAAAACCTTGTATTGGTGGTATAACTTGAAATATGATGTAACTGATTTCGTGTCCAATTGTTTGAACTGTCAACAAGTGAAGGAAGAACACATGAGGCCAAGTGGTACTTCCTAAGAGATAGCCCTGCCTTTATAGAAGTGGGAGATGATAAACATGGACGTCATTACAGGACTTTCGAGATCCCGAATCCAGTATGATTCTATATGGTTGATTGTAGATCGGTTGACAAAGTCAGCCCACTTTTTGCTTGTGAGGACTAATTATTCGGGAGAGGTTTATGCTAAGATTTACATTGAGGAGATAGTTTGGTTGCATAGGGCACCAGTTTCCATTATATCCGATAGAGGTTCGCAGTTTTTATCTCAGTTCTGGAGATCTTTTCAGAAGGGTTTAGGTACACAAGTGAAATTGAGCACAGCTTTCCACCCTCAAATGGATGGCCAAGATGAGCATACCATTCAAACCCTAGAGGATATGTTGAGGTCATGTGTCATTGATTTTAAAGGTAGTTAGATAGATCACCTGTCACTGATTGAATTTGCTTACAATAATAGTTACCATGCCAGCATCAAGATGACTCCTTTTGGGGCTTTATATGGGAGGAGATGTAGGTCTCTAATAGGATGGTATGAAGTGGGTAAGACTCAGTTTTATGGTCCTGATCTTGTGCATCAGGCGATGGAGAAAGTGAAGATCATTAGAGAACGACTCAAGATTGCTCACAGTCGTCAGAAGTCCTATACCGTTATTCAGAGAAGTGAATTAGAGTTTGAAGTTGGTGATTAGGTATTTCTCAAGGTTTCTCCTATAAAAGGAGTTATGCAGTTTGGAAAAGGGGGTAAATTAAGCCCTCGCTATATAGGGCCATATCAAATTCTGAGAAAGATTGGTGCAGTTGCTTATGATAGAATTGCCTGCAAGTTTGGGTTCTGTTCATCCGATATTCCATGTATCCATGTTGAATAAATGCATTAGAGATCATTCTTTGGTATTTCCAGTAGAGGATATCAAAGTGACAGATTCCTTGTCTTACGAAGAAGAGCCCATTGAAATTTTAGATCACCAAGTTTGAAAGTTGAGGAGCAAAGAGATAGCCTCAGTGAAGGTATTGTGGAGGAATAAAAAAGTTGAAGAAGTAACTTAGGAGTCAGAAGATGACATGAGAATTAGATATCCCAATTTATTTGCTTCGATGGATGATGAGACAGAAGGTACTATTCCTATCTTATCATTCCTAGTCCTTATTATGCTTGAAATCGTGTCTGTCTGTGTCCCGCATCATCATTCGGGGATGAATGATCCTAAGGGGAGGATAATGTAACGCCCCGCATTTTGGGCTACAATATAGACCATGATTCTGATGCGTTGATAATCTCAAAGCCATAAATCCTATGCCAATATGGCATGTTAATTATTTGCGTAGTATGTGAATCCATTCAGGCTTGAATTTAGACCATAGAGGTCCTTTGACTCAAGGACGAGTTGAAAACTACTTTGATCAATTAAGTTTAAGTAGACATTATAATTTGTGTCAACTTCTATCCACCATAACTCTTTGTATATGTCGAATTAGAGAGCTTACTATGTGTAAAATGATAGGTTTTCGAGTTAGCTTTCCAACTATACCAATTTTGCTAAAATCCGGCACCCGAGCAAGAAGTTATGGCCTTTCAAAGTAGTATGCATTGCCTAACCAATCGCACATGGCCACTGGAAAGCATACGCGATAGCATAGGCAGCGCCTATGTAAACATAGGCGATATCATATGCGGCGCCTATGTAATGGTTTCAAGTAACTTAAATACTCCATTTTGGGGGTAAAATGGTCCTTTTCCCACCCTTATTCAGCCATAAACACGAAATTCAGTCCCCAATTCTCCAAAATACATCCACATTCATCTAAAAAAAATTCTCAAGAACACTCCCAAGGGTTTCAAACTAAAAACCCAAATAAATCAAGATTCAACCATGCATTTTCAAAATTGATTAGAGATTCGGAATCCCCAATCCACAGGCTTCAAGAAGCACCCATTATTTTCCGAAATAGAGGTATGCGGGCTTTTCCTAAATTCTCATGGGCATAGAAAAATCATGTTTTAGAATGGGGTTTTTGAATCTATATATATATTCATGTATTAAATATTTTAACATCATTGTTTTGGTCTTTTGACCTTCCCCAAAGTGATTTGAGAATATGAATGAATGAAACTATGTATTTAAGAATGAATTCTTGTTGAGACCATTATTTTTGGTGAATTCCCTTTTATTATGAATTTTTCAGATTTCTCATAGCATATGAATTGTTTTGCAATGCATCCTTGAAAAGCACTATATGAAATGATTTGACTCTTGTTATGATTTAAAGGTGGTTTTAAATCACTAAAGAGGGAACCTAGCATGAATGTTTAATGTTCATAATGCATGTAATGAAAGAGTGCATGGATTTGCTAAAGGCACTGGACCACCATATGTTGATGAAGTTTTTGCATGATTTTGACTTGAGTTTTGAAACACGAAATCTTCTATATCAGTTGCCTGTTTTTGGTGGTCTAAATTATGCTTTAAATGAAAGATTTAGCTTGATGTATTATGGCTCAGAAATTATGACTTGCAAGTCTTGGTATGACGATACCAATTCAGACCAATGCCATATCAGACTCAGACTAATAAATATTTCAGACTATCATAATTTTAGACATTCAGAATGTTGCATGTACAGAAAAGGGTAAAAATGGGCATACGGAGATGTTAGGTAGTTCCCTGAAGAGGGCTTGAGTTCAAGCAACTCATTGCCTAAAACCGTGATTTGTTGACCTGGTTATATTATTATACGCTAACTTAAGTGTTGTGTGGCGTATCAGATTCAGGAACTCCAACCCTTGCGGCATACTCGGGTTGGAGGCTTCCCCGCTGAGTCAATAGCGGATTCCATATCGCTCGCGGAATATCAAACTTGTAGGGGATGCCACGTAACTAAGAAGTAATACACAGATCAGTATTTGAAATTTACAGACAGGTTACATGTTTTAAGTAAGTGCCCATTTGTTTTTCAGAAACTGCTTTATGCATGATGTTTTGGATGAAAATTGCTCTCACATATTATATATATATATATATATATATATGTTTAATTACTTTATTTTGGATTGCTTCGCGTTTCAGTACAATTGTGCTAACCCCCCTCCGTCCAGGTTCTGAGGCACAGTCTAGGGGTCCAGATAAATAGTAGAGATTTTAGATCAACAGATCGGAGTTTGCAGTGGGAAGCTTTCTATGATTCAGAAGGCCTGGTTATTTCATATTACTACTATTAGTTAGGTTTTGGTCTACTGGGGGCCTTGTCCCAGCATTCAGACAACTTTGATTAGTTCATGGTAGAGATTTCGCAGACTGAGTCAGACATTATTATTCAGATATATTTTGGATTTCAGTTTTCAGTATTTTGATCACATTCAGATTGACCATGTTTCTGTATTATATTTCTCTTTCCGCATTACCTTTTATTATATGAATTATGTGCATGATTACTAGATAGATAGAGAAGGGTTTTCTGGGCCTTCATGGTTTGGGATGCTCATCACGGCTAGGGCCCCGGCTTGGGTCGTGACAAACTTGGTATCAGAGCATGGTTCATAGTCCCAGGGTATCTGCAAAATCGCGTCGGGTAGAGTCTTGGTTATAGGTGCGTAGCGCGCCACACTTATAAGCAAGAGACTACTAGGCATTTAGGAAATATTTCCCTTCTTTGTGATTTAGTTCGTGCTTCAGAGTCTAAACTGTCTCCTAATCAATGATCTCTTGTAGTTCAGAAACACAGTTATGCCTCCACATCGTATCATCGATCAGAATGCTCAGGCAGATGAGGTCCGTCCTACCCATGGGATGCGGACCCATAATAGAGCTCCCACTCTAGAACCTATCCCTACTCCAGGAGTCCCTTTAATCCCGACCAGTCCACATCGGACTTCGCGGACAAATGCCAATCGTCCCCCGACTGCTCAGAGAGATATTTCAAATCCAAAATTCAGACGGTCTATTCATATGCTGACACAGTTGGTAGGTAACCAGGATCAACGATCAGAAGATGTTAGGTCTGCATCTGTTACATCTGAGGCTACTAGGGTTAGACATTTCATGAAAATGAACCCACCTAAGTTCACTGGCACCTAGGTGGAGGAATATCCACAGGAGTTTGTGGATGTGATGGAAAAGATCTTTAAGGTAATACATGTGGATGAGGTTGAAGGGGTGGAACTAGTAAATTATCAGCTTAAGGATGTTGCGAATCAGTGGTATGCCGACTGGGAAGATGCAAAAGGTGAGAGTGCTGAGCCCA
Source organism: Capsicum annuum (assembly GCF_002878395.1). Taxonomy (NCBI): domain Eukaryota; kingdom Viridiplantae; phylum Streptophyta; class Magnoliopsida; order Solanales; family Solanaceae; genus Capsicum; species Capsicum annuum. The sequence continues at coordinate 148,293,847 of NC_061112.1, read as the reverse complement.
CAGTTTGGGGAGAATTTGTGGAAGCTTTACTTGATCGATTCTTTCCTCTGGAGTTGAGGGAGGCCAAAGCGAAAGAGTTTATGAATCTGAAGCAGGGCAGTATGAGTGTCCAGGAGTACACTTTGAAGTTTAATAAACTAGCTCTCTATGCACTAGAGTTGACTAGTAATATGAGAGCCCGGGTGAGGAAATTTGCATTCGGGCTCTCTGATAACCCGGTGCTTGAGTGCCAGGGGGCAATGTTGAATAAAGAGTTAAGACTTTGCTAGGCTGACCGTTCATATGCAGTAGGTAGAAGAGAAAAAGAAGAATATCTTTGAAGCTAAGGATGTGGAAAGATAAGCGAAAAGAGCCAGATCAGCTGAACAGAGTCACAGTCAGCCTCAGAGCGGTAAGTGGGGAAGTAAATGGCAGAAAAAGAAGAATTAGGGTAATGCGCAGTCTACTGCCAGCACCCCAGTACCCCGACCACCAGCAGACAGACGATCTCAGAGTTTTCAGACTAACCATAGAACCAGAGCTCAGGATACTCGGTCACAGGGTCGTGTGGCTCAGCAGCATCATACTTTTCTGTGGTGTGAGACTTGTGGTAGAAATCATCCGGGAAGGTGTCAGTTGAGCTCGATAGTGTGTTATTCATGTGGTTAGCCGGGTCACTTTAAGAGGGAATGTCCATCTGCTAGAAAGAATGTTGGTGGTACAAAGTCTCAGGCAAATTCTTCGGCACCACCCCCACCTCAGAAGGGTGCCACATCAGCTGCCGGGAATAGTCGCAACCGGTTATATGCTTTGACCAACCGCCAGGAGGCGGAAGCTTCCCCAGATATTGTTACCGGTACATTACAAATCTTTTTCCGTGATGTTTATGTGTTCCTTGATCCCGGGTCTACTTTATCCTATGTGACCCCTTATGTGGCTGTTGGTTTTGGGTTTGAGCCCAGTGTGATTTCTAAACCCTTTTCTGTTTCCACTCCGATGGAGGATTCTATTATTGCTAGGAGGGTGTACAGGGGTTGTTTTGTGACTATTGGTAGCTGGGATACGTTAGGAGATCTCATAGAGTTAGATATGGTTGTTTTTTATGCTATCTTGGGAATGGATTGGCTCCATTCGTGTTATGCCATATTAGATTGTAGGACTCGAAGGGTCACTTTTTCTTTCTCGAATGAACTAGTGATAGAGTGGGAAGGACATTCTTTAGCACCCAGAGGGCACTTTATATCCTATCTCAGAGCCCGAAAACTCATTTTTAAAGGTTGCTTGTACCACCTTATCTGAGTTAGGAGCCGAATGCCGAGAGTCTTTCTCTTTAATCTATTCCCGTAGTAAGATAATTCCCAAAATTCTTTCCAATGATCTCCCAGGAATACCACCCGATAGGGAGATTGAGTTTGGTAGTGATGTGTTACCAGACACTCATCCTATTTCCATTCCGCCATATAGAATGGCTCCTGCAGAACTAAAAGAGTTGAAAGAACAGATAGCAGATCTCCTAGATAAGGGTTTCATACTCCCCAGTGTGTCTCCTTGGGGTGCGCCTATACTTTTTGTGCGAAAGAAAGATGGTTCCCTTCGTATGTGCATAGACTACTATCAGCTGAATAAGGTCATGATTAAAAATAAATATCCTCTTCCTAGGATTGATGACCTTTTTGACCAACTTTAGGGTGCCAAGTGTTTTTCAAAAATATACATTCGTTCGGCTTATCATCAGTTGAAAGTTAGGGAGTCAGACATACCCAAGACAGCCTTCTAAACTCGATATGGTCACTACGAATTCCTAGTATGTCCTTCGAGTTGACTAACACCCCTGCAGCCTTCATGGATCTTATGAATAGAGTATTCCATTAGTTTCTTGACTTGTTCGTCATTATATTGATTGATGATATCCTGATTTATTCTAAAAGTAAAGAGGATCACGCCAATCACCTCCGAATTATTTTCCAGACCCTTAAGGATCATCAACTGTATGCAAAATTTTCTAAGTGTGAATTCTGGTTAGATGTTATTGCCTTCTTTGGGCATATTGTGTCCACTGATGGGATAAGAGTGGATCCCCAAAAAGTTGAAGTAGTGAGAAAATGGCCCAGACCCACGACTCCAACCGATATTCAGAGTTTCTTAGGTTTGGTGGGGTATTACAGAAGGTTCGTAGAGAGTTTTTCTTCCATAGCTGCTTCACTCACTAAATTGACTTAGAAAAAAGGTAAAGTTTGTGTGGTCTGATCTGTGTGAGAATAGTTTTGAGAAGTTGAAAGAAAAACTGACCACTGCTCCTATTTTGACCCTTCTCGAGGGTGTAGATGGCTTTGTGGTATACTATGATGCGTTCCGTGTGGGACTTGGTTGTGTGTTGATGTAGCATGGTAAGGTAGTGTCTTATGCATCTAGGCAGTTGAAGGTGCACGAGCGGAACTACCCCACCCATGATTTGGAGTTAGCAGTTGTGGTGTTTGCACTTAAAATTTGGTGGCACTATTTGTACGGTGTTCACATTGATATCTTCACTGACCAAAAGAGTCTGCAGTATGTTTTCTCGCAGAAAGAATTAAACCTCAGGCAGAGGTGCTGGATGGAACTTCTGAAAGACTATGATATAAGCCTGCATTACCATCTGGGCAAGGCAAATATTGTAGACAACGCCTTCAGCAGGTTGTCTATGGGAAGCCTTTCTCATATAAAAGGGGAAAGAAAGAGATGGTGAAGGATCTTCACCGCTTTGCAAATCTGGGAGTGAGACTCTTAGATTCCAAAGATGGAGGGGTGATTGTTCATGAGTTAGCTAAGTCATCCCTTTGTGCTGAAGTTTAGGCGAAGCAGGTTGAAGATCCCATCTTGATGCAAATCAAGAAAAATGTTGGTCAACAAAAGGTTATGTCGTTTGAAATTGGTGGTGATGGTATTCTGAGATTTCAGGGTAGGTTGTGCATTCCAAATATTGATGGACTGCAGGAAATAATCCTTAATGACGCACACACTTCGAGGTATGTCGTTCACCCAGGCTCTACTAAGATGTACCATGATCTGAAAACCTTGTATTGGTGGAATAACATGAAATGTGAAGTAGCTGATTTTTTGTCCAAGTGTTTGAACTGTCAACAAGTGAAGGTAGAACACATGAGGCCAGGTGGTACTTCCTAAGAGATAGCCCTGCCTTTATGAAAGTGGGAGATGATAAACATGGACGTTATTACAGGACTTTTGAGATCCCGAAACCAGTATGATTCTATATGGTTGATTGTAGATCGGTTGACAAAGTCAGCCCACTTTTTGCCTGTGAGGACTAATTATTCGGGAGAGGGTTATGCTAAGATTTACATTGAGGAGATAGTTTGGTTGCATAGGGCACCAGTGTCTATTTACACAAGTGAAATTGAGCACAACTTTCAACCCTCAGATGGATGGGCAAGCTGAGTGTACCATTTAGACCCTCGAGGATATGTTGAGGGCATATGTCATTGATTTCAAAGGTAGTTGGGTAGATTACCTGCCACTGATTGAATTTACTTACAGTAATAGTTACCATGCCAGCATCAAGATGGCTCCTTTTGGGGCTTTGTATGGGAGGAGATGTAGGTCTCCGATAGGATGGTATGAAGTGGGTGAGATTCAGTTGTATGGGTCTGATCTTGTTCATCAGGCGATGAAGAAAGTGAATATCATTAGAGAATGACTCAAGACTGCTCACAGTCGTCAGAAGTCCTATGCGGATATTCGAAGAAGAGAATTAGAGTTTGAATTTGGTGATTGGGTATTTCTCAAGGTTTCTCCTATGAAAGGAGTTATGCGGTTTGGAAAATAGGGTAAATTGAGCCCTCGCTATATAGGGCCATATCAGATTCTGAGAAAGATTGGTGCAGTTGCTTATGAGCTAGAATTGCCTGCAAGTTTAGGTTCCGTTCATCCGGTATTCCATGTATCCATGTTGAATAAATGCATTGTAGATCATTCTTTGGTATTGCCAGTAGAGGATATCAAAGTGACAGATTCCTTGTCTTACGAAGAAGAGCCCGTTGAAATTTTAGATCGCCAAGTTCGAAAGTTGAGGAGCAAAGAGATAGCCTCAGTGAAGGTATTGTGGAGGAATCAAAAAGTAGAAGAAGCAACTTGTGAGTCAGAAGATGACATGAGAATTAGATATCCCAATTTATTTGCTTCGATGGATAATGAGACAGAAGGTACTATTCCTATCTTATCTTTTCTAGTCCTTATTATGCTTGAAATCATGTCTGTCTGTGTCCCGCATCATCATTCGGGGACGAATGATCCAAAGGGGGGATAATGTAACACCCCGCATTTTGGGCTACAATATATACCATGATTCCGATGTGTTGATAATCCCAAAGCCATAAATCCTATGCCAATATGGCATGTTAATTATTTGCGTAGTATGTGAATCCATTCAAGCTTGAATTTAGACCTTAGAGGCCCTTTGACTCAAGGACGAGTTGAAAATTACTTCGATCGATTAAGTTTAAGTGGACATTATAATTTGTGTCAACTTCTATCCACCATGACTCTTTGTATATGTCGAATTAGAGAGCCTACTATGTGTAAAATGATAGGTTTTCGAGTTAGCTTTCCAACTATACCAATTTTGCTAAAATCTGGCACCTGAGCAAAAAGTTATGTCCTTTCAAAGTAGTATGCGTCGCCTAACCAATCGCACATGGCCACTGGAAAGCATATGCGGCGCCTTACATAGGCAATAGCATAGGCGGCGCCTATGTAAACATAGGCGATATCATATGCGGCGCCTATGTAATGGTTTCAAGTAGCTTAAACACTTTGTTTTTGGGGGCAAAATGGTTCTTTTCCCACCCTTATTCAGCCATAAACACGAAATTCAATCCCCAATTCTCCAAAATACATCCACATTCATCTAAAAATTCTCAAGAACACTCCCAAGGATTTCAAACTAAAAACCCAAATAAATCAAGATTCAACCGTGGGTTTTCAAAATTGATTAGAGATTCGGAATCCTCAATCCACAGGCTTCAAGAAGCACCCATTATTTTCTGAAATAGAGGTACGCGGGGTTTTCTTAAATTCTCATGGGCATAGAAAAATCATATTTTAGAATGGGGTTTTTGAATCCATGTGTATATTCATGTATTAAATATTTTAACATCATTGTTTTGGTCTTTTGACCTTCCCCAAAGTGATTTGAGAATATGAATGTATGAAACCATGTATTTAAGAATGAATTCTTGTTGAGAGAATGATTTTCGATGAATTCCCTTTTATTATGAATTTTTCAGATTTCTCATAGCATATGAATTATTTTGTAATGCATCCTTAAAAAGCACTATATGAAATGATTGAACTCTTGTTATGATTTAAAGGTGGTTTTAAATCACTAAAGAGGGAATCTAGCATGAATGTTTAATGTTCATAATGCATGTAATGAAAGAGTGCACGGATTTGCTAAAGGCACTAGACCACCGTATGTTGATGAAGTTTTTGCATGATTTTGACTTGAGTTTTGAAACACGAAATCTTCTATATCAATTGTATGTGTTTGGTGGTCTAAATTATGCTTTAAATGAAAGATTTAGCTTAATGTATTATGACTCAGAAATTATGACTTGCAAGTCTTGGTATGACGATACCAATTCAGACCAATGCCATATCAGACTCAGACAAATAAACATTTTAGACTATTATGATTTTAGACATTCAGAATGTTGCATGTATAGAAAAGGTTAAAAATGGGCATACAGAGATGTTAGGTGGTTTCCTGAAGAGGGCTTGAGTTCAAGCAACTCATTGCGTAAAACTGTGGTTTGTCGACCAGGGTATATTATTATACGCTGACTTAAGTGTCGTGGGCGTATTAGATTCAGGAACTCCAACCCTTGCGGCATACTCGGGTTAGAGGCCGCCGAGTCAATGGCGGATTCCATATCACCCGTGGAATATCAGACTTGTAGGAGATACCACCTAACTCAAAAGTAACACACAGATCAGAATTTAAAATTTATAGATAGGTTACATATTTTCAGAAAGTGCCCATGTGTTTTTCAAAAACTATTTTATGCATGATGTTTTGGATGAAAATTGCTCTCACGTATTATATATATATATATATATATATATATATATAT